>NC_048926.1:61114598-61149910 GCF_011077185.1 Oxyura jamaicensis | reverse complement strand
CCCCCCCCCCCCCCCGTTTTTTTTATTTTGTACATTCTTCATGGAGTTGCTTACTGAATGCCAACTTGTACAAGTCCTTTGGGAACAATGGATTTCACTGTTCATGCACAAGGGCAAAACCTCTATTGCTGAATGGTTGTTATCATGATCATATATAAACGGGGATGAATTCAGCTTGCCTTTCAAATCCTGTGCAAAATTTGTGCTTGTCAGAAATATACTTTGTTTGAATGTGGACATATTGTTGTGAAGGTTCCAGAGAGTAATAAATACAGCATGACCAAAACACTTGCCTAGGAGACATAAATTAAAATTTTTGTTTCACTTTTATATATTTATTTTAATATAAAGTTTGAATAGGGAAGTTGGAATATCTGTTACAGTCAATACACTTCAGAGACAAATGCTTTTATTGGTCACAGACAGCAGTTATGCTTCTTTGTAACATGTTTGGACACCACATGTTGCCTTAGTTGACTTCTCAGGTTTCCACCGCTACACAGTCTGTCATCCTGGCAGTTGTGAACTCATGGTCTTCTTTTCTCCTACCACTGAAGTTTGGCACAAGAGTCACTAGGTGTTGTGTGAAAGAAACATATGGTATTGCTGTGACTGAGGAGGGATTCCTTGTGGAAGTATGAGTGCTGGAAATATTACCTAAGCTGGAGGCTTTCTTTCTTTCTTTTTTTTTTTTTTTTCTTTTTTCTTTTTTTCTTTATTTTTCCTGCTTTATTGAAACTGACACGTCAGCCTGCAAGCAGGCACCTTGCCACTCTAGCAGATGGGCAGGAACATAAGCAGGCAAGGGAATAGTTTTGTGTACGTCCCAAATATGTGACGGTCCGACTCCCAAAAAAGGGCTGTCACCGTAGTTCTTCATAGGGAACTTCCTTGGCATATGGCTACAAGGGAGATAGTATATTCTCACTTAATTACTCAAAACAAAACAAACAAAAACAAAAAACAACAACAAAAAACCCTCAAATCTATCAAAAGTAACATGCAGATACTTGCTGGGATTTTTGCTTTGGTGAATTAGAGGGAGAATGTTTGGAATTAGCAAAAAAAATCTTTGCTTTTATGTAATTATTTCAAGGAAAGACTGCCATTAAAAGCTAAAGAAAGGTTGAGTGCAATGCTTGAGTTGCATCTGAGAACTTGAAAGAATGACAGATTTATTCTGTCAGACCTGACTTGTCACTTTTGTTTAATATTTAAAGTTGGTTATACTTCCAAGGACCAACAAGACTTGAAAGCTCTATGCAGTGTGGTAGGATGTTGGAAATGACAGCCTAGAAGCAATCAATAAACAACTGTTGCTGGAGCAATCAAGAAGCTAGAATACAGGCATAGACAACGCAGAGGCTGGGTATCACAGATGTATATAACAATATGTTTTCTTTAAACATGCTTGTTAGATATTTTGCATTTCAAATGATGTTATTAGGCTTTA
The DNA here is from genome assembly GCF_011077185.1 of Oxyura jamaicensis. Classification (NCBI taxonomy): domain Eukaryota; kingdom Metazoa; phylum Chordata; class Aves; order Anseriformes; family Anatidae; genus Oxyura; species Oxyura jamaicensis. Next base: position 61,148,457 of record NC_048926.1, on the reverse strand, counting down.
TCTACTGCCAGAAGTTCTTTAGCCGTCAGAGCTATTTCTCTTAACTGAGCATGGAGTATAAAAAACCCTACAGTGTATACCTGTGCTTAAGTGAAAGATCTGAACACTTCTCCATTTTTATTTATTGTTTTGTCCAAAAGATTTTTTTTTTTTTTTTTTTTTTTTTCAGGAGAAGAATATATTTTAAGTCACTTTCTTATTATTACAATTATCTTCGTGTTAGCCTGTTTCCCGAGGGAACTAAATCCTTGTGACCAGACAGTTTGGCTGCCAGTCCTTCCCATGGTTATTAAACCTTTTTGGACATTTTCAACTGATTTAAGGGGAAGAAAAACTCTTTGAATGAATAGACCTAATGAAAATTGGTGTCTTTGTAGAAGCAAAAGCCTTTACTCAGAAAAAACAACAACAACAACAACAAAAACACAACTCAGCCCTTAGATGTTCTATTTGGCAGCCCATTAGCCAGCCAATGGTCACACATACGGTTGCAGATTTGTCATATTTCTTTACTTGTGGGGGTGTTGCAGTGGGAAGGTGCAGAGAACAGAGGACATAAATCCATAGAAAGCCCTCTTTGTTAGTACTGCTGCCCACAGAACACTCTGCAATGCTTACACTTTTAGGTAATGAAAAAATCAATATTTTCAAAACAGAAATCAATCCAATGCAAAATGTTAAGAAAGATCTTTCTTCAGGACTGCTGAAGAAGACCAGATCTACAGATCTACCAGATCAGCCTGGCGAGAACAGAATTATTAATAATAGTCAATCAGAACAAACAGAAACATCCTTTGCATTGGGTGGGGGTTGTGGGTTAGGTCTAAACTTTGAATTTGTACTTTTCCTTTTGCATGTAGGGGAATATATGGCCTTCGCTTACACTCACAGCTGAAAGTTACTGCTAAATTTGGCCATTCAAGTGTTCACAAAAATATAGCCATAGCAGTGTGCAGCTCTGCTGAGCTGCCTAAATATTTATTTGTGGGGACAAATTGTACAGAACCCCACACTGCTGCTGTTAGAGTTACCAAGCCTGCTCAGATCACCCCCAGGAAAACCTGTGACTGCAGTGTAGGTATATCTTTGCTCCACCGCATGCAGCCCTGAAGGGGAGTATCACATCAGTCACTTGTCCCTGAGATTGAGGAATCTGTAAGAAACAACATATGCAGAAGCAGAAGCACCAGTAATTGACGAGCAGTGATGCTGAAGCCCAATCAGATGTTTACTCTAACACTGCCTAATGCTCCTTCTCTATGCTTTCTAATAGTAATAGTAATTTAGGCCTAGGTTAAAGAACTGTGTCAGAGAAAGCACTGTTTCTAGTCAAGGGATATTATTCAAATGCTTATGTCAATTTGCCCCTGGAATAATTCCACTAAACTCAGATGCAAAGTTGCAGATTTACACAAATGTTGGTGAGCTCAGAAACTAGGCATTTGTCTATTATCTTTATCTGATCTGAGAAAGATAAACAGTTATGTTAAAAAGAGGCCCAAGCAGCTCAGGACTGCAGAAGGCTTAATTTATTCAATACAAAAAGCAAGTACTAGCCACTTAAAAAGCCATGTGATTAAGATGACTCACTCTTGGCAGCTATATACTACAGTAGAAAGGCAAATCATCTCGATTCCAGTGCTGTAATACTAAACAGAACCTCATATATACCATCAGGAAGATGAGGAGGACTTAAGTGCATAGGTTAAAGTGAATTGAAAATTTGGCAGTACCTTTATGCTTACTTTGAAATGATGTGGGAGAAGAAAATAAATAAATTAATTACTATTTTTAATATAATGATTATGTTGCATCATAAGCTGAACCACTGTTTTTTTGTTTGTTTGTAGGTTTTTGCACAACAAAATTATGTGTTCTTGCATGTACTTTTTAATGCTAAAGCCATTCCATTGTAGCTTGTTATGATGTAAGTGAAGCATTGCACAGTTTACAAAAGGAAACTTGTTCTAAGAAGAAGAAATAGACTCCATGAACATTGAGTGTCAAGACAATAAGCTATTTCATTTTACAGAACAGGAACCTTGGTCTTAGGTATTAGCAAGCAATGAGGATGCTGAAATTCACATGGAGAGCTAGGTACTATTTAGGGCAGGCAAGAGTGGAGAAGCAATTTCTTTTATAAGTGGTGAAATCTTAGTAATTATGTAATATTAATTACCTTTTTTTGTTTGCTTGTTTGTTTTTATCTCTGTGAAAAATACCAGAAATCTTGAATATATTTTAAAGTAGCCTGTGAAGTGTGGTTTTGTTGTTGTTTTTTTAATGAAAGACCCACTGTGTCTAGAGTGGGAGAAAACAAAATTAAGTATGTGCAGAGCCAGAGATCATTATACTGTTGTCATTCTTATTCAGAAGATTAGAATATAGGCAGAATTTCCAAGCCAACATGATGCCAAGGCTTGTTGACTATAATTTGCAGCTTTATTCAGTCAGCTGTTCCTCACAGGTTTTAAATGCTGTAACGTTTGCAGTTGTGAGAAAGCTTTCAATGGTTCTACCACTGCAGAACCAATCTCTCTATTTTTCTAAATTTGGGCTTGATGCTAGGGAGTTGCTGAACACCTTCAATGTGACTTCTCTCTGAGTCAGAGAGAGGTGTTGTACTTTAGCCTGAGAGAACACACTCTGCACAGAGACTACCTACAGAGAAAAGAGCCCTTCTCATCTCTAGACAGCTAACAGTTATTTTACAAAGATCAGGACCTGTGGATAACAGTTTGTGTGACTCATGTAGCTCAGGCAGCACATAAAACTGTACAAGTGCATAGCACAATGCTGTGCCTCTGCTGCTGTGTATATGGGAGCTGTGGGCGGTCTGTTTGAGACCTCATTTTGGCCATGTGAGATGGGAGGAAGATGGTGAGGGGAGCAAGCAGTTTCTTCTTCCTGGCAGAAGTTAGACTTTCTGGTATAGGATCTTGTAGTGACTAGCAGTTCAATATGATTATGCAAGGTCCTCAATGTATTCAGCAATTGGAATTGTACTTCACATGGCTGCCACGAAAACATAAAGTCTTTGTTTCACTAGAGCTCTGCTAACCCACTTAAGCAGAAAAGGAAAGTGTATGGACACTGCAGTCAAGGTCAGATGACATGGGAGGACTACAAGCATGCTGTTTGCTGGTAAAAAAAAAGGGGGGGGGGGGGCTAAAGTATGTTAACAGCAAAAGAAGGACAAGAGATGACATTGCTCCATTAACTGATGAGGTTAGTCACCTCACAAATAGGGATGTAGATCAAGCAGAGATGTTTAATGTTTCTTCCTCTTTGTCTTTAACACTGATGATGGGCCCTGGGACCCTTGGAGCCCTGAGTTGGAGGACTGTGACTGTGACAATGACAAACCCCTAGCCAACTCTGAACTTGTGCAGGATTTACTGATTCAGATGGATGCATGTAAGTCCATGGGGTCCAATGGGATTCATCCCAGGCTACTGAGAGAGCTGGCTGATGTCATTGTGAGACCTCTCCCAGCTGTTTTTCAAAAGTCTTGGGAATCTGGAGAGGTCCACAAGACTGGAAGCTGGCAAATGTTATCCCAGTTTTCAAGAAGGGTAAGAAGTAAGACCCTGGTAATTACAGGCTTGTCAGTGCCTGGTAAAATTATGGGGAAGATCATTTTGGGAGTTTGTCTGGGAAAAACACATGAAAGACAACACAGTCTTTGTTCATAGCCAACACAGGTTCACATGGGAAAAATCCTGTCTACCTAAATATATTTATTTTTGTGACAAGGTTACTCATCTAAAGGTAACCATCCCTTCTTGACCAAGGGAAGCCTTTTTGGATTTCAGCAGTTTCTTGATTCTTTTTTTTCTCACAATATAGTTATGGACAAAATATCTAGCATACAGCTAGACAAGTGTATAATGCAGTAGGTGAACAATTGGCTGGCAGATTGAGATCAAAGGATTATAGTAAAAGGGTTTAAATTAGTGCTAGTAATGTTCCCTAGGGCTCAATTTTGGGGACACTTCAGTGTTTTTGTAAGTGATCTGGACACAGGACTCAAATGCATACTAAATGAGTTTGCAGACCTCACTAAATCAGAAGGAGCTGTTGATTCCCTTGTGGGCAACTGGCCTTGCGGGGACATCTTGACAAATTGTAGGGGTGGGCAATCACCAACCACATGGAGTTTAACAAGAGCAAGTGCCATGTTCTGCACCTGGGTTGTGGCAACCCTGGCTGTAGATACAGACTGAGCGGTGAGAGGCTGGAGAGCAGCTCCATGGAAAGGGATCTGGGGGTTCTGTTCAACAGCAAGTTGAACATGAGCCAGTAGTGAGCCCTGGCAGACGGGAGGCCAGCCGTATGTACCCTGGGGTGCATCAGGCACAACACTGCCAGCTGGTCGGGGGAAAGGATTGTCCTGCTCTGCTCTGCGCTCGTGTGGCCTCACCTCAATCACTGGGTGCAGGTTCGGGCACCTCCACAGGAGGGCAGCCGATATGGTGAAGGGTCTGGAGGGCAAGATGTATAAGGAGCATGTGAGGTGCCTTGGTTTGCTCAGCCCAGAGCAGAGGCTGAGGGGAGGCCTCATGGGGCCTGCAGCTCCCTCACGAGGGGAGCGGAGGGGCAGGCTCTGAGCTCTGCTCTCTGGGGACAGCGACAGGACCCGAGGGAACGGCATGGAGCTGGGACAGGGGAGGGTCAGGCTGGGGGTTAGGGAAAGGTTCTGCACCCAGAGGGTGATTGGGTACTGGGACAGGCTCCCCAGGGCAGTGGTCACAACACCAAGCCTGCTGGAGTTCAAGAAATGTTTGGACAATGCTCCCAGACACATGGTCTGGTTTTTGGGTGGTCCTGCGTTGCCAGGAGTCAGACTTGATGATCCTTGTGGTTCTCTTCCTACTTGGGATATTCTACGGTTCTAATCCTCTTTTTCAGATGTGCACACACACAAAAAATTGTAGGGGGGTTAATACCAGTAATAGTTCTTGACACATTCTGTGAATTAGTCAAGGCATTCATTATGAGCTGAAAATATTTACTGTTTCATTGCTACTGTTCAGCATGGTTCACCAAGCTATTTGCGTAAAATGGAGTTAATTGAGTAGTTACGACTTTCTATTGAAGTTTAGTTTTTTGTTTACTTTGTTGTGCAGGTAACCTAAAACAGCAAAATCAAGCCTTTGTTTAAAGAAAGATAGTTACCATATGTTTATCTCATTATGATCTTGATAGAAAAGGTATCTGGTAGGATGTATGTGGGTTTAGTTCCAAAAGATGGCACATACAGGTTGTTACATAGTGAGAAGTCTCTGTATTTATTTTATTTTTATTTTATTGTTTTAAATAAAGATGTGTAATAACACAAGGTATAAATCAACCATTACACTGTGCAAAAGAGATTTTAATTCTTTATCGTGGATCTCTCATGTTTTGTATGGTGCTGCAGTACTGAAGTATTTTGCAGATAAAACTTCAATAGAGAAAGCCTATGCTGTAGACCATCCAGCCTACCTATATGTTTAGGTTAATGCAAGGTTATTCATGTAGTAAATTAGCTAACTGCCTTCAATTTATTTGGTGACTTTGGTCATGGTAATGTCCAGTCCCTATTAATTTATCACCTACAAAATTTAATCAGACTTTTGAAATCTCTAAACACAACAAATGATTGAGAAAAAAAAAAAAAGTGTGTCCAAGAAATGTTCCCCCCCCCCCTTTTTTTTTTCTCCCAAAAGTGATCTCAATTTATCAGCCATTATTAATATAATTTAATCTAGTCTTTGCTCTACCTGTGGAAGTTTATGGGAAAACAGACTTCAAAGCTGCAATGTTCAGTAGGCTTGAAAACTGGTATGTTTTAAAAGATGTCACCATCAAAACCATTTTTTTTTTTTTTTTCTGAAAAGTTAGCTTCTGTAATTTGTTGATGGCTTTATGATTTCACCGTAATGCAGTAATTTGGATATATGATATGTAAGACAAAAATGTTGTAAGCAGAGGCAAAAATCACAGATCCTATGCAACACCACTAGATTTAGCATTCATAAATTCTGTTTACATAACATATGGTGTGCATACAGAAAAGAGATGACATGGTATAGACACTACAAGGAGTTGCATGATACCTTTTCTTTTTTTTTAGTAATATTTAGTAGTATTCCTAATTTTTTTCTTATCTATCTATCTATTTATTTATTTTTCCAGAAGTGACTGATAACTATATATATGATAAAAGAACAACTGAGCTTGCCTTTAAAATATGAAAGTATGTTGCATAAGAAACAGTGTGGCCAGCAGGGCCAGGGAGGTGATCGTCCCCCTGTACTCGGCTCTGGTGAGGCTGCACCTCAAGTACTGTGTTCAGTTTTGGGCCCCTCGCTACAAGAAGGACATGGAGGTGCTCGAGCGAGTCCAGAGAAGGGCAACGAAGCTGGTGAAGGGTCTGGAGAACAAGTCTTACGAGGAGCGGCTGAGGGAGCTGGGACTGTTTAGCCTGGAGAAGAGGAGGCTCAGGGGTGACCTTATTGCACTCTACAGGTACCTGAAAGGAGGCTGTAGCGAGGTGGGGGTTGGTCTGTTCTCCCACGTGCCTGGTGACAGGACGAGGGGGAATGGGCTAAAGTTGCGCCAGGGGAGGTTTAGGCTGGATATTAGGAAGAACTTCTTTACGGAAAGGGTTGTTAGTCACTGGAACAGGCTGCCCAGGGAAGTGGTTGAGTCACCATCCCTGGAGGTCTTTAAAAGATGTTTAGATGTAGAGCTTAGGGATATGGTTTAGTGGAAGATTTGTTAGCATTAGGTAGGAGGTTGGACTCGGTGATCTTGGAGGTCTCTTCCAACCTAGACTATTCTGTGATTCTGTGATTCTGTGATATGAAGATTGACTATTTGGGACCCAGCTGTGCTGCATGTTTTCTAAGTTTTATTGAGTTGTGTTGAGATCAATCAATTCAGAACTGGGATGTTATCTAAGTCTTGCGACTTTAACCCATGCTAGTAAATCAGTCATTTTAAACACAGCCCTAGAAACACTGTGTACAGACTAAGTGGGGGAAGAGTTATGATACAAATGTGATGTGATAAACCTTCTTTTTATTTACAGAAATTCATTCTAATGTCTCAACATCTCTGGGAAAGGACAAAAGATAACAACAGAGCTGGTTAAAAGTGCCTAAAAATATGTTCTTCACAAATAAGTAAAAGGCATTGGTCAAAAGAGTGCCTCAGGCAACCACTCTGAAACACTTGAGATCTGCATTTCTCTGCAACAGACTGAAGTAGTGCTTTGTGAAAGTCTTTTTTGAGTAAATATTCATTAGTGCTAGAAGACAGAAAGCAGATGCCCTATTCAGATACAGAAAGCTAAGTAAAAATGCCATGTACAGACTTTAATCATAGAGACAAATGTTACTGACAAATAAAGGGCAGAAAAAGTTGTGCACGTGATTTGTGTTTAGGGCAACTTACTAGGACAAGAAATCTCAGTGCTGTCAGTGGGAGATGGCGAGTGGTGTTCCATGGCAGTGGAATGAGTACATTCCTGGGTGGAGCTGCCAGTGCTTCTCACTTTGCAGATTCCCTAGAAAGCACTCAGGTAAATGACTCTTAGTCTCTGCTTAAACTGTTGATACTAGGCTTGGTTTTCATAGTTAGATATAATGTATGCATCCTCAGGTTGAAAAACACTGACCAGGGGCAGTCTTTTCAAATGTGCTCACTAAACTCAGGAGCTCAGCTCAGTTCTTGGGAGCTAATGTAGCTGATGCCTAAAGTGTACAGTGCTTCATATCTCTAAAACTCATTCCTGCTGTATCTTGTGTTGAGCTTCTAAAAAAATGAGGCAGTCAGAATGAACACACAAACCTGAAGTGTTGGCTTTGAGTATGTTTTTATGGGCAGATGTAAAAACTTAACACATTTTCTCTGACTGGACGTAAGAGCTGCCTGGAAGTGAGCCAACTTTGGCCTGTATGGCTTCATTACCATTGCCCTAAGCCTGAGTTAATAAGCTGTGCTGAGCAAGCTTGTGTGTCTCTGCACCTGTCTTCAGAAGTACTTCAGAAGACGGAAAAAAGGATGTGTCCTTTGGGAAAGCTGAACACCTCTTTTGTGACACAAATGCTTTCTTTTAAATCTATCCTGTTAGCTCTGGGTGATTTTCAACTTGATGAGTTTAAGTAAAGAATGGAGTTTGTGTAAGAGGAATTTATCCTGAAAAAGAAGTTCAGTCCATTTTTAATCTCTTTAAATACTGTCATGCTCAAAATTTTGGGTATATATATATATATATATTGGATACAAAGGGGCTAAAGGCCCCAAAATTATGTATTTACTTAAAATAGTTTCCATTTGATGACTACCACAGTCAGTGGATGGACAAAGAAGATATTTTTGCCACTAACATTTTGCTTTGAATTAAACACTCAGCTCACATAATAAGAGTGGAGTAGCTTGTTGTATTTTCTGCAGCTGGTCATTCATATAGTATGCTTTGAAGTTAACAGGAGTTTTAACTCCTTTGCAGTTGTCAAGATTAGACCCAATATATATGGAAATACCTCAGTCTCAGGAAAAAAAAAAAGTTCAAATTTGCAAATAAACTTTATAGCAATTAAATATTTTGTAAATATATGTTTCATTTGGAATGATGAACTTCAACTAACCCCAAGTAGTGCTTTTTCAGTATTTGCCATCGAAGCCAGCACTCAGGAATTTACTTTGGAAGAATGTCACATTGCAGTTATGCCATCTTTTGTAATGCATGCTGATATGCTTTGTAAAATGAATGCCATAAGCATGCATTTTCTATTCTCCTTGCTGGGCCTCCTTCTTTATAATCTCAAATGAAATGTAGAGTACATCTGAATCATAGTTTTATGCTACTTCATAACCTGCTATTCATGAGCAAAAAAAGTTGTCATGGAAACTTGAACTGGGAGATGCAAGACAATAATTTGATTCAAATCCTTTATTCAATGAATATGTTCTCTTTCTATTAATTAATTGTGAAGGATTTATGGTCTCCTTGTATTTGTCTGTTATTTGAAATAAGTTGCTAAGCAATTTCTATTAATATAATTTGTGAGTACCTCTTTGCACATATTTAATATATAGCATTGAAAAGGCTTATTAATTTTGATTGAAAAGAGCAGCCATGTGATATATTTTGTTGCCTTTCCTTGTACACAAGTTATGTTTCTCTTTCCTTAGAAAACTTTCTTCTTTCTTAGATACATGTTTTTTATGTGAATACTTTCATTTTTGGATATTCACTCCACAGCCTTGTTCTGGGAGACATTGCTCATTTGTTACAATATCTGTTAACTATGAGAAGACAAATTAATAAGAAGACAAATTAATTTGTTACTTAATCATTCTGTAATAAGATTTTTCCCCCAAGTTTGTTAACTAAGGAGCAGCTTAATTGATAATGTATTACTTTAAGATTTCAAAGATCTATCTAGTTAAATGCATTTCTATCATAAGTAGAATACTGTGAATTCTGGAAGATTAATTAAGTTAGGATGTTTTGTTTGTTTGTTTTCCAATGGTCTATTTAGGAATCACAATCAATTTTCGCAGTACATTTTGTTGATGAATATTTTTGTGAGCTGGGTGCAAAAGTTATATATGAATAATTGCTTGTTCTAATAGCTGTTTTTATAAGGACTTAGACTGAAATACAGCTGGTCATTTTACTGGGAATTAATCAAGTATGGACAATTCAGCCTGCTTGGGTTTGTATTCTAGTTTCACTTAAATAGCTGTCTTCTTTAGGATGACCACAGTCTTTTGCTTAATACTTTATTTATTTATTTATTTATTTATTTATTTATTACTAGGTTAGAGGTCACACTATGTGATATTAGAGGTCTTTCCCAACCCAAATGATGTAAGTATGGCTGGCACAGGATCTGTGTGGCTTTTGGCCACCAGCAGCCTGATGGCTTGTCAATGTTGTCAGCAGTTTCAAGATCCTAGGAGATGGGTTGGCTTTAGTAATTTCCATTCCTGTATAACATATCTTGGAAGAAGGACTCATCTCCAATAGAAAGGGTTTGTCAGAATAACTTCCATGAGTTTATCTAATTGAGCAAATGAGCAGATTTTTCTAACAGATAAAATTTACCAAGCGAAACCAACAAAAGCCTTTTTTTTTTTTTCTTTTTTTCATAGTTGAAATACGTATTTTTTATAATACTGATCAGCATTTATAGAGACATTGCTGCAATGTGGAATGTGGAATCACTTCAGAACTTGAAGAGTTAAACTTCCAGAGGTACATGGAGATGCTGACTCATCAACATATCAAATTTAAGGTGGTGTTTAAGAGAGGTGAACAGTGCACTGTCTTTGCTCTCCCTGATGTGCCTTTCAGTGATAAGCTCTTATCTACATAGGTGAGCAGCTGCTTCACTTTTTTCTACCCCAGGGCTGAGATAATTAACCCCGTAGTTTGTTTTATCAACATGAATAAAATTTGCCTTCTTATGAAAAAATCTTTTCCATACTTCATTTTGTAGTTGTGCTTTCTCACAACTGTGAGCTTTGTTTTAGCTTGAGAATTATGTAGTTAATTGCTTATTGAGTTTCTCTAATCTTTTGGCAGGTGACCTGAGAAACTATTTAGTTCAATCCACACATTTTTTTAAAGCTTTATCAAAATCACTACTTGAGCCTGGGTAGACTTTGAGAAAAGATCTCATAAAAAAGCAGCCATTTAGGTCCTTCCTGAAAACTGTCATAACAAACAGAATAAATCATCCTTTTTTTATATCTTATGCTTGACATTAAGTTAGCAGGCAAGTAGTTTATGCTTAAGAAAAGATGGTGTAAAGCAAGTTAAAGAAAACTGTCTTACCCAAGGCTATCACTTACTGAGAAGACTAGTAACTACATAACTGTGTCGTATCTATATATTTAAATAGACTGCACATAAAACATTCTGGAAAGCTCTGTTAAGTAACACAAATCTGATGTAAGAAATGAAAACCTAGTTCTCCATTGTTTCTCATTTATTTGTATAACTTATTTTTGTAAACAGGTGAATAACTTTAGGAATTATCTTGAAAGAAATCAAGTTTTTATACATAGGAGTGCCCAACATGTCACCAGATATTCATGGAAAATAATTACCACACTGACCAATATGTACAATTATCTGAGCAGAGCAGCTGAAATGTTTCATGATACACTACACCTTTCAAATTTTTAGAAAAAATCAGTGGCTGTTAGAATAAATCAGTGATTTAGAACAACAGTAGTGACAACTACATTGTCATCAAAAAAGTTTAAATTCTGATGCTTGGTTAGTTTCTAATCTCACATTATTTTGGAACTGTACCAACCATTGCTTTCTGAATACTTTTAAGGGCTGTACACCTGAGGCTAGAAGAGCTTTTGAAATAGCAGGACTTCCATGTTATATGGTTTAAGGGTTTATGATCTTAGATTTGGACATCTAGATTTACTCCCTTCATAGGAGATTCTTTGAAGAGACATGACATTCATTAATCACATGTTGAATAATTCTTAGAGAAGTGATACCATAGATTTTAATTCAACTGGGCTTTATATCAGCATAGTTTTATGCCCATTTGAATACCGAGTGCCTATAGAGACAAATACTAAGTACTAGCAGCTCTGTGAGTATGATGGGCGCTGTATAAGAAACCTCAGCTGTATTAACAAGAGTGCAAAAAGCTGGTCCAACTAAGTGATTGTTCCTTTCTGTTTATGCACTTGTGGGGCCACATCTGGAGTACTGTATCCAATTTTGTGACCCCAGTACAGAAAGAAACTGCCAAGCTCTGGAGAGGCCAGCAGAAGGGCTCTAGGATTCCTGAGGCACATAACCAATTCCACGACTGATGGAGATGGGCTTGTTGCAATTAGTTTTCAGAAGACTAAGGGGGGATTTTGTTGCAGTCTTCAGCTGCAAAACTGGGGCTGTAGAGATGAAACCATGATCCTCTCAGGGTGTATGCCTGAAAGACAAAAGGCAACGGTGTTAACCTGATGCAAAAGAGGTTCTAACTGGATACAAGGGAAAAAACGTGTTCATCAGTTCAACTGTAAAACACTGGCTGAGGTGCCCCCAAAAGATGTGCAGTGTTTATCCTGGAAGATTCTATGTCCTCAGGCCATGAGCAGCCTAATCCAAATTGGAAGCCAGCCTTGCTTTGGGTAAGAGGCTGGACAGGATGACATCCAGGAACAACTTAAGTGATTCCACATGAGTGAGGAGAAATGTGAGCAAGGTAAAGAAAGAGGCAGACAAATCTGAAAGTACCCAGTGAAGTTTTCCAAGCACTGCTTACTTTCTGTGGGCTTTGTATTTCCAAAATCTTTTTCTTGTCTTGTATAAATGATAAAAAATATTAATTATAATTTATCATTTTATCAATATAAGAGCTTAATTCTAATAGTTTTTTAGGAAGAAAAGCTTTAAATTTAGAGATTTTAAATCATTTTTATAGGTAGCTAGGATATTTTCAGGTGAAACTTTAAGTACATCAGTGCAACATTTTTGTGTCTTGTCATTTTTAGCATCTATTTCTTGCAGTTCAGATCATATATTGCAATTATCACAACATCTGAGTCCTGGAACATTAGCTATAAACAATTACACTTCTTATTAGCTGGCTAGCTCTAAAAGTAGACTTTATTCTCTACCCTTATTAGTCAACAACACCTGTAATGAACTTGAATTCCATCTCCCCTTTTAAATGCACAAGCCACGAAATTACTGGGAAGAGTATGATACAAAAAGTCTGTCATGGAAAACAAAAACTGGGAAGTGTAAGGCTGCTGTTTTCCATGTGCCTTCCATAGTAATTACATTCTTAAGTCTGCCTTTCTGTAAAACAGGAAGAGGCTCTTTAACACGTAGTTTTGCTGGCACTTTTTTTTTGCAGAAAAGCTTTTCTTCTGTAAGCATCCTGCTTCACTGAGCTCTAAACATGGCCAATCCACTGTGGGTAGAGAAAAGAATAATGGATAGAGGGAAATCAAAGGCTCATTTTGATAATGAGGATTATATTTATTTTTGAACAAAGATGTTTAGTTTGATGCAGTTCATACGCAAGTCAGTAATGGACAGTTTAAAAAGCTGAGAGAACTTTAAAGCTTTTTCTGTAAAGCTCTTTTAATTGTGTTTGATTTTTTTTTCCTTTTTTTCCTTTTAATTTGGATCCTGGCTTCATTTACAAAACAGGCTCCTGTGGAGTCCTATTGAAGAGGTAAAGCTGTTGGTCTTCTGGGTGGGCTATAAAACAAGGTCTCTTTTGTTCAATTTTTCCCTTGCTTTTCTTTTAGGAAAAGCTTCCATTGTCTCCATGTAAAGATTAGATTCTGGTTATAGTAACAGAGAGGGAAAAGTCAGATAACTGAAGCAAAGGTATCTTTGGAGTCAAGTTATGGAACACCATCTTCCTGAGAGATGGGAAAAGCAGAGGAAGAAAGTGGGAGACAGGTATAATAACTGACTGAATGTGTTCCATGGGCAACTATGCTATTTCTTTTTTCCACCTCTTTCCAGATCTAGACCCTACAATTACTTAACAATTAAATCATTCAGCAATTATTTAAATAACAAATTATTTAAAGCTTAATTAACCAGAATACACCCATCTGAAATGTGAACAAATGTAGAACAGCAGGGAATAGACCTACCCACACATTTTCTCCTTCTTCCAAAATGACATAACATGGATCACTGCCTGTCTTTTGGTCCAAGAACCTAGAAAACGTGGGGCTTTTTAAGGTATTCAGTGAGGAGGAGAGAATGAGAATAAAGCTGAATTAGTATATCTTGCTTTATTTATTTGCAATGACACTTTTTTTTTTTTTGTATTATTTTTGAACATTGGAATCTAATAATTTTATAATCACTGACTTTTAGCTTGGGACCAAGCCTGCCTTTCTGTCTATTGGTGAGTCCCAAGCAAATCTAAATCCTCTTCTGTCTTACTGTGTTAGCATCTCAGTCATTTTCTATCTGAGCTGCCCAGCATCCATTCATACGTAGAAGAAAAATATATAAAATCCCTTTTATCTAGAACAACTGGATTCCCTTGTCTGTGTTTTCTTCTGGAAAATGTACTTTACATTTGCTACAACTATCTTCAGTGAAAGGAAATGGTTGAACTTCCCAGGTTCAGCAAGATTTAACTCAGTCTCTAACAAAACCCATTGCAGTGCTATGAAAAAGCCCTGTTTGTTTTAGTCAAAAGATGTTCTGTAGCTTAGGGCCTAGAAGAAGACATCTGTCAGCATTCCATTTCGTTTATTTTTCAGGACTCCAGGTGGAGAAGCATCTTTGGCAGAAGCAGTAACAGTATCCCATGAGAAGAGAGTGATTTTTCCAAATAGACAGCCCTCATGCTATTCAGGTTGGAAATTGTGTTCTTAAATGTCATCTACAATATAACAGACAGTTAATTAAAGTCAAAGAATGCCAGTCCCATGCACTCTCAGGAAGTGATAGTGATTACAAAGGAAATCCATTGTCATTTTTTTCCAGTTTGGATGAGGAAACATCATTAAGACCACACCACAACATAATAAGTTTAGAAAGAGTGAGGTATGAGTGACAACAGAAGGGTCTAAACTCACAACCTTTGTGCTAGGAGCAGACACAGATGGGAAGGAGCTGCCTTAGCCACTGAGGTAATATGATTATCTTAATCAACATGGAATTTAGCAAAGACCTTGTAAATCAATCTAAAAAAGCATAAAAATCATTTGTTACTGTGTGATAAGATATTTAAGTGGGAGTAGAGGTTAACGAACAGTGGATCTTTTTGGACAATCAACGTGCCACAGGGAGCTGGTACAGTAGGTGTAAGTCCCAAAGCTGAAAGTGTTCTGCCTCCAGTTGTTTCCTAGCTCCTTCTGGAAATCAACTTCTTTATGACAAGGAACGTGTAGGCGAGCAGTGATGCCACTTGAGCCACTACTGTTTCCAGCCCATTTCAGAGGTTATCTAAAACCTGAGCCAAGTTCATCTAGTATTCCAGTCTGTGAACAGGAATGGTGTGGCGGTGTTTTGCCTAGAGTTCAGATACCACAGTTACATGTTGGTGACCCCCAGAAAACTAGGGCAGAAACATAGCTACAACACTGCTGTAGCTCCCTAACAGCATCATTCTGTCTTTGTGAGCTGACACCATAAAGTTGTGTCAAAACTGTTCATTCTGTGGGCTGAAAAGAATTGTATCAGATTTGGAGACAGTGCAAAATTCCTGTTGAAGCAGCTGCTTTTGGTCTTAAAATCCTTACCCAGACAGAGTGTGGCTGAGCTGATAGAGCAGAATGAAGCAGGGCTGCAGTGGTATAATAGCTCCCAGAAACACTGAGCTGAGCTGTCAAAAAAACATGCAAATTCTATCAAATATTTGGAAGGTTGAAATTGATGCTTGCCAAGACATAACCTGTCAAGGAGCTTAAGACCTGGAGAACTCAAATGATTTGTTTTTTTCAAACCTGCATAGTCACTAGGCAAGTTTCTCTGAATTGCCCCAAAACTGGAAATAAATGACTTTTTCATTACAATCACCTATATGGAAACTTTCTATATGATGAGAAATGTTCTCTGAAAATGCAGCACTGATATAACTGAGATTAAAATTGTGGTTTAAATCAAATGGAAGGGAGAGAAGAGTGAAAAACAGTCTGTGAAGAAAGCAGATGGCTTCTGATGTGATCGAGTTCAAACTTGTAGTTGCTTTACCTCTGTTCACAGTTTTAGCAAAGGCCTTCAGGACTAACACCAATGCAAAGGCTGACACTTTTTTTTTTTTTTTTTCTTAATCTTTTTAAGCAATGTCTGAGACCTTTGGTAAACATAAACAAAAATCTTTATGGTTTGTTCATGCATGTGGATGTAGGTACAGGAATTTAATTACTATTTTTTATTGCACAGCTTTTGGTAACTGAGTGAAAATTGGCTAAAGCTACTCCTTTTTTTTTTTTTTTTTTTTTTTTTTCCCTTGTTTGTTTGTTTGTTATTATTATATATTTTTTTAAGATGATAGCAGTTTCAGCAATCCAATTTCAGTCTATGTACAGTAATAATCCCACAGCAAATCCACCATATGGGTTTGCACCTGCAAACTAGATCCTGCAATGCTTTAAGGTGGGTTAAACAATAATAGTTATCTGAACTCTTTTTCATGTTCCCTTTTGATATTAGCTGGCATAGATGCAGGGGTTTGCACACAAATTTTCTGGTACTTTTCTAAGAGACTGTGCTGTGCCCCAACTGCTGGCTCCCCAACATTCGTGTGAGGTCATGCAAATGGTCTGGCTGTGAGCTGCTGCTCCTGAAGGGGGACACACTGCCCTTACTGCCACTACTGCTCTTGGTGGGTGACAGATAAGCTGAGAGTGACATATGCCATCTAACTTTGACAGTAACCATGAGTCAGAGTATTCAGCAGGGCACAGGCATGGCACAGCATCAGATTGTTCCCATGGCTTACAGAGAAGACCTGCTTTGAAGCCTGCAAGGTTGTTGACAGAGCAAGTTCTGCACTACCATCACTGAACTGTGTAGATATGTCCTACACTTTCTGTGTATATTGCACATGTTTATTGTTTTATTCCTGGAGTTCTATGTAATGCAAGACCAAATCAATGTGATTAGCTCCTCTCAGAGCACAACAACATGGCATTGCTTAGATAAACTGATCCCTTGCACGTATAGTGTGAATCAGGAAGGCTGGCTAAAGGCCTGTGTATGCATGAAAATGCCCCAGTGAAAGCACAGTGCTCAAGCAACTCAGGCTTGATCATTTGTCTGTTGCAGACCTTTTGTTGGTAACACAGCTCTGTATGTCTGCCAGATGTGCACTGTCATCAACACCTTTGTCCCTTTAGTCATTATCATCATTAGAAAAGCCCTGTGAGGCCACAGTCATGCTTAAGGTCCCACAGTACTCAGCAATATCAGTGGCCAGCAGTTAAGGGCCTCTGTTCTGAAGCATAGTGGGGTACAACCACGTGCCATGTCGAACTTCATCAGCACAGCAGAACTGAAGAGATTCACATCTTGGTGTGAGAAGAAAAAACGTAGTCTGGCCACAGTCAGTCTGCTGGCTTTTCTTACTTTTTTTTTTTTTTTTTTTTTTTTTTTATTGTTTCCCCCCGCCCCGTTTTAACTTGTTTTATAGGTGCAACTGAGTTCTCAGGCAGGCTTGAATTTTCATGCCTGAAATGTTTTGTAATACATTCATACTGAAATAATATATCTTCTAACTAATGTTGTTATAAAAAACATTTAGGTATCTTAACAGAAACGTGTGAAGTTGCTTGCTTTATTGGCACTGGTTTTCCCCACAATAAAATCCATCTGCACTAAAAGAGATAAGGCTTGGCTGAACACAGAAGTATTCCTCTTTGTAAATTCTTTCTCTCTTTCCAGGAATTATGGATTACTGTTTGCCCTGCCTCTTATCTTGTCTCCATGGCCTAGATAACTTGTTGGAATGTGAGAATTTAGTAAAAGCTAACTTTTTACCTCTGCTTCACTCAGTTTAAGACTGTTTCTATGGCAGCAAGAGATGAATTTTTTGAAGAAAAGTATTTCGTTCTAGAAAGTATTTTTGTTCTAGATTTTTTTTCTTGTATATCTAATATTGTTGCCTTCAAGAAAAGAAAAACAAATACCTTTTTGAGCCTTTTTTCCTATAAGCCTATCAATTTATGTGTGTTTACTGTCTCACTGGATATTCACTTTTCCACAAAATAGTTCAGATCAGACAAGTCAAGCAATTTGTCCTTATATTCCCAAATGAAATGTTATCTTTTGCTATACACCAGGCTTATTTCATATCAGGATATATCTATGAGCAGAAATCATATACCTATGTATAAAAAATGCAGGAATTTACTTTCTGTCAGATATGTCAGGGGAGGGGTAGGATGTATTCCATGATCTCTGATGAGCCATGTTCAGCAGCATCGAACACAGCAGCATGCAAGCCACAGTGATTTCCTTGTCACTACAGTTCTCCATGTTCTGTATGAGGCAATGTTGATCAAAGAACAGAAAATGGATCCAGTCTGTTTCTTAAGTACAGTTCTGCAGTGAATAACAGGATTTTCTGCTCATGGCTTATATTGGTTTGAGTAGTTGTAGTATTCACAGCACTGTCTATAATTCACTGATAAAATCTGGAACACTACACCCATGAATGACTGCTGTTCAAATATCAGGGCCTCCTCAGAGTGGGCCAGTGATGTCAATTAATATTTTTATACCCATCTCACAGATTCTGAAACTGAAGGAGGGAGTGAATCTTTAGCTCCTAAAATCACACAAGTTAGAAGCTACCCACAAGCTTTTATACACAAAGCATACATAGTATTATGCAACATATATTAAAAACTCATCGGTTGTTCCTAACCTGCTGTGTGATTCACAGCTGTATGAATCCCTCCTTCAGTTTCTGAATATATAAATAATAAGACCATCAGTGTTTATATTTCAATAGCTTTTTTTTTTTTTTTTTTTTTTTTTTTTCCCTTCATTTTGCTCTCTTGTCCCTTCCTGGTTTGCACTACTGCTACCACACCTGGCAGCTGCCATGTTTTGGGGGTTGCTTTCTTCAGCCCAGTCAACTAGGACATTTTGGGCAGCTTCCTAGGTGTATTTCCAAAAATATTCTGTAATTTGTACTTGAAACTGCTAGTAACTTTAGATTTGATCTGTGAATTGAGTAAAACTTTTAAAATCTGTAATCCAATCGAAAGCCAGTAGTCCCTGGCAGTTTTGTATAGCTAATATTTTATTTTGGGATATATAACAATATAACAAGACAGCCAATGAAATCAAACAGCTAGCAAAATGATCTGGTGCTCTTTCTTCCTGCAGGAATTATACCAAAAATGTAGTCAGATCAAAGGAGATTTAATTATTTAGGTTTAGATTTCAGGTGGGACATATCCAAAGTAAAATATGAATGCAAGAATAAATTGCTTGCTCGAAACCAGAGGCTGCTGGAGTCAGGCATATACATTTATTTATCATGCAGACAAATATTTACTTCTAACTTATTTATACACTTCTTCCCTTCCAGTGATATGGAAGCAGTTTTGTGGTCAGTGGGATCTGCTGGATGTCCTTTCCTAGTTCAAGTATTAGATACTGTAGGTGGGGCATGCAGTCCTGTGTGTAATCTACTCCATCTGTTACAAGACTGAAATGAACATTTGGTACACATGCCTGCCAAATGAACTGCTGCGAGCTGCCAAAGTGTAACATGTTAAAAGGGAGAGAAGGTTGAATTTCCTGATTCTCTGATGTCTAAGAATGTGGCAATTGGAAAATTATTTCTAGTGCAGCATAGAGTGGAAGAATACCAAATTATTTATGTTCCCTTCTCTCTGGTGTTTCCAGCCATCTTCCCACCTTACTTACACCCGTGTCCACAGTTGTGTCTCTCAGCAGTGAGCGGAGGTTTACTGCCACCGCGCATTACTCAGTCCCTTCCTGAGGTGCACAATCAAGCATCCTGTTTTTCCCTTGGAATCTCCTTGCTTTCCACTTCAAAAATACCACTTCTCTGCTAGCATTCATGGCTGCCAGCATGTGGTTTTTGTTGTTTTTTAGTCTAGGAACCAGACCAATGACAAGATGATGGGTACATTATGCATCCAGCTTGTGTTTCATTAAAGCTACGGAGACTTGAGAGAGTTCTCATGGGGGAGCTAGTGACCCCATTAAGACAGGAAGTGTGCACACAGTGACAGAAGAATGCATGTATCTGCTTTTCCTCCACTTGCTTCTGCTTAATGTAAGAATGGCTTTGAGGTAGGCTGGGGCAAGTGGCACTTGGACAAGTGTGGGCTGCTGGTATGTTGTCGAGGTGTGTTCCTCAGGCTCCGTGTGGAGCCCTGTTGTTGTTCTGTTGTTGCTGCTGCTCGTGTTTTCTCCGTGGATGAGTTAGTGCTTGGTCAGTGGAGGAGCGAGGGGATGGTGGTAGGGTTTGGGAAGATAGCTTGGCCTCAACTTGCTCCTGTTGGAAAAGGAAAGTCACTTGGAGCACAAAAGTGCCCATCCTTTCCCCCAGTAATCAGGAGGGGGCAGTGGAAGCCTGTCAACTTCTATATTGTCACTGCCTGCATAGACGGTGTGTGGAACTGACAGCCTGAGCTAAAACGGAGCACAGGTAGACTGACCCAAACACCCGTATTTCCATGGTTTGTGGAAGAAAGGTCTAAATCCTGAGTGACAATCCGCATCCATTCTGCTGGGGGAAATGCACCTAATGAATGTGTGTATGGTGCAAGGGACATTGGGAAATGGAATATCTGGTATTTGGAATACTTTGCTATTTGATTCCCTGAGGATCATGTGTGTGAACAGAGGACATATGGTAATGGATGTAGATGCAAAAGGACAAAACACACTGATGTCAGCAAAACAGAAACAAGAAGCGAGTGGGTGTACAATGAAATCTGCAGCAGCCAGATCATCTCTCTCTTTCCTGCTCTCCCCTCATCTTCCATGAATAAAAGATAAGACTGTCAAGGGTACTGTCTAGACTGTGTATTGAAGAAAATTCTGCAGAAACAATGGGACCACAAAACAGATTGAACGGAAACTTGAAAGTTTTAACAGGTTTTAAATTCTGCTTTCTCTTTTGGGAATGTTTGCTTTTGGGACATTCTGCTTGAATAGGTAATTCTTGGTTTTATTGAAAGCATTGAGGTTTCCCTTTGCCTGGGCAAACAAAGCTGAAAGCTCTGATTTAGACAGAGCTATTGTGTACCTTAATTTGATTGAACAAACACAATCATTTATAATGAAAACAAAGTATTTCTATGCTGTACTGCAGACGGGTGTTGCTCTTCTCAGGGATGGATTACAAGGTTGACAGGATCTGCCCTAGCACAGTTTGATACTGTCTTGCTCTTTACTGCTTCTCATAGGATTCTTGTTGAAATATATGTATTACAAAACAGAGAAAATAATGATGCATAAAATAAAATAACAGAGCAGAATGGTGTCTGACCCAGAACTCCTTCTAAATGGGCAGTGGGGTCATATATTTGTAGGTGATCCAGTACAAATTAAATTTTAGTTACCTGTTCTCTCCCTGATACTCAGTCTTCTGCTTGGCTGCTTGCATAGTTTCCTCTGGGTCCTGTCTTCTGATTGCTTCAGGAGGGAAGATGCACCATGGGAAAAGTATGTGGGTGCTGCATTCCACCAGTTCCTGGCTGCTTGGAAAGCTGTGCAGTGGCCATTGAAACTAGGTGTAATTTATGGTCATTGGTAATACTGATTCGCCTCAGCCTAGGAACTCTTATGGCTCCAAGGGTAGATGGCACCCTTCTAACTCAGGTCCTGTGACATGTAGAAAATGCCTAAACCCAAAGATCTAGAGGTAACAGTAGCCAAGTGAGGATGCAGGTATCTTCAGTATCCAGCAATGAGTCCAACTTTTATGCCTGAGCCAAGAAATTAAGGCTGTGATGTTATTACCGCTTCCTCTTATCATAGCTCGATGCACGTGTGAAAGAAAGAAGATGGCACATACAGCTGTCTCGCATAAAGACCCAACAGCAAATATGACAGCTAAATCAAAGGAGGAATTTTACCAGATGATAAAACGTGTTATTCACATAAGTTCAGACACTAGCTGAAGGCATGTTTACTTTCATAAAACCAAACAAAGTAAGAACTTGCCTAATCCCAAAGTTATAGCAAAAGCCAGCAACACAAACTTGCAGGAACAGCGTGAGAGTTTGTGTTTCAGATTGTACAAGTATTTTCAGCTCAAGCACAAGTATCACTTCACTTGTTCCGTAGTCTCAACTGTTACAAGGTTTCCTGAGGACTCCAAGGGGATTCAGTGAGAGCTAACCATCTGGACAGGTTCCTGGACCTAGAAGCCAGATTTTGCACATTGAAGTAACTTCAATTACCTCATCAGCCATGTGGCGTGAAACAGACCTTTCAGAATATACCATCTCGAGACAAGAATGATTACTACTGCAGCAAGCAGTGGTGCAGTATTCTGCAGCACATCACAAAAAGGGGGAAAAAAAGACTTTAAAGTGAAGTGAGTCCACTTTAAGCTGAAAGAAATTAGTTGTGTTAGAGATTACCTATTTAGACTGACAGCTTGGTTGAACAAGATGGAGGAAAAGAAGAGACAACTTTTCAAATGGAAAGACTTCTTCGGTTGCATTTCCCAGAAGAACTAAAGCCATACATAGACTCCTTTGTAGCTGACTAGTATAAATAAACAGATCTCTCATTTGTCTCGGTGGAGTGTATATGCTGAGGTGTGTAGTGGTAGATGTTTCTTGAGTTCAGAAGGCACTGAGAAGAGTGACAAGTAAAGAACCCAAGGTCATGGCCACTGCAAGGCAGTAGTTTGATCTTGAAAGCACGGAGTAATCTCAGAAGAGCTAACTGCAGAAAGAAAAAAGGGAAATGAGTGAAAAAAAGCTAGTGTCACTGTGGATGCAAACACTTTCACCAATACCTTGGTGTTCATGCTGGAGACAGCAGCAGATCTTAAACCACTGGGAGCCACTGCCTGAGAGGAAGGCTCACCCAGTCAGCACTTGTTGTTCAATACAGTTAGCTTCCTGCAGCTCACTCCCTTTCCCCCAGGATGATGAGCTCACAGCACATACTCTTCCCCCTGGCTGCATGCCATATGTTGAAGTGGATTTGGAATGTGATCTGCATTAGCAACAAACTCATGCTATACCGAGGGAACTCTTAGTATACTGCTTTTGCTTGAGTGCCCCTCACACAATTATGATTTGCGTTGCAGTCATTCAGGCTAACCTATAGCAGCATTACCTCATCCTTCTCTGTGGACAGATTTTACTCAGACTGTTTAGTAAATGTCTCACCAACAGGCCAAGATAGGAGCCTTCTTGTGTTTGTTTACAAACCTTATATTCCTGCCTGACAGCGTAACAGTACACATGGTTCTCAAAGGTCACACCAGCCTTTTTGCCCTGTACTTTGTGTGGTTCTACTTGCTTCCATCTCAAGCAACGTTGATGCATACATATCCCCCTCACAGCCAACCACTTCAGAAAGTCAGATACAATGAACAGGAAGAAAAATGCAGATCTTGAAAAGCACGGAGTAATCTCAGAAGAGCTAATTGCAGAAAGAAAAAAGGGAAATGAGCGAAAGAAGTGAGTTCACTCAGAAGTGAGAGAAAGAGTGAGTTCACTCAGTATTGCTTAACAGAACTCTTTGCACTGTGTAAAAAGTTGCAGGTGTGATCTTAGTGATGTCAGGGTGTGAGGTGTTCTGATGCTTCAATGGCCTGCAGACAAGAACACAGTCTTATTCCTGTGTCCAAGCTTCGTCTGCAACAAGGATTCTAGAGGGTCTCAGGGGAACAGAAGCACATCAAAACACGTTTTAAGAGCAGCAATGCTTCCAAGCACCACCAATTTTGAGATAAGCAATAATCACTGCTTGTTACATGTGTAAGAGGGACAGAGACAGATCCTATTTGTGGCCATAATTAGAGTTGTACAGGTACACAAATATGCCTGCAGATGGTGACTCTCCAGTGGGAAAGCTGTTGGCAAGGGTGGGATTGTTGAAGGTAGGCAGTGAGATGCACTGTGTGCACAGACTGGTGCTGCCAACTTTGTGGAGTATGCCTCAGTATGCTGAGTGATGCTTAAAATGCTTTCTGATCAATATTACAGTGGTAATGGAGAGGTACATTTGGCCACATCTTTAAACGTGTACGAAATAAACTTCTGTATAGCCAGTGAGAACAAATGAGTAATGCAGATGTAGATTAGAGACTTTGAATACTGCTTCTTTGAAGTAATAGCCTGTGACAATCCAGGCTGCATCAGCAAAAGCAAATGGCAAGGTAAAAACCACCAATTTTATATTTGGTGCAGTGGTAAGTAATAGGAGGGATCTTCCTATATTCTCTTCACAACAGTAATTTATATCCTAGACTGAATTTTGTCCTCTGCTATTCTGATAACCTAAGCAATGATCCCCAAGCAAGGTCATCTTACACAACTACGGTTTTACCATGAGCAATATCTCTTCATACATTATAAAAGGTATCTGGAGACAAAACATTCTTTGTCCTCAATCAGTTAACACTTAATGGGGAAAAATAAGATTTTTTTTTTTTCCCTAATTCATTAAAAACTAATCAGAAGTAGTCCTTAAGTTTCGTTTCAGGAGATGAACAGAGAATGTACTACTATGAAGGGGACTTAAACTTTCTTTCTTTTTTTTTTTTTTTTTTTTTTTTTTTTTTTTTTAAGTTTAACTAGAAAAGAGGCTTCCACCAGTCTCAATGAGACAAATGTTGTCTCCTTGATAGTGAGGACAAATTTTCAGAAGTCAGTTAACATTCTGACATATCAGCTTAAGTGGCTATAATAAGCCAAGGGCTTTGCTTTGAGTTTCAGGAGCATCCAAGACGCTTGTTTAATAAATGCAATAAGCATGAGTCTTTGATTTCAGGAGATATTGCATACAGCCACCAACTGACAAGATGCTTTTCTTCCTGTGTTGTCTTTTTAATTTATTACCCTCTTCTTGTTTCAGAATCCCCAGTCCTTTCTTTCTGTTCTCCCCATCACTCAGTTTTTGTTACTTAACTTGCTACCAGAAAAGGTAGTCATAACAAGAGAATGAATAACACAGGACTATCCACAGTTAAGCTTCTCTTTTAATTTCTTATTAGTATTAGATAAAATAGCAATATACTTGCAGACTGCAGTGGAACTGAATCTTATTTGATTTATTCTTTGTCATTTGGCAGTACATGTAAGACCCAAGCAGTGCTGAAACCTAAGCATACAGAACAGCAAATAAAACCAGAACACATCAGGAACATCCTTAAGGATTTAAAAATCAAATTAAATCTAGTCACATCAAGTATGTTCAAGTGGAAATAGGAAGAATAGGAAAAGGAATGAGGGGAAGTCTTAATAGAAGGAATGTTTTAATAGATATTTGAGAGATGCACAGCACTAGAAATTTTGTATTTGGAGCAGGAAGATCTGAGAAGGCCATTACTTGCAGACCATGGTGCAGGCAGAAGTGATGTGATCAGGAACAGAGAAACTTGTTGCTCCAGCTACTTTTAGGTAGGAATGGGAACAGGGAGGAGAGCCTGTTATAAAATAACATGTTTGCATTAATTGCGAGGATGTAGATGAGAGTGTAGAAAGTCAACTTGATGCTGTAGATGGCAATGACGATTTCTTATGATGCTTCTTTAGGAACAAGAATGAGGAGCCAAAGTGGCACAAGTACGGTGAGACAGTGCAGAAGTGATGCCAAACAGGTACTGAATCACTTGGGAAAGAATCAATAGTGCAGAGGGGTAATCATTGAAAACAGGTGGTAAACAGTCTGCCAGTAGGGAGCCTGGGCAAGTAGCTTGTGAGTGAGTCACTGAGGTGCAGAACATCTGGTTAGTAAGCAAGAAAGAGCACAGAAACAGCCAGACTGCCTTGGCTGTGGTTGTACAGCTGTACAGTTGCTGTACAGCTGCCTCTGGGATTCTGTCAAGTAGAGGGTTACCAGGAAGCCTCTTATTGGTGCTTCTATGAACAGGACAGAGTTTGGCTGTATGAAAATACTTTTGAGGGAGTTGGCCAAATTGATCTGATTTTGATGTTAGGAGTGATTGATAAATGGACCCAGACAGGACCAGAATCCTGTCCTTTCTGATGTGGGGAAAATCAAGGGAGGAGAAAGGAGAATTGTCTTTTAAGCTGTTTATGATTCCCTGGTGCTGGCAACTCCTGATGTGTAAGATGGTTATGTAGGTATAGAGGCTACTTTAAGGCTACTCTGCTCTCCCAGATCACTAGAAGCTAGCAGTCTTCAGCTCTGCTCTCTTGCTTCCCTTTGCCAGGTCTCTCTGTTGGAAATGAACAGCTGAAGCGGGTACCAAAGACTGAGATTCGCTGGGAAGTAGTAGTCTTTATCTTCTTGCTTAGAGAAGCTTTGTTAGTATTTTGCTTGTGTAGAAATCCCATGTCTGGTCTCAAAGAGGGCTTAGCTTTCAGTACTATGTGAGATGAGCTTACTTACATTGACGCAATCAGTTCCAAACAAAATTTGACTGAAGCAATGGTTATTTAGACACAAGCCCAATTTGAATTTAAACTGCAAGCTAGTTTCACTTACTTATCAGTGCAAAACATCAAATTAGCGATTCATTTACCTTCATCACGATGTTTATGGAAACTTGATTGGAAAGGGTGGCTGCAAAATGCAAATATTAATTTTGAAATCTCATAATGTAAACCTAATATACTTCTGAATTATTCAATGGGACACTGCAATATTGGTAGATGGTATTTAAATTATTAACACCGTAGCTTTCCATCTCATAGGCAAGACGGTTTTTACAGGAGCCTTCCCATTTAATGTGACCAGACTGATTGCATTTGTTAAGAATTCCAATCAGTACACTATAGTACACGGTGAATTGCAAGTAATAACAACAACAATGAAAAAGTAGTATGTAGAGGTGTTATTCCATGATTTTTACAGAATATCTGTTTCCTGGGTTAATTTATTATTACTATATTTACTAAGGAAATCAAACAGTGATCATGTAATATTTTTTTCTGTGATGTTTTTCTTTGTTCCATTTTGTTAGGGGTTATTGGCTAAAGTGTTTTACTTACACAGAACCGTAATTGAACATGGCGCTTTACAGATAAACATGCCAGGTCCTGTGCTGAAGGATGTGTCATTCATCCAAAACAGATAGAAGTAATGTTTTGTGTTTCAAAATCCACGCATCCATCTGTCTGCCTCTGTTTAGTTATTTGACTAACCACACACATTTTTAATGCTTGTATGACTGTATTATCTGGCCAGCCTACAGATGGATGACATTCTCCATTTCTCTGCCATGTTAGACCCAAAACAGGTAAGGGCCTGTAATTTTAATGATGGCCTGTGTTGGACAACAAGCTAGGCTGATTACACTGTGCAGAGGTGGATACTTCATCCTGCTTGTCACAGGAAATGCTAGTTCTGGAAGAAAATGTCCTGCCTCACCTGCCAGGCAATTCTCCCGAGAGTACTCAGAATCTGGATCAACATTTACCACCAGGATGGGCTGAAAAGTTATGCCATCTCTTAGGTTATTTTTTTCTTAAATAGGCCCTGAGACCCACACAACCAACTGGTGTGAACTACAGACTTGTACTGTAACGTGTTTTGTCAGCCCATGGACAGGTGGGGCACTGCTGCAATACAGCACTCTAGTGGCCTCAGCCAGGGGGCTGGCCATGGAAAGATATCAGATCTGCCTCAGAATTCACTCCAGGAACATGAAGTGGTTTGACTTCACTTGCTTGCAATTAAGGCATTAAATGCATTTAAAGTCACCCGTAACAGAAAGTCCTCAGAATCTGAGGTAATCTGGATTAATCTGGTAATTGGGTAATCTGAAGAAAAATGAGTTTCAGCCACCTTCCCAATTAGTTCATTTTCACACTGTAAGGTCCACCCTTAGTGCTTTGTCAGCTGCCTGTTTGGAAATGATAGATATGAGAACAAAAGTAACGGATCTATTTCTGAAAATGCTTCTTGGTCCAAGTATTCCCTTTGAGTTCATTTCTCTGAGGATTTTCTGGACAGCCATGTGTAGACCCAAAAGCTGAGATGCTTCTCTCCTTTAGAGATTGTCTTTCCAGCTTGAGAGCCAAGTACATTTGAGAGGGGATATCTGAGTAACCTCTGTGGCTTTTCTTCTTCTGGCTCTGAGCAGTGCACTGACATTACCTGTTGATAGTAAAGAATTTGAAAAAAGAATTTGAAAATTGTGATCTATGCTCATTCTCTGTGCCTTTAAGAAAATCAAACATACTGTGCCAAGTAGGATGGCGCATAAATAAATAAATAACTCATAGCAGCTGTGAACCCAGTGCTTGCCAGAACTGTATATAGCAGTTCCCAGAGACTACTGGGAAGTTGTGGAGGAAAAACAGTTTTAAAATAACATTTTTTAAGTACAATTTTTAAGCCAACTAATAATTTAGAATGTAACTGCATCTGTGGATTTGTTTAAGTAGAATAAATGTGGAATGAATGGAATATTGACATCAAGCAAATATTTAAAAGGATTGATCAGAAATATACTCTTCCTCTACACTATCCAGCTTATGAGGACTACAGATTTGGGGAAGTGATTCAGACATCATCTTGCATCTTGAAATTTGATTCAAATCCATTTCCACCCCATTCCTGATTTACAACCTGGACGATTGTGAGTCTAAGTGTTGTGAGCCTTGCCGAAGCAAGAAAAGATGTTGAGTCCTGAGTATTATATGCTTGATCTTTTCAATAAAGTGAAAAGTGTGCAATGCTAAGTACGTTAAATTCCCACTGCAATAACCAGTTTAGGACCATGTTTCTTCCTTCTTTATTTATTTTTTAAACAACACTCATTGCTTAGCAGTTCCCAATTGACTAATGACTAGACTTCCACGAACTTTATGCTTGGTACACATTGCTTTTTTTTTTTTGTTTTTTTTTTTTCTAAAAATCTGACCCCACTTTTGAAAGCTAAGAGGTTTTGAAAACCTGTCCCTGGCTTAAATTCTTAAACTTGGCTCATAAATGTACATGAAATTATAATACAGATACAGATCTCCTGAAAAAAAACAAACAACAACAACAAAAAACAATGAAAATTTGAAGAAGGCTTGCCCTGTCCTCCCAGTCTAGCCTTGTCCACATGGAATATACTCCAGTGAAACCATAAACATAGGGAAGGTTTGCTAACAGTTCACTGAACAATTTAGATGCAGAATACTTTCGTTCATTGGAAGAGTCACAAAGAATTCTGCCTTGTTCTCTCCCTACATGGGTGCAGTGCTTGGTTTGAGTCACTCTCAGACAGACTCATGGAGATCTGTTTGCTATTGTTACATCAGAATTATTCATATAAATTGTAGTTGTGGAATTGCCTACTACTGTATGACTTATCCTCTCTCCTTCATTTGGGTGATAGTGGCAGAGAATTCCATGATGACTACAGGTTTTGAAATGCATCAGCACTTTGAATTTTATGAAAGATGTATCACATCTGTTCAGAATTTTGTACAACAATAGCAAATGTAGGACCAACACTTAACTTCCAGCCATATTAGAAAAAAACTCATGTTGTCCTTGCTGTCCGTTTTTAGTTGCTATGAAACTAGGATGGAACTATAAGGAACTGGGTTGCCCTGTAGTTTAAACTGAGTGTAATACCTCTTTTCAATAAATGTTTACATTTCTTTGTTGCATGAAAGGACAGTAATGTTCTGTTGAAAAAGATGATACGACTTTTTCTGCATCAATGGATGATAAGCTTCAAGATTCTGGTGAAGTTTCCTCGAGGACAGAAGTTAGAAACTGAAAGCTCAAACATTGATGGCTGGCCTGAATGGAAAAACTTGGGCTGGGTATTGCTGGATATTGGAAAAACAGAACTGGATAGATAACACCAGTATATTGTTCAGTTTTCATCCACCCAGTGGAAAATAATGAAAGAGAAATTGACTTTAAATTATATTGAACATTGAATAAAATAGCAAACATGGTTTTAAAAATAAGAGTATTTATTTTTCTAAGTGAGTCGAGTTGTGGGCTCAAATTTGGGGTGCCCAACCTCAGGTACTGTTGAAGATATTTTATTTTAGAGATTAAGGTCTTCTTAATGCATTTAAACTTGATGCACTGAAAATGTAGACAAAATGGAAAATCTGTGCTGCTTTATTTAATGGACCAATACACCAGATGTTTATTAAATGACAAAACAATTAAATAATTTGGATATATTTCATTAAAGAGACAAACAATTCAGAATTAATGTACTAATTTACCTGTATGAAATTTGAAATCCACAGGATATGTATACATTAAAATGTAAATGTGATAAAGGATGTTTCTGAAACTAAAAAAGAGAATCCTGTTGCAAACAGATCTTGTAGTATAAGGAATCAATGGCTAGGTAGGAGATCTCAGGTTGGTTCTTAAGGATAAAAGAGTTCGTGGAAAGCACTGATAGTAACAGGTTGAGTGACCTCATGTTTTCTGATTTTTTTTTTTTTGGGGGGGGGGCAGGGGGAAGCTTGTGAATTAAGTGAATAAATAAATAGTTAAATAAAAATTGATTCACTGGATCAAATTATATTATGAGTAATGATTACACAATTCCTGATTATAATTACACAGTTCCTCAGTTTAGGTGATATGAAAAAGAACTGGCATGTAATTTCTGATTTAACAGTCCTGTTTTAAGTACGAGTGAAGGCTTGAGGTCTGAATTCATTTTTATATTAATCATGAGAACAGCTCATGGGCTTTTCATCACCACTGTAGAACATTATTTATTCAGTACTCGGTTATGTGAACTAATCATTTCTTAGTGACTAATTGATGATTCCTGTAATATTCAAAATGCTGATCACTTTGCTCATTGTTCCCATGAAATATGGATAGCTCCATATGCAGGCTTTATGATGATATTGCATGTTTTTTGATACAGACTTGGATTAGCTTGCAAACTTGTCTGAGGTGGCTTCAAGACTCAGTTAGCAAAATCACTCCATAATTATCTATGTCACAGTAGCCATAAGTATACACTCCATCATTATTTTTTTGTACATGCCACATAGCTAACTGAGAGATGATTTAAAATTTATTGAATAACAATTTCATTTTGTGGATCAGTCACAAATGCACTTTTGTGCATTGGTCAGTTCAGTTATCAATATTAACATGTGCAAGAGATCTTTTACATAGAAAAAAAATGTAATTAATGTAGAGTAAAACACCTCTAAAGGTATTTTGAAAAAATCTCTACATAGTAACATTTCAGTCCTTACCAGCCTTAAGCAGGAGTTGAGTGTACCACTAGATGTATGGGACTCTTTTTTTTCTGTTGCTCTTTGTTCCAGTGCATTTGAGATAGTTTCCTGTTTATCTGTCCCTTATTTATCAGTGAATATTCCTCATCACACTCTCTAGTTTTGTAATTTATATGTATAATTTGTACATGGAATCAGGAGGAAGACAGCAGTTTTCCAGGATAATCTGTATTGACTGATGGAAAAGTGAGAGGCAGGAACAAGGATTCAGCTGGTGAGAATGTTGTTAATAGGCAGTGTACAGGTGGTAAAAACAAACAATTGTTAAACTTGCACCTTCTCACATACCCACCCATGCTGCAGGGCTGGGAAGAGTTTTTTTTTTTTTTTTTTTTTTTTTTTTTTTTGTGTGTGTGTGTGTGTGTGTGTGTGTGTGTGTTTTGTTTGTTTGTTTTGGTCTTACTTTTTCCCCATAGTTTATTGTGTAGGGGAGACCTGAACCATACGTACTATTGTTATAGTTCTAATATGAAAGCAAGATGTGAGTCTCAGAGCTCCAGTCTCATTTTTGGAAAACCAGTTTTGTGATTTCTTCTCAGAATTTAATATTGAAAGATCAAATTCTGGCCAGTTCTTAAAGCTTCAGTCCATGTTTTACCTCTTCTGACATCAACAAAAATAATTTAGGATATTGTAAAAAAGTGTTATAAACTACTGATTTTTGGAGCTATGTATCCTAACCTGGGCAACTGGCATCAAGGTATACTAGTAGATACCTAGTGAGTATACCTTAATTAGATAAACATGCCATAATCAGCTTTCTCTTGGCTGACTATAGGCTTGAACATATGCATGCATGGTTATTGCTCTTGTGTTTGTTGTGGATCTTGATGCTGCTGAAGTGCACTGGGTGTGATTGGGGTATGCCTGCTAAGCTTAGCACCTTGGGACTGACGTTGGGAGCATCCACAGGCCTTGGTGAAACATTGGAGGGAGCCAGGCAGAGAATATGGCAGTGACAGATGCTGAGCTAAACCAGAAGCACCCTCTAAACTCCTTGCCTCAAGATTTACTTAGCAGTAGGTTTAGGCACAGGTCATGAGGCTTGCATACTTTGACTGAAGTTCTGCTTATGTTCTGCTTCAGGGAGCTAAATACTTTTAAGAGTCTGAGTCACAGGCTTAAAGCTGTAACACCAAGGCTGTGAGCAGACTGCTGCATGCATCCTCACGGGAATGAGGGGCTGTGATGACAGTCATTGTCAGGGTCATGGTGTTAGACTATTAGATGACAGTCTCTGATGAGAAAAATAAAATACCGGCTAAATGCGAGATCCTGATAGATCCTATTCTGTGGACTAAAATGATGCACAGGTCTGGGGTAGGTCCTCCTCTCCCCCTGTCTCCACCCATGAAGATTAATTTCACCCACAAGGAGTGGGAGCTCACGAGGACTGATATGATGAGCATTGGCATTACTCGTTTTGTAATGTGAGTTAAGACCATCTCTCCTGTGTTAAACAAGGAAAGAGGCTGTCTATTTCTAGTGAACGTGAGGATGAATCAAATGCTATGAGTAAAATAATCAAAGAAAAGGCAAGAGTTTTATACATTTAAAACAAGGAATTAAAAGAAATTAGTCAGAGTTTTCTGATCCAGCCTGTATTCTGATGTTCACTTTATTTGTTGTTTAGGTGGTGACATTTACTCACAAGTTTACACAAATGGAAACATGGCATTCATGAGTCACTGGTCTTAAAGAGGTATCAGGAATAAAAGCCTGTGTTTCTTGACTCTTATCTTCAGGTAAGAAAACAGACTAGCCAAGTCAAATCATTTGTCTTGTGTTTGAATAATTGCTAATGAGGAAGATGATAATGCAGAATTTCATTATACGAATATGTTGAAGGATATACACGGGGAAACATAGATCATAGATCATCTACTATTTTGGCATTGCTGGATTTGGACCTAGCCGATGGGCTGCAGATCAAGCTAGAGTACGTGCCTTATTTTGGAAAAGGCATGTGATAGAATGACACAGGAAGAGGAGGAAAAACTCCAATATCCAAGTATTGCACAGTCTGTAAAAGATGGGATGTTCACAGGGCTCTGTTGAGGTGGTTAGAAAGAAGTGGACTCCTTTATCCACTCAGATATGTCCATGACATATGTGTTTTCTGTCTGTGATCCTGTAAGCACTGCCTAGGGGTTTCTTTACTTCTTTATGGTGATTGCCTCATTTGAAAGAACCACTCCTTTGGTCCATTGTTCTGAAGTAGTTTATACTGTGGTTAGGAGGACCCAAAGTGGAAGGAATAGGTGAAACTTTCTGTTTCTTGCTCTCTGACTCCTTGCTCATTGGAATTGCAGTCACTTACATTTTGAATCCTATGGCTTCATCTATCTCATTTGTTGTGAGTGGACTCAGAAAAGACTGTGATCGACTAGGATCAGCTTCTTTTCCCAATGCACATGACTGCTGCACGGGCTTTGTACAGGCCACCCATGGGCAGCCTATTCGTTTTAAGGTGCATATGAAGATCCATTAGCTCACAAAGCTATTGGACATACTGGGCACATGGTGTGCTTCGTAAAGTGACCTCTGGCTGCACCTGGGGCTGTACTTTCTCTCTGTGTGAACCATGCATTTTTGTACGGAACCTTGCTTTGGGGCATTCTTTACAAGTACAAGACAGATGTATTCTTTGTGCCTGTATATACAAGAGGAGGGGTTTTGCCACAGATCAGCAGAGGTCTGCTTTTTGCACAGCTGTACTTTATTTAAATGTATAAACATAGGAAGGATTTCACTGCAAACTAGCACATTCTTTTTGAAGGATACTTAAAATCCTGTAGAGGTTTTTTCTGTTCCATAAGTAATACAGTGGAAGAAATTGGAATCTAGGATGAAAAGCCAAGGCAAGAACAATTGCATGAGATGATCTACAGCTCTCCTGTAGTATGGAAACATATTATTTATACTTCCTTTTTTTTTTTTTTTTTTTTTTTTTTTTTTTTTTTTT
>NC_048926.1:61098759-61114498 GCF_011077185.1 Oxyura jamaicensis | reverse complement strand
TTTTTTTTTTTTTTTTTTTTTTTTTTTTTTTTTTTTTTCCTTTTTTGTTATAGTATTCTTAATGAACTCTATCTTGGCCCAGGACCAGATTTTCTAGTACATCCAGAATTACATATTTATGGAACTTAAGTACTAAAGATGTACAATTTGTTCTTTATAATTTGGATCCTCTTGTAATCTTCACTTGTAAACCCAGACAAATACAAGAACGTGCCTGGCTAAAATGTACAATCCTTGCAGTTCTGCATAATTGGTTCCTCATTGTAGGCCTCTTTCAACTCTTCTCCTCCATTTTTTTTTTTTTTTTTTTTTAAAAATGTGAAGACATTTCTGTCTGGCTTTATGTATGGCAGACTGTTGAAGGCAACTGCTAGATAAACTTGATCACCATTTTCGGTCTGACAAAGTAGGTATCCAGCGTTCTGCGTGATGCCAATCCAAAGACTTGGCCAGAATAAATCTTGTTCCAGCTAAAATTAATCTCTTATATAAAACATTTTTGATAAGTCAGCAAAAACTGATTTTTGCATTTGAAATAACATGCTCACAATGCTCTGAAGTAGAACCCAGAGGGTAATTTGTTTTAGCTCAAATGGCAGGCTGGTGCAGGTAGGCTAGAATGCTTACCAGAGGAGAAAAATGCTGAACCAACAGGTAAAGACAGTGGCAGTGGTGGGGCTATTTTTCTATGCAGATATATGGCAACTGTCAGACTCTTCCAAGAAATGTGACTCATTCCTCTTGACTATCCCAGAACATGGTCAATTGGTTTCTTATAGCCTTGATTATCAATTTTTATTCCAAAGCTTACATATCTGAATAAGACACATGGTCAGACAGCTTATGCATTACCTTTTCTTGTGCAGTAAATAATATATATCATACTTTCATTTGAAAGAGAATAAAACAGATATGCTTATATTATGATGTCTCCTTCAAAGGGGCATGTCTTGGCCACACCAGAAGAATTTTGTTTGGATGTCAGCTTCAGAAGTGCACTCAGGCTATTCAATTTTATCTGAAAGCTACTTTTTAAAACATGAAAGTCTAGAGACTTTTACAAGAGAATGTTAACCTTTAGCCTATGTTTGCGTAAGGAGTGCGTTACCAGAATGAAAAGACGTATCTACTGTATATTAGCACTAGAGCTAGAAGGGTAAAGATTTGTACTTTATACATACACCAAAGCCACTGTGGCCTCCTACTCACCTGCCCCCAGGGGAAAAAAGCTATTCTGAAGAAAAAATGTTGTTTTTCCTGTAAGGTATTTTATCAGTATAGCTGGGTTGGGTAGGGCTGAGACCTTTGCACCCTTTCAGAGCAAATTTCTTGGACTGGAAGCCTAGATGAATACTCTATTTTCACTTCTCAGATCTCTACTTGGATGTCATTTGCTAGTATCCTAGCTCCCTGGAATGCACTTCCTCCTAGTTTCCTAGCAAATAAAAGTCTTGATCCTTGGGTTTGATCTTTTGGCTAAAATTGCCTTCTGAAGTGTTTTATTCAAGCTGATTCATCTTCTCAACACCTTCATCTAGTTAATTCCAAAATTTCTAGATGATTCCTGCCATGTATTAGATCATATTGTGAAGAAAAGCTGCCTAAAATATTTCATGAAAATAATATGATTCATCATTTGTTTGCTGTTGCATTGGTTGCTATACAATTGCCTGCTAGCATGAACCCTAGGATGGCTAACTGTTTCCAGTAGTCTGAGTCATCACTTACTAGCCATGGCACTTGTGTGAAATTTTACCTGTGTGTTGAGTTCTACACTGTGTCATGGTACATGGAAGGAGAAACCTACTCTGGGATCTGAAAACGAGCTCTTTGGCAAACATCAGAGGAATGCTGGTAGCAGTGAGAGGCAGAGATTTCTGCAGAGCACACCATAGACAAAGTACTGATAAATGGTTTATCCAAGGCAAACTAACTTTTGAAATGTTTTTATTTGGTAAATGTTGTCTTTTTCTGACAATTACAGTTCAGGAGGGCAGTCCAGGAGTTGTTCCAGTTGCACAGTATGTCTTAGACTGTCCTTTTCAAAGGGGAAGGGGAGGACAAAAAGGGAGAAGGAGCTCTGCACAAACTTATTCAGTACGTACAGATTGTAGTCAGTGCTAAATTTGTGTGGGGAAGAGGGGAGTAAAGGCCTCTTTTTTCTTAAGAACTGTGATTGCTAGTGAAGTTTCAAGACTCCTGAGGGAGTATTTCATTTGAGGAAGCTATTTGTATTCACTGTTCTTTGCTCTCAGACATACTCCACATGTGATCAGCATGTCTGTGCTAGCAGAATTGGGCAGAGCAGATCTGGCTGAAGAGCCACTTTGAGCTATCACTTTTCGTTCAGTGAGTGGCATCCTGGATATATGTGCTGGTAGCATGGGCCAGTCATTTTGCTCAGTAACCATGATTGGTGCCTGCCATGGACTGTTTGGGGACAAAGGCCTCTATAAGCCTCTGCCAGTGTGGCAGGGGTGGGGGTGGCAAAATGACGTCTATGCTCCTGGTTCTCCTGGCCTGAGCTACAAGCTCTGCAAAGTCCTAAAGGCAGGATCCCTCCTGCCTGCCATGGGCAAGGAGAGAGCACCAGGCTTCATGCTTGGTGATCTCTGTACAGGTCTGCAAAACAGCATAGCACTGTTCCTGCACAGCCTCTCCTTCCTAGTCTTTGTCTTCCTTCTCACCAATGTATGTATCAGAAGTGTGTATAGACTGTACCATCATGGCATTCTGTTTGCATTCCAGCTTTAAGGTTGTTTATGGCTCTTCTGAAGACCCTAGTGCAGATGTGGGATGTGTGGGCTCTGGTGGGTCAGTGTGAGAAAGTCCTTGTGTTGCTCCCCATAACCCTCCCTGAAGTCACGCTGCTAGAGGGAGGCCTAACATTGCCTCTAGCATGATTGAGCTCTCCAAGTCCAAGGCCTACAGCATGGCTGGAGGTTAGGAAGTGAGAATGACCTCCATCCACAATCCTCTAAACCATATTGACCCTTCTCAGCTCCTGCACCTCACTTGTCTCACCAAGACAGAATCCTACCTATCTGTATGGGATGTGGTAAGCTATTTAAATAACTGTATTGTTTTGTTCTAATCCTCAAGGGAACAAAATTTATTTTGCCTAATCTGCTAAAAAATCTGTGAACTGGCTGTGATACCTTAGAGAAGGTGGGAGCAGCAGATAGCGTAGTGTGTTTTAGACCTGACAAATTTGTCTACAATTCAATGTTTTGCTTCCTGATTGGCAAAATTTTGGCAAGGATGTGTATTAAAGGAACATAGAAAAAGTGAGTTTACACTTCACTGGAGTGTTATTGTGTAGAAATGACAAATTCCATAGAAAAAATTAGTTTGGGCAAGGCCTCTGGCAACCATCCAGTTCAGCTTCATACCCAAATTATATCAGGTTGCATGGGGCCTGCCCGAGGTGAGGATATGAAACGTCCGAGAATGGAGATTCCACTGCTTCTTGGGGCACCTGTGCCAGTGCATAACCACTCCCATGGTGAACATTTTCCCCTTGCATCCAGTCTGAATTTCTTCTGCTGTGGGTTGTGGCTGTTGCCTCTCATCTCAGCATTGTGCATCTGAGAAAAGTCTGTCTTCATATCCTCTGTAATCCCCTCTACCTTAATGATGAAAACTCTCTGTACATGACTACTCTGGTTTAATTTTATTGTTCCCAGGATACAGGTTATCAGTTATGCAGCTCCAGCTGCATATTTGACCACTGTGGCTGTAGTTTTTCCATAGCTTTTGCAATTGCAAAATCACAGTTCAACAGAATGCAGTTTAGCTCATGCTGTCTCCACCTTATACAGCTCGATTTTAAGTCACTCCAGTGACATCTATCAAATTAATATTTCTGTAAAGCAAATTCAGTTTTATTGCTGAAGTAGTGAGGTATTTGAAGTGATAAAATTATTATTTTGATTCTGCACTGTAAAAAAAATCACTGGTTCAACACCCATTTTTATGTGCTTTTGTGCTCTTTCCAGTTCTATTCTCCATGCTGTTGGGGTTCAGTAGGATTTCACAAGTGTATCTGGGCAAGTCTAGGAGTTAGCTGCTTTGTTCAACATTTTCCTTGCAAAACCTAGTCGGAAGCCAATGTTTGCAAAGCTTCATATTCAATATTATGTTGCGTGGTTTCCCTATGGAAAATATAAGGCTGGAAAGGAGAAACTGAATGGTCTGCAGAATGTCTTGTGTCAGACGTCTAGAATGCAAAGAATTTGGAGTCGGGTTTCCTCACATAGCTCCATATTCACTCTTCAAAAGAAGGCTGTTTGCCATGTCATGGGGGTTTTATGTCCTTTATCCACTATTTACTGTGGGCAGTTATGACATAGCCCTATGTTATTGTAAAGGTCAGTTAAGTCAGCTCACAGGGAGAAAGGTGGAAGGGGAGAGGAGAAAGAGGAGGGAGAGAAAAGGAGTGGGTACTCCTACTCCTTCCAAGTAGAATTGCTATTTCATTGGCAATGCTGCTCTTCCCACTAGTTTCTAATGAGAGCAAAGCAAAGGATGGCATAGTTTCATTTGTTTAATGGCACAGGATTTGTCAGCAATATAACAATCCTACAGAAACCTGCAGCGGTGATAAGTAAATAGTGATGCTGAGGAGAAATATTGACTGTACACGACACACTCCACTCTTTTGAGTATTCAAGTTCCTCATGGTATTCCTGGCAGGCATCAGTGATCTCCAGTACATGCTGATTTTATTGGGGTTAGGAGAATATATCCCAACACTGCAGCCTTTTCAAATATTCTAGGAGTTGTCAGTGCTTCTCCTTTGGAAAAGAATTGCTTTAAAGTCTGAATGTAACAATGAAAACTTCCATGCACTTACATTGTACTTGGTAAATAAAGTATTTCAAAAAAAGTCATGAAGTGCTGTTCAGAAAGGATGACATATTGTTGTACATGGAGGTCACAAAGGATTGAAGTGAAAAAGATTGAAATAATTAATATCCCAATTAACTTATATTAAATTATGTTAATGATTCTGATAATGTTTGAAAGTTGAAGTGAATATTTAGACTTAGTTTACACACTGTGAATTCTTTTACAGATCCTTAGTTTTTTACTCCAGGAAACAAAAATTGTCTCAGGGCATGACTGACATTTACAAACAGCAAATAATATGATTTCAAAATACAGTCTCCAAGGAGAAGTACATTCTTGGATTAGTAGGATATTATAATTCTTTCCCAGTGGTTCTGTACTTTGGCAAGATATCTCCCTGGATGTTGGTAACCAGAAACTGCAGATGGGCTGGAACAGCTGAAGAGGGAAAGTCTGAAGTGATTTTTATACGTAGATGTAAGTCACTGTTCTGTTTTAAATTAGTAAGATCTAAAACAACATGGCAACAGATGTCTGTCTCCGAGGCTAAACACTTCAGAGCTGAAATCTCTCTGTGTCTCTCTCTATGCATATGTAATATTAACAATAAACAAACATATCTTGTCATTCTGAGAAATGTTTTCACCTACAGTGAATTGCTGATTTATTTAGGTGAAAGGTAATAGTACTAACAGAGTTAATAATAATCTTGTGCCTGGTGGAGTAGAATGCTAAGGGCCTATGAATATGTCTGATAGTCAAAAGAGTCATTCTTTATCTTTTTGTTTTACTGTCCATACTCTACTTTAAAAAAAAAATTATTTTTTTTAAAAATAATATATTTTTTAAAATTATTTATTTATTTATTTATTTTTTAAATTAATTTGTCTTTGGACAAAAACATTTCATCTTTGTATGAAAATCCAGGTTTTCCAAAGTATGGTCTAGGCTAACAGGAACAAGGGAATTGAATTCTGGAAGATATATACATTAAAATAATTAGGGCTTCAGATCTGCATCTGCAGCAGAAAGGATACTTTCCCAGAGAGCTTTCAAATGTTCAAAAGTTATTGATTGTTAGATTATTTGAGAATATGACTTCTATTTTGACAGCACACAATACATTTATTTTATAAATTAGCTGTCTCTTTCATTTATCATCAGCATCAAAAACAATCCATTTCTCCCATTGCCAAATCTAACATATTTTGTGTAGGATAAGATACAAATGCACTAAGATCCCCCAAAAGTTTTTAGCCCCCCCCAGGTAAGGTAAGTTGGGAGTGTCTATTTTAATACCAGTGCCTGGTACTGGCATTTAGTAGTGATTAAAAATGGTAAGTGATTAAACTTATCATAAGACAAAGTTTCTCACTTGCCAATTTAGAAATTAATCAGAATCATTAATCAGACCCATGTTCTTAATTTTTTTTTAGTTTATTCTGGAAACTGAGTACAGAGCTTGTATTTTCTAAATATGGGAAAAGCACCTAGAAACAACACATGGATTATTTATTATTTTTAGCAAAATAATTATTAAAAACATTACAGTTTTATTATTTCTTTTGAATGATAGCAAAATTCAGAATACTTCAGAAGAATGCCTGTCTTAAAAATATAGCCCAGAGAATTAACTTCATACAGTGCCCTGACAGATAGGCACTCACAGACTTTTTTTTTTAATTTTTCCAGTAGTCATAGCAGCATTTATCAGTGCAACTGCCCAAATGGAGTAAGCTGTTCTTGAGGTGTCCCCATAGCTATGCTAGTTTGCTGTTCCTGTCTCAACCCAAGTATTTTGTTGGTGAGTGCAATCCTGAGGACTGTCAGTTGCAAGAGAGATGCTTTCAGTAAGATTCATACTTGAGAACTTTTTCTTGTTATTGTTGTTAAAATAAGGGATTAGACAAGTTTTGCCTCTGAATACAGGAGGATGTCAGAAAGGATGTCAGAAGGATGTCAGAAAACTTCCACTAAGTAGCATTAATGTTAGAGGTTTTTTTGTTTGTTTGTTTGTTTTTCTGAATAGCTTTTTGTACCTTTTTATTATTATTATTTTTTATTTTTGTACATTTTGTGTTCACCTTTTTGTCTCATCTGGAAGAGAATTCCACTGGAGATTGATGCCCACCAACTCTTTCCCAGTCCTCTCCAGTTGCATATTGCTGTCTTTCCTGTGGGAGTCTGGGAGTGTCATACACCCCAGCACCTTCTCCCCCACTTGTATGATGATCCCTTTCAGAAAAGTGCCTACATTTTTGATCCTGTCAGACATCCCACTCTTCCATTTTCTGAATCTGTTCTGGGGACAGGCCCATCAGTTTTTCCTAAGGAGTCATGTAAACCTGCTTTTTTCTGCTGTTAGTATGAAATTCCTCCCCTGCATGTTCTTCCTTCTGTTTGCATATAATTCGGTATTTGGCCCTCTTTCTCATGATTTTCTGTCTATCATCCTTATGCTACCTTCTGTTTCATCCCTTGCCTATTCTTTTTATTTTTTCTTCTCCACCCTCTTTTAGGATGAGCTGCTCTGCAGTTTTCGTTTTCTGTTTCTACCCATCTCTCCTTAGTGCAGCCATTTTCCTCCTCACTGTTACCTGTCCTCTGCTAGCTTTCTTCCTCTCTCTCTCTTTTTTTTTTTTTTTTTTTTTTTCTTCCAGTGGTAATCCTTCTAACTCAGGGTGTTCTTCTTCTGGTCCTCTTCTGCAGCATGTATCTTTCAGTCTTGGGTTACATGCCCATCTCTTGCTCCATCATGATGACACATCTCTCTTGAACTCTGCTACTCTCTCCAGGTTCATTTAAGTCTTGGTTCAATTGTTTGTTACCTCAGACAGGTCAGACCACTCATGGGAACAGGTTGTGCCAAACACCTCTGCAGAGACAATGAATCCTCTGCTTCCTCTTTTTTTTTTTTTTTTTTTTTTTTTTTTTTTTTTTTTTTTTCTTGCTAGTCCTCAGGTCATCACCACTTGTCTCTGTGCTTTGTCATTGCCATCTTCTTCCTTTCTGCTGGCCTTAAAAAGAAAGGACAAAATCCCCCAACATGTCTTTTATGCTCTTTGTTTTACTGGCTACATTTAATAAAACAGAATGAATGTCATAATCAGGAAAGTTACGCTTTTTTCTTCATGCATAGTAAAAGTGTCTGAATTCCTGCTTTAAATGTGAAATTCTTGTCTACTTTAACTGTGGAAATTCAAGCTGTATAATTAGTTGGCAACTTAAAATTAAAAGCAAGTGTATGGGATTTTATGCATGTGTCAGTTATTAGCTTCTGATTCAATATTATACTGCAGGGGCCCAAAAAGAGAAAGATGGATTTAGGAAGAACCTCGGCTAGTACCTACTGATCAGTATAACTCATTGCTAGGGAAATTTACCTCTGACCAGGACATTGCTATTAGAACTAGAAGGATTTTTTGAGAAACAACAACTTCAATCATCAGTGACATTCGTGAATGTTGTACGTTGTCAATTGCAAACACCTATACCTGCTGAATCAACTAGACTTAGAAGAGTATGAGCCAGATAATCTCAGATTTTCAAGAAGGTCCAGCTCCTGCCGTCTAAGCACCAAGTAAGGCTTGGATTTTCAGGAAATGCATCCATGCCCAGCATCCAACAGACAGTCAATAGCTCCTGGTCACAGGACACTTGCTATGACCTGCTGAACCTGAATGACAGAGATTGCTTATCAGGTCAGAGAAAAAATGATGTTCCAGAAAGGGAACATCAAGTGAGTTTTACCAAAAGTTTATATATCAACATTTGGTTCGATGAGAACCAAAGGTCCAGATTTTCACAGTCCGTTATAACAATCCCTTTTATTTGAATGTAATCTCAAAATGGTAACTGCAAGAGTCAGTCCTCAAAATGTCTAAATTTCAAACCAGATAATCCAAAAAGATCACTTTTAGAAGGCAAATGAAATACCTGCTTTCCTGATAAGTATTGAAATTCTCCTGCATGATTCATTTGAAGCTGCCAGTTCCAGAAGCTCTTAATAAAACCAATTTGCAACATCGCATTCTGTCTATCCACTAACAAATTTTTGCATTCCTTTTACTAAGCCTCACAGGATTTTATTGCTTTGAACATTCTCTCATTTCAATTCTATTGCAGTGACACACAAAGCCTTTCTAGGAAGTATAGCGTTTGCACTTTTATCACTGAATATGAAAAGTCTTGGGACCCTCTGTTTTGCACATCTTAGCCAGCAGTCTGCTTCCTTTGCTTCAGGGAGCAATTTGTAGAAACTTTCTATCTGACCTTTCTTATCATGCAGGTTACTCATGCCAATTAAGAGTGCTCCTGAGGTCTGCACTTTGTGTGGCCATTTATACTGTAAATTAATTCTGCTTCTTGAATCATCATTAAAGCAGCTTTGAAAGGTTCCTTTGCTGATGAATGAGGGGGATGTACGTTTGCTGGTGAGTAAGCAGTATGATAACGCCTCTGAGACAGTAGAGCTGGTCCATGGGGAAGAGATGCAATGTTGTCAGGATGAGGTGCTGACTTGGCTGACTATCTGCAATTTTCAGATCAGGTTTCCAGCAGATCATGTGCTTCCCCCTTGCTGCCCTTTGGTAGCATTCCTTCCTTTTTATAGTATTTGCATCCTGTTTGTCCAGGGAAGAAATTTGGTAATTTTCTGCATGGCTACACAAGGAGTTTCACATTTATTTTCTTTGATTCCAAGAGCTTCTTCCATTGGAAGACAATTTTGAGAAGAATTCAGAGGAGAGATGGCTGCTGTGGAGCAAGGTGCTAGTTGGCATCAGCACTGATGATAGCACCAGGACTTGCAATGAGGTTTCTGGTTTATTCAACCACAGAGTCTTAAATTCCATAGCACAGTAATAGAGAAATTCTCTGAGATTCATGGATGTCACAGATGGAAAAGTCACATGCGGTCATCTGTTTCATCTTTCTGAGAGCTCAGGGTTATTCAGCAGGACATATGTTTCTAATATTTTGTCTAACCTATTTTTATAGGCTAAGTGATGAGTCATAGGGCTTACACCATCCCCAGAGGAACAATATTCTACGGCTAATCAAATTTCAATGCTGGGAAGAATTTCTTTCCTGATATAGATTTTCCATTTCTTATTTTTATTTCATTACACTTGCTTATCTTTTCTAAACACTTCCTCTTAGCTTTTGTATTTAAGTTCTTCAGCTTCCTATCAGATCATGGTATTTTAAACAGAATAGTTGAAGCCTGTCTTTATTTTTGCCTGGCACATTGCCCTATAAAAC
Source organism: Oxyura jamaicensis (assembly GCF_011077185.1). NCBI lineage: Eukaryota > Metazoa > Chordata > Aves > Anseriformes > Anatidae > Oxyura > Oxyura jamaicensis. Next base: position 61,104,385 of record NC_048926.1, on the reverse strand, counting down.
CCTGTTCATTAGAGTATCATTTATAAATTTTATTTATTTTTATTTTTATATTTTTTATGTTCAGACACAATTTTTATGTTTTATGTTTAAGCATTTTGGAATGTTCAGCTATATCTAAGGGCTGTATGAGGCAAAAATGAGTGTTCCCCTCCATGTTAATATAAGCAATACAGTCATTCAGTTGAAGCTCTGCACACCCATGCTTTGAAGCAAGACTGTGAAATTTGGTAGGAAGGGTGGGCGCTCACAACTGAAATGTGCCTTTTGTCATGACTGGAAAATGCAGGTTAGAGAAATGAGGAGTATAAGACAGTGTCAGTTCTCAGGAGCGTGGGCTGCTGCAGGTGCCCAAGGAGGCCTCATGCCTCATGCCACCTGAGGACACAGGGCACTCTGCAGGCCCCTGGCACCCCACAGGCCCCTGGCACCCACCTGGAAAGTGGGAGAGGAATGGAGGAAGAAATGGTTGGTGGTGGGAGGGAGGATAAAAGGCCCAGGAAGGAGATTAAGAGCAGGGAGGAGGAATATGTTGATAGAAAGACATGGGGAGATGGGCAGAAAGAGAGGTCTGAGCTGGCAATGAGAGGAGATAAGAGAAGTCAAGGGAAATGGCATAGGCTGGGCATAGAAAGGAGTATAAAACTCCATTCAGAAGCTGGTGTATGATAACCATTGGAAAGTTACAATATTCTGTATCATCTGGAGGTGGGCACCTTTATTTTGCAGTTTTAATTTTAGACACATTTTTTTTACCTGTTGCTTGAGTATCTAAGTTCTTGTCTTTCATGTCCTTCCCTATGTTCTCCCAAACATCTTACTACTCACGGGCAGCTCCCTGTTTCCCCCATTCTCCTGGCTGCTCATCTATGTCTGTAACCTAGGAGTCCTGGTGGACACCAAGTTGAACATGATTTAGCAATGTGCCCTTGCTGCTAAGAAGGCTAATGGTATTCTTGGCTGCAGTAGGCAAAGTATTGCCAGCAGGTCAAGAGTGGTGATCCTTCCACTCTGCTAAACACTGCTGAAGCCACACCAAGGCTTTTGGGTCCAGTTCTGCCCCCCCCCCCCCCCAGTACAAGAGAAATATGGACATACTGGAGAGGGTCCTGCAAAGGGCCATGAAGATGACGAACGGACAGGAGCACCTTTCCTGTGAGGAAAGGCTGAGAGCGCTGGGACTGCTTAGCCTGGAGAAGAGGAGGATTAGGGGGTAATTTTATCAATGTATATAGATACCCAAAGCGAAAGTGCATAAAGGACAGGACAGGCTCTTTTCAGTGATGCCCAGTGCCAGGACAAGACCACCAAAAGGACACAGGAGGCTCCCTCTGAACACCAGGAGCACCAATTTGTGTGCACCACTCTGTGGCACAGGCTGGCCACAGAGGCTGTGGGGTCTCCCTCCTTGGGTACCTCCAAAAGCCCCCTGGATGTGGGGCTGGGCACCCTGTTCTAGGTGGCCCTGTCTGAGCAGGGGCTGGACGAGGTGACCTCCTGCAGTGCCTGACAGCCTCATCCATTCTGGGATGCTGTAACCCGTAAATTTATACTACTTCTTCTCCAACTTGTAGTCGTTTTTCTTTCCACAGCAACAAATTGTTTATAAAAACAAATATGAGCTTGTATTCTTTTATTAAATACTCTGAAGAACTGTGTAAAGTCCAGAATGACTAACTTGTATGTAGTGATAGGAATCATGATGACTATTATTTCAGTAACTGTCAACACAGAATGGAGTCACTCAACCAAAAACATGGTATAACACTTACTTCAAAGGGCATTTCAGTCTGACATTCAATGTTAGTCCTGGTTTTGATAAAGTCAAGATTTTATCAAAAAATATGAACAAATAGTTCTCTTGGCATAGGTGAGATGAAGCAAAAATGAACAATGCTTTGCAAAGCATAGAGAGACTGAGTTTTGTAATGGTGTCTTAGGCCCTCCAGTGTTCTGCCTTCATCCCTCCAGAAACCACAAATCACATCTGCACTTACAGGAATGTAAAAAAAAAAAATATGATTGTGTGTAGTGATGCCTTATTTGTTAAAAGGGTAAGCAAGTTAGTATTTTGTATCTTGCAATTTGCCTTCAGTGGAGGCTAAAAAGCTGCCAGATAAGCAGGGAAAAGTTGTGAATTACAATGCTAGAGATTCTTTAACTGCCTCAAAAATTACAATGCCAGTCATAAAATTCCAGTCATTAGTCTTCTGGCTGTCAGTATTAAAGTTGCTTTTTAAGATCATGACTTGAGAACTGAGATCACTGTAAATTCAACTATTGTGTCATAAAGAAACCTTTTATAGTTGAGCTGGGAATCCTTGCAGTAGAAATGACATGTGGGAAAATGCACTTGATGTTTTTGGATTTCTTAATGGTTTCTCATCTCATTCCTATTGCATGATTTTACTCTACGGTGTTTGGTTTCTTTTGAAATACTTGTATTATTTGATATCTTTGCAAGCAAACATTTTAAGGAACAAATATTGCTACATCACTACCTAAAGAAAGAAAAAAAAAAAAACAAAACACCAAACAAACAAACATAAAAACCAAACCAGTTGCTATTGTTTACCCTAGTACCAAAGTCAAGCCATTTTATTTCCTTAGTTATGACTTATTTTGTTTTCTGAAAATAATCCTGGATTTGGAGCCTTGCTAATAAATGAATGCAAGACCTCTCCTTAGCAGGAAGTGTTGTAGTTAACCAGCTGTACTCTAGGGTTTAACATGTCAGGATTTATTAGGTCCTATCACTAATCTAGTTGGGTCTGTATCAAGTACAAGGACTACATTGAAAAAAAGATGTGTGTAGCAATAAAGATTTAAGGAATAACTTGAATCCTTTAAAATATTTGAGACCATTCCATTCAAGACATATTCATTATTAAGAAAATATTAAGAAAAATATTATCACGGAAATGATAGCTTATTTTTAGTGTCTGTTTGAAAACACTAAATCTTTTTAATGAAACTCCCAAAAACAGATATGTAAAAAACTTGACTTGTCAGCTTAATGAGTTTCTTTTGCTATTGCAATGGATTATTTAGCTACCATTATATTAGTAATGAAATATATATTTTCAATGGATAGATTCAGTGCTTGATATATGTGAGAACTAGATAAACTTGTTTTTTGCTGAAATTAGAAGCAGATAAACTCTTTTCACCTCCATTCACCCTTGACTGCATTGAAGTAATGCATTTAATGTCATCTCTGTGACATGCACACAAGCACACATTGTACTCTTTCATTTACTGAAGCAATCTAATGTTTGAATGTATATATAAATAAAAGAGACTTCTGCTTGGAGCCAGAATTTAGACTGGTAATTCCTTCCTCCTCATGCAACCCAGCAGTCTCTCTAGCATGGGAGTGCCAGCCCTGGGTTGAGTCACTATGGTGGGGAGGGTGCTGAAAGCTGTGTCCTGGGGAATAAACCAGGCAGAGTGCATGAGTGAATTACTCATTCCTGTGGGCACAAAGATTCCCATGAAAGACTACGGCTTCTTGAAGCAAACTTTCCTTGCTGCTCCTCCTGTGTGCACCCCCTTATATAGAGTAATAACATGAAAGCCACCATCTAGTCCTAATTACACAGGCTGAGTCACTGCAACAGCACAAAAATCCTACCCACGGCTTTCATGTCTTGCCTCCCAATTCGCCCTGCTTGTGACTTGCTTGAAGTACGTGGCAAGCACCTATGGACAAAGACAGCCTGCTGCTTTGTATTATTTCAGCACCTACTGCAATATGCTTCAGTCTCTATTTGGGATGCAGCTCAGGATTGGGATGCCACCAATAAACTAAAGAAAAGAACACTGATTGTAAAAGAAGGAGTTTTCACATGAAGAACTCTGGCAAAAGACTAGGCTGCTGCCAACCAACATCACCACACTAGATTGCAGGGTATGTGGGCTAGGGTAGGAGCTGGTCAAAATTTAAATTTCTGCTTTGGCTAATAAAGCATATTGTTAATCCCTGGTGAGGGACTAATATACATCTGTGTACTTTTCTGATGATTTGTACGTACCATTGTATTTTGAATTTGTGTGTGTGTGTGTGTTTGTTTGTTTATTCTAAAACTCTAAATGTGTCCAGAATAAACTAGAATAAACTCTTTTTTTTTTTTTTTTTTTTTTTTTTTTTTTTTTTTTGTCATTGCATCTCTCTTCTTGATCAGGAAGGAGAAATTATTGGGAAAAGTTCTTATTTCATGTAAGGGTAAAGAAGGGATAGTGTCAGGTCTTTTCAGCACAGGTGATCTCTCATTCCCATGAATGCCAACAGAACCTTATGCTGACTGTATCACAAAGGAGTAATTTTACAAATCTGGATTTCGAGTGTGCAGTCTAAGAGATGATCTGTTTAGATATTACCTGTCAGAGGGGATAAGGGTGTCAGTCTAGAAGACAATACAGAGAAAAGAAAGCAGAGGACTCTTGAAGACTATTAAGAGACATTCAAAGGAGAGGGAAGAGAGCTCGGGAAACATCTGGTCAGACTCAGGAAATGTGAGCAATACTAGGATCTCAAGACTTCATACCAGAAAGGCAATTTTATAGATATTCTTGGTTAGAAAGCCAGATGGAACAGTAACAACAGTATCCAGCTCATTTGTTCATCAAAACTTATCATGAATCTTTAATAATCCAAAAGTCCTGCAAAAGATTAGGTGACTAGTGCAACTAGGGAAAAAGGTAGGCACTCAAGCTCAATTCTGTAGTTCTGTAAGCTCAGTCCTAAGTGTCTGACCTCTGTTGGTCTCTAACTGTTGCAGCTACTGTAGTCTTCCCCTTTTCAGATCTCCTGAGCCTAACAGTTTGTCTCTCTACAGGGACATAGGAATATGAGATTTTTCAGGGCAGAGGAACTTGATATCCAGCTTGTATCTACAGTTGTTAGAGATTTTTGAATGAACCAATCAGCTTAAGCCTTCTGAGATCTACTCCCAGGGATGTCTCAGAGCATGCTCCTGCACTGATTCCCAAGCCTGACTACCTTAGATGGAGTGAGTAACATACATAAAATACACAAGAGCCATCCTGTTGTAGTTTCCAACCACAGCTATTCAGAAATTCAATCTGAACAGAGGCAAAAGTGGACACTTCTTGACTGAGGTATAATATTCACTGATAAGATATTGTTTGGAGATACCTAAAATTTGAGTGGTTGCATAAGAACATCCATTTTGAATCTATTATCTCTAACAGACAAGTAAGAACAAAATGAGGAGGCATTTGGTGTCATGAGTATTGTTCCACTGGACCCAGGAGGAACTGGATCCTAGAAGACATTTTTTTTTTTTTTTGTTAAAAGTGCTAAGTTACTGGTACAATCAGCTTCTTGTGGTGATCTGAGTAAGTCTACCATTTAACAATTCAGTTAATGCATAATGAGGATAGGGGTAAACCAAACCACCTAATAATTAATATGCAGACAAGTAGTATTTCTGAAATCTCTATTACCTCAGGTTTCCTGCCATATTCTCCAGCTGCTACTTAAAAAAATTTGCCTGTGTTATTACCAAATTGCATATTTTAAAAAGTCATCATGCAAAAGCTGGCTGATTAAAAGCAAGTTACTCATCAAACTCTACAGCTTTCATGAGTATCTGCCTCATAGCTG
>NC_048926.1:61097594-61098659 GCF_011077185.1 Oxyura jamaicensis | reverse complement strand
AGTTATTTTGCTATAGTGGCATTTTCATTAAATCTTCTATTTTAGTTTCTGTTTATCAGGCTTCATTTCTCCAAGGACTAGTTGTCTTACAAATGTATCCAGCATTCTTTTGATTTTGCCAACCAATTTCCTTGACGGAGGAGGTCTGGCCTGAAAATTGTGCAAAAGACCATAAACTTGTCCCTTTGAAACTCATATTTATTTATTTATTTATTTATTTATTTATTTATTTATTTATTTATTTATTTATTTTTCTCCTTACAGTTGCATTCTTTGCAATGAAATCTCCCTTCTGTACCTGCTCCAGCTATTCTGTTCTATCTTATATTAACCTATTATTAATTTCTTACGGAACCTTCAATTCCGTCTGTTCCTGCTCATATCTGTATCTTCTAATGTCTTCAGAGAACGCTGCATTTGATGTTTCCTTAGCTGGGTTATTGCTGTTTTTCAGCCCATAAATTACAAAACTGTTAAGATAATTCCACAAAGCTTGTACTGGAAAGCTTTAATTTTCCTTCTGTTGAAATCATGCTTTTCCTTGACTATAGAGCTGAACCACTGCCAGTGATGTAGCAGCAACATTTAGGCTGCTACATCATACATTTAGGCTCTCAATTTTGTTTTCAGCTTCTTTTCCTAATCATCTTTAAACAAAGTCTCGTGGGTTTCCTGCTTATCCATTAGGGCAAAAGAATCATAATTTTTGGCTATAGGGGCTATTAAAAATGTTCTAAACTGCCTTTGTATTTTCTTGTTTGTTTCTGTGGCAACGTTTTAAATTAAAATAGAAAAAAGAAAAAAAAAAAAAAAGAAAAAAAAAAACTTTGCTGTAAGAATGTTCTTTGTTTCCAGGGAACTCCAGATAAGTGGCTTAAAAAAGTGCCAAAGTTCACTTACTCACCTGATGAGAAATGTGAACCAGCTTTCCTTCCTTCCTTCCTTCCTTCCTTCCTTCCTTCCTTCCTTCCTTCCTTCCTTCCTTCCTTCCTTCCTTCCTTCCTTCCTTCCTTCCTTCCTTCCTTCCTTCCTTCCTTCCTTCCTTCCTTCCTACCTTCCTTCCTT
>NC_048926.1:61038507-61087594 GCF_011077185.1 Oxyura jamaicensis | reverse complement strand
CCTTTCCTTTCCTTTTTTCTCCTTCTCTCTCTCCTCCTTCTCCTCTTCCTTCTCCTTCTCCTCCTCCTTCTCCTTCTCCTGCTCCTTCTCCTCCTCCTCCTCCTCCTCCTTTTCCTTTCTCCTTCTCCTTCTTCTTTCTCCTCCTCCTCCACTTCCCCACTTCTTCTCTTTCTCTCTCTCTTTTTTTTTTTTTTTTTTTTTTTTTCTATGTAGTCAACCTACATCTATATAAGATGTAGGAGATAAGATTTGCTTCCTCATAAAGGGAGCAAAGAATACCAAATTCAGACTCAGGGCTTCTTTTTTTTTCAAAGAAACAAGGTTACTCAGCATCAGACTGATTTCATCATATCTCAGTTCACTCTTCCTTGCTGTAATACTGCTTTTATGCCCTTACTGAATTGATCTATTCAATTGCAGCAGGCAACTCATGTAATATTTTTAGTGAATAGAACTCCAGTGTGAAGAAAACATGCATGCTTTTCTCAAGCTTGATTTTTCCAAATGGGTCCCCAAATGCAGGCAACCTGCTGCTCAGAAGGAAATGATACCCGATGTCTCAGAACAGTAAAACAAACAAAACTCTTCTGTCTGACAAGCATATCCTCAAGTCTCTCTCTCTTTCACAGCTTTCCCATCATCTTCTCACAGTAGCACTGGGACCAGTTTATCTGGAAAAAATTTTGTCTGATACTTAGAGCTGGTTCTGGGTATAAATCTATTCAGACCAATGCAACAAGCTGCTGTGTCTATGGGCATGCTGTATTTATATTTGAAGTGTTTCAGAGCCTGCTATAGGTGTATGCTAAAAAGGAGACCATTTTCATGGGGAAGCAGAATGCTGCTGGCCCTGTTAAGTTGCCTGTGCAAGGGCCCTGGAGGGGCTAGCTGCCCACTGCTGGCATGCAGGCTGTGGTGACCACCAGCACCACTTCTGCAAGCTAAGGCAATGGGACAGTACTTGGCTCTTCCACTCCCATTCCCACCAAATCAGAATCTGTGTCCTGGACAGAGCCCAGCTGCGAGTTCACTGCCCCACAGTGAGTTCACACAATTCAGTTTTACTTGCATTGCTGAGAAGTTTTAAGATGGCTTTTTCTTAATTTATTCCAGAATTTGTGTGTAGGAGTACAGAAGACTTGGGAGAACCTATATGCCCTCCTAAACTAAGCTTAGTTAAAGTGATGCATTGTGAAACTAATTATCTTTAGCTGTATTTAAATGACATCACTTTCACCTACAGGAACCCTTGGGGTCTTTGAATTACAGAGATAACGCAAGAGAAAACATATTTAGATACTAAATAATAACCCTCAGATAACTTTGTAAGTAAAAATAGTTAAAGTGAAGCAGAAAAGGTAAAGGTAATAGGCAAAACAGTTATAAAGATCAGAACTTGAAACAGTTATCACTCTGTGCAATATAATTTTGTTTTTTAAAGGAATCCATCTCTTCAGTTTACAAGTTAAAACTGAGATACAGCTTTTCATTTTCCTTCAGAATGAAGTTTTGATATCTGCATTTGGGGAGCTACGTAGAAAGCACCAGCTAGAGAGAATAGTGGGTGACTCCTTTACTCTGGAGTTCTCTTGACAAAACTAAATTTCAAAGACAGCATATCTTCCTAGACCTTATTTCCTTGACCTCCTGTTCATTCACACAGGGAGTACAACCAGATTTCATATTATTTTTACCATTAAAAATATACAGGCAGCAATTCTATTTCGGTTTATGTTTCTTTGTTCCTTCATGGAGATATTTAGCATGTATTTCTGGGGCTTAGTCATGCTGGGGCTATTATCAACTGAGTGAGGTCAGTGCAATGACACCCTAAGTGTTACTTTTTATTCTGATAGGGTGAATTTCTTCTTTAACAGCAAAAATCATGTGAATTTATTTGGCATGAACTGTGTAATGTCAGGATTTTGCCTTGTAATCAAACCATTACAATAATTATGAGCTGGAGTATGTAACATGGCCCTTTTTTATTAAAAAATGAGTTGACACGTTTCTGTAGTCATAAGTAGAGGCTAAAAAGCAGAGCTACAGGAATTTCAGTATGTCTTGCTATAATGATATCAAAGACAGCAAAAAAAGGGGAACAGTTCTAAAGGACCCTCTGTGCATTGTTTACAAAGGGTTGGTCTCTATCTTTGTACTGTCTGCTGTTTTTCAGAGGGATGTTACTTTTTGCCACTACACTACCAGGACATTCTTATACACGGGAAAGATGTTAAATTCGTTCACTTACTGCTTTATGCACTGCTCATTGGTGCCTTATTTTAAAACATTTATGCATCAGTCAGCAATGTGCTAGTGTGATTTTCAGAAATGAAAACTGCAATGTATTCACATGTGTTTCACTTCAGAACCATGTTGCCTTTTCAGGTTATCAGGTACTTAATAAATGAAAAGAATATTCTATTCTCTTATTGAGCCAGGTGTTGCTATAGCTCTATGGCTTCATGAATAAGCATTCAGGATTTCACTAAAAAGGTTCTAATTATTCCATCTGCACTTACACTTATATAACCTTCATTTGTAATTAAAATCTATTTTTGTCCTAATTGTGGACTTGATCTTCTTAACTGGCGATATCAATGCAAATGCCACTTTATGCACTCATCGCCACATGTTGTTAGTTGTATGCATGCATACATGGCTGAGCACTCATAACCACAAATCAGCAGAAGTGTTGAATTCAGTATGGCATTTTTTGTTCTTATAACTTCAAGAAAACCTTGTGCAGATCCCTCTGTGAATTTGTGTGCTATATCCTGATATACAATTACAGATTTCCAAGTTAATCTGATGCCATATTAGGGTGACTTTGGTATAAATTCAGCAAAAAGCAATTCACAGTGGGAAAAAAAGTATACCTCATGCATTTTCTGTGTCCCTTCAAAAAGTAGAATCTAATTTTAAAAACAACTGTTCAGACTATAAATTAACCAGCTAACTGGTGTCATCCAAGTGTTTAATCATCCAGTTAATCCATCGCTTGACAAGATTATGTTTAGAATCTAATACATGAACACATCATGTGCCACTTAACCAGTACATTTACATTTCCTTGGTGACAGTGTTGAATAAAAAAGATGCAATGTGATTAAGTACCTTGATGGACTGTGTCAAGCGTCTGGTGAGAGGGCTAGCAATTCAGGTATTATAGATCTAGGAGAAAAAGTTATTCTGGAAGAGCATACTCGTGAAAACTTTCTGCTGTCATGCACAGCTGCACAGTCATGGATGATTCTTAAATTTGCCCTATGGTCCATGGTATAGTTTGACATGAATTTGCTCTTTTTACATTTGTATGATTGTTTGTATAGAGGCAGCTGGTTTACAAAAAGTATTTTTCAAAATTCTTCTCATTATTTTATAATTAGTACTGTTGTTTGGTTAGACTATATGTCAGTACAGGCATTATTCAGAATGATGAAATAACCAGAAACCAGCAGATTTTCTGAAACAGCCTTTCTAGGACAGCATATGGGCACAGAAGAAAAAGAAACTCTCATCTATCTTCCCCTTATAATCTATATAATGCCACTATTTCTTGAGCTTCCTTCAGACTAAATACTTTTGCATCATCCCCTTCAGAAGATATGCAGCTGTACCACTCTGTTTTTGGTCACATTGCATGTAGTAGGCAAAGGCGCTAATGTTACAGAAGGAGAGGACTGGCCTTCAGCCTGTCAAATGCCACTTCAGAAGCCAACTTGCCACTTGTAGGTCTGCCATTACACTTATGGCAGGTGATCTTTATTATTGATACAAATTTGGGTGTTGCTGCAGGGTAAGTGGTGTCTTCTAAAACATGGGAGAGGGCAGATATCACAGTAGCAACAGTGTTATGTGAAGTAAATGAGAACTGCCTGCATAAAGAGGTAAGTGGAAAATCTCTGCCCCATCTTGGTACCTTCCATACAGGTGTACCTGGCTTTGTAATCAACAGGCGTCTTCAGGACATTGGACTGGTCTCCACTGTAGTTCGTGTGTTTATTGTGACTGGGAGAAGACAAGAACGTCCTTTGGTGCACCTCAGGGTCCAAAGCAGCTGAGGAAGGCCATTCTCTTTAGCAAGTTTTCATCTCTGCCATGTTACTAGTGCTGACTACTGTTGAGTAAACATCACAGCTGTCTGCCTCGTAGAGACATCCACCACTGCTAGCACTAGCAGCTGACTTTCCAACAAAGTGATGAGTTATGGTCATGTACTTATTTGGGCTGTGCAGCTTCAGAAAGCCATTGTAAACTGTGTCTGGGGGATTGTTTCCTCTCTCACTTGCACATCCTGGTAATGAAGGGCTAGTGTGAGCTTTTCATATGCAAGTCTGCATGCTGTTTTTCATAGATTCAGAGAGTATGGTCTCCTCCCCACTCTACTTCCAAAGAACAAGTTACATTGGTTATGTCAATTTATCAGGGGAGTCATCCTGAAATAAGGATGTGGCTGTCCTGTTCACCTGGGGACCAGCTCTGTAAGGCATACTAAGGCAAGTGTCTTCCTTGCAATGCTGGCAGCCCCCGTGTCTGAGTGGGCAGCAGGTAGCCAGGTCATGTGTGGGAGCCCAGATAAGATCCCCTCTGCAGTATAGTCATATGTTTGGCCAAAGCTGACAGGCTGCCCTTTTACAGAAAAGGTTGACTGATGTAATCAATGACTAATGCATCTGGCTTTGGATTCCAAACTGAGATGACTTGGGTGACAACTATAAAACAGTAAGTCATTCACAGTTCCTGTGTCAGGAATTTAGATGAAAGAAACACTTACACACGAAGTTTTCTTGACTGATATTGATCACTGAAGGCACCTTGAGGTCATAGATGAGACTAACAGTTTTCCACTTGTTTCAAAACAACCATGCTTTGCTCAGGCTGCAGGAAAGCCACGGGTTGTTAGCATAAAATAACTCCAAGCTGATAAAGGTATCAGCCCACAGCTCTGGTAATTAGTGGCTGAATGTGACAGTATTATGACTGTTGTGCTGGAAGGCAGATAAGGGATTAATCCAGAAAGTTTTGCTACTTGTAGAAGTTGTAGTGTGAGCATCTTTTCCAAGCTGTACTGCTGAAACATTTGCTTCTGTTGCAATGTTGTGTGCTGGCCTGTGCTTGTTGTTCCCTGTTTACATCAGGACATGACCCATGACTCAGCCCTGGAAGATCTATTTTTAGAGAAAAACTGAAAGAAATCTAGCAAATCCTTCACAAATGAAAACTTTTCACTTCAAGTAGTCCAGTCCTGCACAGCCAAGGAAAAAGAAAACATCTTAAATACATATGGCATGAGCCATTTATTTTCCATACTTATGGAGGCTTCTAGAGAAAACAAAAGTAAACAGTGGTTGTCTAATCCATAAATAAAACAAATATGTTTGAACACTTCCCCATCTACTCTAGCATATTAATACAGATCTACACATAAAAATAATTCTTCAAATCTTAAGTTTTGAACTGAACACCAGAATAATTGTGCACAAAACTTGTTGTAATAACTTTAGAGGTTTCAAGAAACCAGCGTTTAGTTTTTAGTTTCTTATTATTATTTTTTTTTAAGAAATCTGCTTGCTTTGATACTGTGATACACTGTGTCCTTGCTCCTAACAATTCCTTTTTTTTTTTTTTTTTTTTTTTTCGAGCTGAAAATACTGCAATACTGAAGAAAAATAGTATTGAAAGTTTACAACATTGCATTTTGAAGAAGTGCTACTGGGAAAATGAAAAATAGAAGGAAACAAGACCAAAACTAAGTATTCATTTTCTGAAGGATTTTTGTCCTGAGGCTGCTGTGCTGGTTCCATAGCCAGAAATAAAGTCCATAAATCAAAAGTAGAATTTGAAAATTTTGAAAACACATGGAATTTTTTAGTTTCTCCTTCAAAGTGTGCTCTGCTTCTCAAGTAATTAAAATGTTTCAGAGGGGAAAATAAACAGAGTTAAGCAGAGAGTGAAAATCTCACTGGGAAAAAAAAAAGGATCATTTTATCACTCTTTCTTCAACAGTGCTCTGTCTTCCTTTCATCAAGTTCTTTGAAATTTCAGCCAACATTCTGATTTTATTTTTAGACTGGACTTACAAAGCTACACAGTCTCAGGCAAATATAAATATGTAGCAAATGAGATTGAGTCTCCCATTCTTTCCCCGTTGCTGTGAGGGGGCATAAACTCGCTTGGTCTCACGATCTTCTCTTCTGTGAGTACTTCCTCACATCCACTTCTCTGGTGGCAACAAACAGTGCAGTGCCAGGGGTAAGGTGTATGCTACAGAATCTCTTGAGATGCCTCTTCCTAGTGCTATTTTTCTGGATTGAGTGACTCTTTTGGTTTTGTGTGACTCTACAGTAGTTTGCCTCCAAGGATGGTGGTGGTCAGGAGCAAGTGGGGTTGTTACTCATCCCATTTCAGGCAGGCCATAGGTGATGAAGAGGGTCCCTCTTCCCTAGCTGATGCTGCAGACGAATCATAGCACCACCCTAGGCTGCTCGTGCATGGTCCCCTGCTACATCTTGGATGAGTCTCACTTCTGGCAAAACTGACGGTTTGGCTAAATCACAAGATACAGATCATGGCTTGTGGGACAGAGTCTTCCTGGCAATTTCTTCCATCCAAGTGGGTCAGGAATTCAAACTGGGGCAGTATTTGCAGAAAAAGGAAAAAAAAAAAAAGTAATGGCTGTCTTAGCAACTGTCCATTAGCCACTACCACTTTATTTATTTCCAGAACATGCTTTAGACTTGGAACTACTTCTTGTCAAGCCATGTTGCCTTGTTTTGTTTAATCTCTTGCTTTTTTTTCTTTCTCAGTATAAGTGCTATGCATTGCACCTCAATTACTATATTTTCCTGGGAGAGGCTTAGGCTACTTCTGCTGTCAGAAACGTGTTCATTCACTTTTCATGGCTTCCTATACCATGCACCTTCACAGCTATGTTTTCTTCATCCAGTTCTGTCTAATCTCTTGAATTTAGGTCTTACTAAAGGGTGCTAACAACAAGCTGGTATAATTAGATTGCAGACTACTAGAGGACATTAGACATGCATGCATTTTTACTGTGCTGCCTGCTGCACCAAACCAGCAAAAACAAGCCTCAGAATAACAAAGCAATTAACCGATTATGACAAGGCAGCTACTTTACATTACTTCTGGCTTAGGCACATTCTCTCATGTTAGACATATCTCTGGACGAGGCTTTTCTGTTCAAATAACATACACAAAGCCCAAGGGGGTTCTATAGTACTGAGAGGCTGGTATTTTGCTCTGTAGGAAGGATGAGGGTCTGTGGCCTCTCTGTACCAGTTGCTCATGATATTTGAAACACTGGAGTTGGATGAAGGTAATTCAGTGACTCCTCTGTTTGGATAAAAGTTCAGTGGCTCCTCTCTTGACTCTCACTTACTGTGTTCCTGCATGCCTTGTCTTGGTTGAAGTGTTCACGGGAGCACAGTGGATGTCCAGTACATGTCACTTTGGCTTTCCTTCTCCAGTATTTAAAGAGGTGTTAGGAAGCTCAGCAAAAATATATTTATTTATTCAATTATTTATTTATTTTCCAAGTGGAAACTTCAGTTTATCTTAAAACATATCCATTGATATCACCATTGCAAGCAGTTTCTGATTTATATCTTCAGTAAATGTTCTACAGTTGCTCTTCCAACCCCTACATACAAGCAGGTATTAGTGTGCCTCTGTTAATGTGCTCTCCTATTAGTGTGCCTCTAAATACCCTGCAAATTTGATTAGCAGGTCTGAGAACACTCATCTTCCTGCCAGGTTCTTTGGCTTTTGAGGGGGTCTACTCAAAGTTCAGGATATACCCTGACTCGTCTAACACCTGGAGATAATTCACTGTGGAAGTCTGCTCGGTTTGCCCATCATAGTGCTGATTCTTGTACTGGTGGAGAATGTGTGAGTAGCAGTGATGTAGCAACTAGAGGTCCAGGCTGACAGTTATCGCTGGCATGGAAACAGAGACCAAGCAGTAAGCAAAGACAGAATGGATGAGTGCAGTGCATGTTTATTTAGGAAGATCTGAGTTTGTCTGGAAGGAGTCAAACTGCCTAGTTGTGGTCTTACTTCCTTAAAGACTTATGTCTACTGTTGTTGCTGTGCTCAGGAAGGGACAACATCCATAGCTTCCTTCTCTCCACTACGATGATGGGGGATTGCAACAGGGATTGGATTCACGTGGTAGTGATCAATGGGGAACAGCTCCTAGGAAGAGTGGGCAGCAAGTCACCCTGGAATAGAAGAGAAGATGGGTATAAAATGCAGCCTCCTATTCTCTCAAACCTCTACCTTCTGCTGCAGAGCTACTTAGGTATCTGTATACCCATTAAGCACAGGAGAGGAAAAACTAACTTCCAGTGAGGCATGTTTTACTGGCAGTAAAGACAGACGTGTGCATGTCTGGTTCTGAGCCCATCATCCATCACAGGTGATCGCCAGTCAAGATTAGGTCTTTACTATGTCTTGCCAAGCTGGAAACATCAAAAATGCTTGGCCATATGTATGTCTATTTGTTAGCAATCTATGCGTGGTTCTAGCATGGCTTAGAATGAAGGTATCTGAGACCATGCCTGTTGCATTGTGGTATATATGTGTTTCCTTTAACTGCTTTGTATCTTCAAAGTAAACAGTGTCCCATTACTCCTATCACCCCAAAGCACCCCAAGATCCTTATGCTGTTATGCTGCAAGATCAATTATTTTTGACAAATCAGCAGAAAAACATTGAGCTGTGCCTGTTCAGCTGCACTGCTCAGTGCGTTGCGGAGGCAGAGACAAGGTTTTACCCTGTCCTTATACAACCACTTCTGTGGTGAAAACAAGTGATAAGAATACAGTGCACATTTCTGTATGGGTCATTAATCCCACCTGTACTTATTCAGGGCTTTAAATGTAATTCTTGTTTTTGATGGCAAATAGTCAGGTTATATCTAATTACTTAATTACACATATCAGCTGACTAGTACTTAGGTGCATATGATTAGTGAGGCAATAACAGTGCTAATGGACTGGGCTGCAGTGAAATATAAATTTGACTGGGAAGACCTGAAGTGAGAAGGCTGTGACATGACCTTACAGAGCCATGGAATGATAAAATGACAGTTTTACTGATGGGAACCAAAAGAGTAGTGTTAGAGTAATTACTTTCCATTATAAGCCATAAACCAGTTTAGAAATGGATAAACATAGTTCAGTTCATTGAAACTGCTGAGGCTTGAATGTCCAGCATTTTCAGAGCTTCACATTGCAGAACCTCAAAGAAGAGGATGTATTTCAAGCAGCAGTAGACTGGAATTTCCTTTGTATGTGTAAGAATATATTTTTTTTGGAGCACAGTTTCAGTGTTTCTACTGTCAATAGTATATTCATCGGCCTTGCTGTGGACTAAATCAATTTGAGTCTAAAATAAATAGCGCCCCTCTTATTCTTTGAGACAAGCTGGGCTAGTGACTACTAGAGTGAGCAAAGAAAGTAATTTTATTCTGTGCAATAATTCACTGACAAATGTTCCACACTGGCAGGGAAAGATCAATGCTCAGAATGGTCGGTCAAAAAAAAATCATCATTCTTTTTCAGAAATCGACTTTTCACTAAAAGTTAAGCCAAAAAAATCCACTGTTTGCAAAATATTTCTGTTGAAATATTTGTGTTTTAAAGCTCAAATGCCAAAAAACAAAGCCAGTTTTCAACACAAACACACAAAAGTAAGAAAAAAAATGTATTTCCTATGGTATCATTGAAGTTAAAAACTCCAGAAAATGCTGACAAAATTAAAATTTATGCGTGAGCTATTTTCTCAGCCCCTTCACCCCCATCATTTGATGGATACTATTGACTAGCTCTGCTCTGGAGGAGCTATTTGAGCAACGAGAAGGGGGGAAGAAAAGAGGAAGGAATAATTATTTTCCTTCTAGATGCATAGTAGCAATGTCTTGTAATTTGTAAACCTTGTTTTGTATTCTTTTAATGTAAAACTTTAGCTCCTATTTTCTCCAGCTGCCGAGAAAGTGCAAAATAGACCTCGGGCACAAGGGACCAGGGACGTTTCAAGGTGATGCTTAGTGGATGAGGGAAAGGCTGTGGACGTGGTCTACCTTGACTTCAGTAAGGCATTTGACACCGTCCCCCACAGCATTCTCCTCAGGAAACTGGCTGCTCATGGCTTGGACTGGCGTACACTTCGTTGGGTTAAGAGCTGGCTGGATAGCCGGGCCCAGAGAGTTGTGGTGAATGGAGTCAAATCCAGCTGGAGGCTGGTCACTAGTGGAGTCCCCCAGGGCTCGGTACTGGGGCCAGTCCTCTTTAACATCTTCATTGATGATCTGGACGAGGGGATCTAGTGTGCCCTCAGCAAGTTTGCAGACGACACCAGGTTAGGTGCGTGTGTCGATCTGCTTGAGGGTAGGAAGGCTCTGCAGGAGGATCTGGATAGGCTGGACCAATGGGCCGAGGCCAACGGTATGAAGTTCAACAAGGCCAAGTGCCGGGTCCTGCACCTGGGGCACAACAACCCCAAGCAGCGCTACAGGCTGGGAGATGTGTGGTTAGAAAGCTGCCTGTCAGAGAAGGACCTGGGAGTATTGGTTGATAGTCGGCTGAATATGAGCCAGCAGTGTGCTCAGGTGGCCAAGAAGGCCAACAGCATCCTGGCTTGCATAAGAAACAGCATGGCCAGCAGGTCCAGGGAAGTGATTGTCCCCCTGTACTCGGCTCTGGTGAGGCCGCACCTCGAGTACTGCGTTCAGTTTTGGGCCCCTCGCTACAAGAAGGACATGGAGGTGCTTGAGCGAGTCCAGAGAAGGGCAACGAAGCTGGTGAGGGGTCTGGAGAACAAGTCTTACGAGGAGCGGCTGAGGGAGCTGGGACTGTTTAGCCTGGAGAAGAGGAGGCTCAGGGGTGACCTTATTGCACTCTACAGGTACCTGAAGGGAGGCTGTAGCGAGGAGGGGGTTGGTCTGTTCTCCCACGTGCCTGGTGACAGGATGAGGGGGAATGGGCTAAAGTTGCACCAGGGGAGGTTTAGGTTGGATATTAGGAAGAACTTCTTTACCGAAAGGGTTGTTAGTCACTGGAAAAGGCTGCCCAGGGAAGTGGTTGAGTCACCATCCCTGGAGGTCTTGAAAAGACATTTAGATGTAGAGCTTAGGGATATGGTTTATTGGAGGACTTGTTAGTGTTAGGTCAGAGGTTGGACTCGGTGATCTTGGAGGTCTCTTCCAACCTAGACTATTCTGTGATTCTGTGTGATTCTGTGACCCAACCAAAAGTATTCCTAGGTCACACACTTGCCTGCAGTGTGACACTAAAGCCTTTCTGTGGGAGATGTATGTCTTCTTCACAAAATGTAAATATATTAGATTTGTAAATGCTGGGTTTTGGAATGACAAAGGTAAAGAAGCTTTAATAATTTCAGGACTTTTGTGTGGGTTCCTCCTCTTTTAGATAACACACTCTGGGAAAGTCTACCCTGCATACAGCTGTGCAATCTGCCAAGAGCTGATTACCTTTCCTTGAGTCCTAAGAGTGTCTCTAAATATTAATTTCATATTTAGATTTATATATATATATGTATATATATATATTCACCCTCAGTGAAGTAAATCCCAACCAAGGATGTGCAGAGCTTTCTGCTACTCAGACTGTTACATGCCTGAGAAATTTAGACCTTGTGCAGATGGTACGTCCATCAGTCAGAAAACACAATGTTGTGCTCTGGTTGGAGGAGCTGATGCATGAGCTGACCAGTGGTGAAGCACTGTATATTTTAGCTGCACTGTTACACACCAATGAAGGGACCTCTGAGCTTGGAATATGGTTCAGACAAGTGGTAACTGACTAACCAGGAAACGCCTGTTTGGCAAGGTGAAGAATGGAATATCAATTTCCCCCAGAAGCTCTTCAGTTACACCCTTGTGGACACCTTGCTTTAATGCTGCCTAGTCTACTCATTGGAGTTTCTTTCCTTTCTCTTTGAAAAGCCAAAATGAAGGCTACTGAGGCTTAAAGATACCTCAATAACAAGATAGTAAACAGCTAAGAAACCAACTTGTGCAGTAACCATTGACTGAAGTACACAAGCAAAAGTGTTTATTGTACATAGCATGGATAGTCATCTCACAACCATTATCTTGGCTTACTCCTAGCCACTACAGCACACTCATCTTCAACAATGAGAGATTCACCATAGCAACAGAGAAGTTCCACCAGGATGTGCTATGACCGTAGCCTCTCCTGACTACTTCTGTTCTCTATGGCTGATGTTCCCCCTACTTGATTTCCAAGATGAGCAGGAGAGAAAATACAATGAAACTCAGGATTCAGGTTAGTGTGGAGAAGAACAAGAAGTAATGCAAGGGCTAAATTCAGAGGAGTTACTGTGCTTCTCTGTTTAAAGAAGACTAATTTTATTTGTAAAGGACAACAGTAATACAATTATTCACAGCAGTACTTTCTTGATCACCAAGCACAGTCTCTGTGCTGTCAGAGAGCAGGGCTGGAACATGTGGCATTAACTTTGTTTCAGGGTTAGCTGTTTTCAGATGGGACATTGGGTGAGAGAACTATGGGCAATTTAGGAATGGGGGAAAAAAATGGGTATGGACGATAGTTGGATGAAAGGCTCCACATGAACCAAGAGTATGTGCACTTGCAGCCCCAAAGGCCAACTGCATCCTGGGCTGCATCAACAGGGAAGTGGGCAGCAGGTGGAGGGAGGTGATTGTCCCCCTCTGCTCTGCCCTTGTGAGGCCCCACCTGCAGTGCTACATCTGGGTCTGGGGCCCCAGCACAAGAAGGATGTGGGGCTGTTAGAGTGGGTCCAGAGTCAGTCCATGAGGATGATCAGAGGGCTGGAGCACCTCTCCTATGAAGAGAGGCTGAGAGAGCTGGTAATATTCAGCCTAGAAAAGAGAAGACTCTGGGAAGACCTCATTGAAGCCTTTCAGTACTTAAAGGTGCCTTATAAAAAGAGAGAAGAACTCTTTACTTGGGTAGATAATGATAAGACAAGGGGGAATGGTCTTAAACTAAAAGAGGATAGGTTTAGACTAGACATTAGGAGGAAATTGTTCACTGTAAGGGTGGTGAGGCACTGGCACAGGTTGCCCAGAGAAGCTGTGGATGCCACATCCCTGGAGGTGTTCAAGGCCAGGCTGGATGGGGCCTTGGCCAGACTGATCACAAGGGTGGCATCCTTGCCTATGGCAGGGGGGTTGGAGTGAGATGATCTTTAAGGTCCCTTCTAACCCGAGCCATTCTATGATTCTATGGAGAGGTCAGAATAATGAAAAAACATGTGTTAGGTCTTGTCCCTGAGCTGCACCAGTGCAGCTGAAGATGCTTCTCCAAAGGAACTTTGCAACAAAGATCTATTGATGTTTAAGTATCTTTCTGCATAAGTAGTAGGCAGTAAGCACTTCAGAAGATACATTTTTTTTTTTTTTTTTTTTTTTTTGCTTATAAAGTGGTGATTAGATGTTTGAGATTGGGTTTTTGACACTTCTGAAAATTTGTCTCAAAGCATTTGCCTTGGAGCCAGGGCTTTGAGTGAAAACCACGTCACAAACAAATTGTTAGACAATGGAATGAGCTGGGAGCCTACACCCCATTTTTAGAAATGTCTGTTTAGAGATCTACATTTGGGAATCTACATCTAGACTGAAGTACTTCTGAAGATTTTACCCTAGAACTTCTAGATGCATAACTTGTTAATTTGATGGAAACCTACTTATGTACTCAGGTAGACAAAATTAGTCTGTATTTAACTACTGGATTCCCCCTCACCCCCCCCAACCCCTGCCCCTTCTCCCTTCCTCCCTAGTTCTTTCTTGGGGGGGAGGAAGGGGAAGAACTGTGTAGTACAGTTGACTAAGTACAAAAGCAGCCTTGGTTTGTAAAACAACGAATTTTTCAGTAGTATGAATCAGATTTAATTTCAGGAAATAAATTAAGTCAAGGTAGTCACTGTCAGATGTTTTGATAAGATTTCCATTGTGAATGACTGGAAACAATTAAAGCCAATTGCTTTATTTTGATGGATATCCATTGTCTCACATAAATCTGAACTGTTACTGGTTTAGGATTAGACTTTCATTCTACTTGATTAGGCATGAACATAGTAAGAGCAAAATACATTTTTAGGGCAGTTCTAGATTCTAACTATGACTGGTTTGGCTGCCACTGATGAGCAGATTTCAAGTAGCACAGTTCTGTGTGGCTTGATGTTATCATGAGAACATTAGGCAAGGTACTATTAGAATAGAGGCATTTCTTTCAAAGAGACAATATTGAACCTCTTATGTGCATATAAATACATCCACTTTTTAACATCAGGTATAAATTTATAAACACATATATATATTTATAGCTGCAGGTGCCATGGTAATTTGTCCTTTTATTCCTGTTTTGTGCAGCTTCAAGCCATATTAATTTTTACGAGATGTTGGAATAGGACATTTTTTCTGGATTTCTCTGGAAACAATGGAAGATTTCCACTAAGATTCATGACAGTGCTTCAGATGTGTCCTTGACTGGATGGCTCTGCCTGATTGATATACAGGGATCCTCCTCAGGTTACCATATCTCTGAAAGATGTTCTGACAGAAAATACAGACAAGATTTCTAACACATGCTATAAGCAGAGCCTGTTACGAAATTCTGTTCTTCTGGAGGATATGGCATTAAAGAGAACAAAACAAAGACAAAAAAAGAAAAACAACAAAAAATAAAACAGGAAAACAACAAAAAAAATCTTTTTCACATTTATTAGAAGGTTGAGAAATTGGATCTAGAGCAGTCCCACATAGCAATGACAAATACCCACTTCTTCTAATGTGCCTGTCAGAAGAGCTGTCTACCTTGACTTTCGGTATACTTGGTTAAGTCATATGCACTTCACGTCATATGCACTTCACCAGAGAGATTTGCTTATATTCTTCACTGTCTGTGTACCAGTGTCTGATCTCAATAGCTGAATATGGGTATGCTCCTGATTAAAAAAAAAAAAAAAAAAAAAAAAAAAAAAAAAAAAAAGAAAAAAGTAAAACACATACTGTGTAAAAAGGAACCATGGTAACCGTCATTCTAGAAATTCATGCTAAAATGATTGTGCTATGTTGCTCAGTTCTTAATTTGATCTCATTCAAAATATGGATGGCATTGATACTGCATGCAAATGATAACAAATGTGATCAGTTTGGCTGGAATACATAGCTTGGTTTTGGAATAGGCTGTTACAGGAAAGTGTTGGTAGTGTACTCCGTGTTCTCTTTTGAATAACTAGACATTACTTCAGCTTTTTTTTAAGTCTTTTGTTGGTCTCTAGATGACTAACCCTGCTTCACAGCCATGAGCTGCATCAGAAGAACCCTTCACCCTGTATTTCACATTGTTGCTGAAGTGGTTCATGTCCAAAGAATTGAAACTGGGAGACTCTGGAGTCAATTGAGGAAAGCTGGTAGTGATTCATGGAGCTCCCAAAATTCAGATTTCCCCTGCCTGCAGAGAGACTCCACTGGACTCAGATCCACTAGATGAGTCAAAAAAAGCAGAATCCAAAGTTCTATTTCTTAGCAAAATCTGCTGTTTATGGAAAAAAAAAAAAAAAAAAAAAAAAAAAAAAAAAAAACTTGTATCTTAAGCTCCAGAGGCTGCATAAGCAATGCAAACTGCATGAGATGAACAGATTTCTCTCTTTTGTCTGCCTGCACTGTTCTCAATGGAATATCTAGACAGTGGATGTAAGCCTGAGAGTAATATTAAATATGTTCACCCATTGTGTGAATAAGTTGGTCACTGACATAAAAGACTTTCCTCTGACTTTTTCTGTCATTCTATCAGGTTCTGCTCAAGAATAGCTGACTGGACTGTTGCCAAGACTGTACTTGAAATGGCACTTTCATTGCACCAGGATAAGTCTCACTCTCATCTTGTAGATGAAAGTATTCCAGAGTGAAGATTCTTGTGAATGTTTCTGGTTCTTTAGTTTTTTATTCTGCATCTGTATAGCTCAAGGTGCAGTGGGATTATAGTAACCAAACAGAGCAGAGCATGAATCACGGCAGCAAGGCTCTGGTCCAAGAGGAAATGACACAGTTTTTTTTGGCTTAAAGATGGAAGGAGGCATTTCTTACCACTGTTCCTATTGATGTGTTCATTTGCAGTAGTTAGCCTAATAAATGCATGCTCCCTATTGGCACATAAACTAGATAAAAGGCAAGTTCATTTTCCTGGAGAGCTCTCTGACACTTTCAATCTTCTTGCCAGAAGCACCAGTCCAGGCCTGTTTGAGGAGAGCTTGAGGCAGCTGCTTGGTACGTACCTGCAGTCAGTATAGCACTGAGGTGATGATTCTGAATGGGTCTCCTGTGAATTTGTTGTTAGTATTACTAATGTTGTTGTAGTCTAATGCTGAGTTCCTGGTATAGAACACCATGTTACCAAGTGCCCAGTGGGTGATGCTTTGATGTGACTTGTGGGAGCAAGGTAAGTACTTCTGTCTGAGCAAACATGTGTCAGAAATAATTTATGGGTTTTTGTTTGTTTTTCAGTACAAGAGAGATTTCACTCTTTTCTTCACTGCAAATATGAAATTGCTAAATTATATACTGAATGCTCTCTCACCCCCCCCCACCAGAGATTGTTAGGTATGGAGAGTTCTGGGAACTGAGCTAAAAGGATGGAAGGAAAAATGATGTGCTGTAATTTCACCCAGGATAGCAGTTAAAAGCATGCTTGTTGTTATTTTAAGGATTTAAAGAATTTGATTCCCTGTAAGTGAAATCATAATCTGTTATAATGTGTCATAGCAAGATAGGCTTTTGTCTTGTGATTGTTACCTGCTGTAAATATTTCAGTGCAAACATCCTGAATAGCATAGAAACACTGCCAACCTTAGGCAGAAATAAGAGTTTTTCTTGTCCTTGGGAAAAAGACAGTATTAGTGTAATCCACTATCATAAACTTTGGTTGTCGCTGAGTTTCAAGAGCCTCTTCAAGCAAACTCAAGCCAGTGAATAACTCTATAAGGGAAAGAGATAATTAATACTACAGCTGCTCTCTGATTTGATGCACTTGTTTTCATTTACTTCCCTCATAGTATTATTCCTGGATGATATATCGCAGGGAAAAATAGTTAAGGAAGAAGTTTTGAGTGACTTTGCCTTTTATCACTGTTGTATCACAGACACAGAGAGGCAATGCTTGAGAGCTTTAAGACACAGATGGGAAGGAAGTACTGAGTAAACTGCTTTTCTTCTGGCAATTCAAACCAGCAGAGTCAATACAAACCATTTGTGGAATAGTTTCTGGACCATCTCACAGCTCTTTCTTTTGTTGACACTTCTCAGTACCATGACGTTGTGGTGGAGAATCACAATTTTTCTCTGCAGGAAAGACCTTTCAGCATTCATTGAGTTCAAAGTGCACAAACTTAAGCAAACAAAAGTACTGGCCATTTGATATTTGTGGAATTATTTGATATCAAGTTTCTAACAAAACTTTTGTCAAAACAGAAAGTCATTCTTCAGAGCTGTCTGCCTGCCACTTTGACCCTGTCCATCGAGGTGCAGGTAAAGGACAGCACTTCATCTACTGTAGGGGTGCTTGCTACTCCAGGGAGCTGGAGGCACCCTCACCTTCCTGGTCCTGTTTTGTGGACAACAGCTAAGAGCTGCACATCATTGCAAAGAAAGTTGTCCAGGAATTAAAAAATGTTCCAAATAGCTGAACATCCCATTCAGTGAACTAATGGGCAGCTAGTGTCAGGGTGCATCAGGGATGGTCTGGTCCTATCTCCATGTAAGGACAAAAATTCCAGTGGTTTTGATGGAAAGCTAAGAAAGTCGATTTAACTAAACAAAAGACAAAAGCCTCTGTATGACTGAGGAACAAGAGGGGGAAGGGAGAGGATATTCACTGTGTAGCAACTTAAGAGTTGCTTGTGCACTAGTGTTATTTTGTTAGCTGGAAGGAAAAGAGATGGAAAAGGGAGAAAAAAAGGAACAATGCAGAAGTAAGGAAAGACTCAGCAGGTTAGAGAAGGAAAGGATCTAAACCCTAAGCTAGCCAGAGACTTTACTGATTAAACATAAATGAAGACTGAAAAAATGATAACGAAGAGAATAGGTAGCTTTAGAAAAGTGAGTAACAACAGCAAATGCATAGGAACTCCAGCAAACCCTAAAAAGGAAACTGAAAGCATACCATGGGGAATGATTAGGGGCAGTGGTTTTCTACTAACAGCTGTAAGAGTTTACTTTCAATAACAACATTTACTTTTTCTTTATGCAAAATTTGCCAAATCTACGTCTTAACTATCAAGCATTGTGTAGAGCAAATGCTCTCAGAACGCTGTTTTATACAGTATGTTCCCTAAAGTAAGAGCTTTTTGTGTCCTTATGTAAGAAGTCTGGTTGCTTTTCTTTATATTTAAGTTGAGCAGGGTTAGCAAAACTGCCACACCATAAGTTTCACCTCTGTTTTCCAAAGACTCATGACAGGAACAGAGGACTATTAATTTGCCACTGCTCTTTGATTGATACTACTTCTTTGAATGTCCTTTTGTGAAATACCTGTGGTTTTATGTTGCTCTTGGAAACAGCACCAGGAGCAGCATTCACCTGCAGCCCCTGAGGGAGAGCTATGCAGAACCTGGGTGTGTTTCTGCATGCCCAAGTACAGTCCCCATCAACTCAAACTGTCCTTTAACATGGATATCCTTTAAAAAGGGTCTTTGGGGGTAAGCAAATTGAGAACCTTGGATGTCAGTTCTGGATCCTCAAGGGAGTGCATTCAGGATCCAGTACTTAATGTTTCTGCTTCAGCCAGGACTCCTGTGAGCATATCCCTCAAAAAGTACAGATATGTACCAGCAGTTCTTCATGCAGAATTTATTTTCACAGCAATTCAATTTTTGTCTGCTTTCTGAGCCTGGTGGTGTATATTACATTGGCTGCCAAATGGTGACCATATATCAGCAACACTTGATCACTACCAACCTGGATGAGAATGAAACCTGTTCTAGGATAAATTAACCACTGGAATTTCATAGAATCACAGAATCATTGAATGTTTGGGGTTGAAAGGGACCTTGCAGCACTCCTGCCATGAGAAGGGACACCTCCCACCAGACCAGGTTGCCCAAAGCCGCATCCAGTCTGGCCTTGAACACCTTCAGGGATAGGGCATCCACAGCTTCTCTGGGCAGGCTGTGCCAGTGCCTCACCTCCCTCAGAATAAAGATTGTCTTCCTTATATCCAATCTAAACCTACCCTCTTTTAGTTAAAAGCCTTAAACTCCTTGTCCTATCTCTTCACTTCCTGACATAGAGTCCCTCCTCAGCTTTCCTGTAGGTCCCTCTTAGGTTCTGGAAGGCTGCTATTAGGCCTCCCTGGAGCCTTCTCTTCTCCAGGCTGAACAACTCCAACTCCCTCAGTCTCTCTTCATAGGAGAGGTGCTCCAGCCCTCTGATCATCCTTATGGCCCTCCACTGTATTCATTCTAATACTTCCATGTTCTTCTTGTGCTGAGTGCCCCAGAGCTCTGCACTGGGTATGAGTATGTGAGTATGAGTATAAGAGTATGCAGTGCTCCAGGTGGGGTCTCACAAGCACATTTTGTGACTTAAAAAATACATGCAGAGGAGTTATTACACGTTTTAGTTCACATTCAGGAGGTGATATTTCCCATTTCTAGTACACCAATTTAAAAAAAAAAAAAAAAAAAAAAAAAAAAAAGTACTTCTAAGTTATTTCAGAGCTCTACAGCAAAAGTCACTGACTTATTTTCAAGTTTCCGTTCCTTCCCAAATACCCAGGATAGGCCCACAGATGCAACACTCTGTCTGAGCAAGCTTAGCAGCGTACTGGTGAAATAAATTCCTGACAAAGCTCCAGCATTTTCTGAAAAGCTACAGTCAAAGTCAATTGCTTTTGTGTGCTAAAAAGAAGGAAAAAAAAAATCAAGCCCAACTTCCTTGTTTGTGGGTGATATATTTAAACTATGCTCACCTTTTTATTGTCCTCACTACTATCATTGTCAATAGAGTAAAATTTATCTTGGCTGTTAAACTGCAGTCTCCAATCTAAATGTGTATTTGCATTTCATACTGCTTCAGAGCTTTATACCTTCATATTGCTGCCCACATTCTAATTTTGTTAATCCTTATACTATTACTGTGAAATAGGTAGCCCCATGAATTCTTAAACCTTGTGCTATTGAAATTTAAAATGGCTTCATAATTGTTTTCAAATGCTTAGAAAGAAAGGAATAATGACAGAAAGATTGCTTGCTAGCACTTGACCAACAGGTCTTAACTAATGTGATAAGACTTTCCCATAGCAAATTTAACAGTTGAATAATAACATCTTGAAAATGGCGGTTAAATGGAGAAGCTGACGGGCCATGAACGCCTTACTATGGCTGAAACTCTCTGTAATTTTATATATTTTCCCAGCATTTGGGGATTTTTTTTCTCTTTTCTCCTTCACCCAAACCAAACAGATCTTTTATACATGTTTATGCTAAGTGCCTTAATGGATTTGGACAGACTCTCCTTGATTTCTAAGATGCAGCCATTAGGTGGTTCTTGGAAGCAGGTGCTATTTATGGGTTGAGCTCTGTTTCTCTGATAACCTTTTCATCTCCATTAATGATTAACAATGATGGGGTTTGAGTGACACCAGCACAGCAGCCTCATCTGCACTGCCTGGAAGATTTGTTTCAAACCTGCTTGTCTGTTCCCTTGGGTTTTGAAAAGAGAGGAGAACTGTATGTTGATATAGGCATTAAGTCAGTATTTACTTTCAGCTGATTTTCCACTCTCCTCCCTTACGTATTTTCTGCAGATTAATCTCTCTGCCACCTGTCTCTCCTTGTACTGTCGTGCCACTCCTGTGTCTCACACTGTCATGAAGGGGCTGGTGACAGGCCCTGTGGCTGATGTAGATCTGGAGGGGCCAAAAAATTATGTCCCCATTGCTGATAACCATTTTCTTTGCAGGTCAGCCCATGATATTTCCCAATGCCTAAGAGCAGACAGTACTGGGTAATCCCAACCTAGTGTGCAACTGATTCCAGCACATCTGTGATATTTTCTAAGGACCAGGAGAGGATGTCCAGCTGCACGCTGCCTTGTACTATGATGCTTGGCCTTGCAAGACATAGATGGATGCAGGGTGGAGCAAAACCCGAGAAGCACTTGCTAAAGCATAGCATATGCAAAGCCCACAGCCACACCTGCACCTTCTGAACAAAGGAGAGGAAATGATCCTGACTGCACAGGAGCTGTACCAGGCAGGTGTTGGTGCATGGGCACCATATGCTACCTCACCGCCCAGCAAATACGATGCCGTGTAGCACACCTCCTGCACCTGACATGCACAAGCAGATGGCCTGATTGCACTGCTAGGTACTGCTGCCAGCGTCTCTCTTTTCTGGTGGTCGAGACTGAAACAAGGACGCTTTTTGATCCATAGCACTGGATCATCCACCACTTCTGTATCTATTCAATTTCACTGCCTTAGAGTCTATTTTTTTTTCCCCAGAAAAAAGCTAAATCAGGAATTAAGTTGTTCACATCTTCGTATTTACTAATATATTTATACAAATACATCGTCACAAGCACCAAAATTTATGCTTACTAACCTTCTTTGATATTTAAAATAGACACTATGACTAAGTTTTTTCATGTAACACTTCTGAAATGAAAATAGGTATAAAGGAAAATAAATATGTTCGCAATATTCCTACAGAAATAGTTTACTTGTAATACAATATGAAGTAAATTACTGAGACAAAGATTAGGGCAGCATATATACCAAGCAGGTACTCAAGGCATATGGAAAACATGGTTATCATTAGAAGAGAAATAATAGAAAAAAAGCCTTATGCCATCTACTTTCTTTAGACAGTTCATTGGTCAATAACGCTTGGCTTTTCATTCTACATTGGGGATAATTATGTGGCTGACAAACATTAGGTAATAAAGATGTGTGGTCCTACTGGGAGTACAGGGAAATGTTGCAGAATGTTGGGGTGACACAGCAAGGTTCTCCTGTATTCATGAGAACACTTGGGAGAACTCACACTAACCATCATGCTAACAGGATTTCAGTAACATTTCAAATAAGCAGTAGTGTTGTTTAGAGGGGCATTTTATAAAGAATCATGTAAAGGCTTGAGGCTTGCAGCAAGATTCATAGAAAATTTACATGTAGAGCACTATATCACACTTGAGGAGAAAGATCGCATGGTTTTCCCAGTATATCCTCTGGTATAATACTCTTAGTGCCGCAGTGTTAGCACAAGTACTTCTGACAGGGAGCATATATCTAATGGAGGCCAACACACCCCATCATTTCTCACCCCTGTCCACCATTAGGTCTGTGCATTTATACCAGGAACATCACTGTATCCAGGAAATGGAGAAGAGGTGGAAAAAAAACGTATTGTTTCCCTGTTTTGGCTTTTAGCCATTTAAAAGCAGCATTATTGATGAGAACAGGCTTTAGAATGAGAAAAAGAGAAAGTAGAATTTAGAGCTAATCCAGGTGTAGTATTTTAACACATCTTTTTCTTCACCTGAAGGAAAAGGTTTTGGTGTTTCAGTGTCCTTCAGGACATGCTGGACTTAAGAGGGAGAGAGAACTTAGAGGAAGAAGAATATATTCAGATCTGCTGGGGGATAAATTCTTTTCTTTCTAAAGCCCCCAAGAAAGAATGTGAAAAATTATACCTTCTGAGGGCTTGCAGATACAAGAAAACCAGAGGCATACCACACATTAAAATGAGTGAATTCTGTTGTCTATATACAAAAACTGTCATTCTATTAAAAGCACACTGGTATGTGCAATGGTTTTTTTACATGCATCATTCTTCAGCCTGTATATACATATATATTTCTATGGAATAATTTTTTCTGTGGAAAAAAAATCTCCCTATAAAGTCATTTCTTGGTAGAGACCTGATAAGTAAATTTGGCCTTCTATTATCTCTATGGGCCTATCCTTCAGATTAAAAAAAGGGGGATCAAGGCTGAGTTCTCACTGCTTATTGTTATATATAGTGAAAAGTGATTTTTTTTTTATTTTTTTTTTTTATATAGGAGTATGTATCAAGGTCCAGTTATGCTCTATGCTATGCAAAAGAATGTCACTGACATTTGTTAGGACCTGAATGTGAGGGTCCAGAAATGGCTTGAACTGAAAGCAATGTTCTCTGCAAAAAGCTTGCTGAATTTTTTGTCTTGGTAACATGAAGCAGTTCTAAGGTAAAGAGGCCAAATTATGACTTTTCTACAGTTAATTCTTAGGTTTGCATGTGCAAGCAAATCAACAGAAATGAAGTAGTAAAAGAGAAGAGAATGGGGCTTGGTAAAGTGCCCTGTAAGAAGCTTGGAAGGTCAGGCAAGATGGTCAGACTGCAGGAATGTCAGACAGTCACAAAGAGAAACAGGAGAGGAAGAAACCACATAAGTCGTGGGAAAATAAGATTTTAAGTAGAAAAACATGGCTGATTTCACAAAGAGTTTTGACAACTGAATGAGGATGCGAGTGAACTCAGGCAGGGAAACTTTGGAGGTGATACACATCTTACTTCATCTTAGGTCAGCCATGTTGTGGGTGTCTGTCTAATTAATGGGGAATAGAAATTGACTCAACTTATAGCAAAGCACATACACCAATGTTTGGTCAGCTCGATTGTTTGGTGCAGACTACAGACTGAATCGACTAGGACTTCATTGACTGTTGTGGGTACAGACACCCAGCTCACAGGTAGGTGCCTGCAGAGATGAAATTTAAAAATAGGGGCATGAATCTCACTCTGTTTATCAGTTGTATGTTTGCTATTTGTGTAAGAAGGTCCTGTTATAATATCAATTTCTAGGGGAATTTTGCAAAATTGTCATGTACAGTGCAAGCAGAGAAAACAGGCAATATACAGGATCCACGGGAATGAACAAATGGGAATTTGCTTGCGCTAGAATACATTTAATTCCTTATTGCTGATGAGCCAAAAAAAGTATGGGGTATCCAGGGACACAGATTGTCATCTGTGTTATGTGGAGCCATACGCTGTAATACTTCCCATCCTGCCATTTATTGAACCCATGTTTTCTCTTGGGTTTTCTCTGACACATTTTTTTTTTTTTTTTTTTTTTTTTTTTTTTTTTTTTCTGAGTGAAGATGGGAAAAACAGAGAACGATGAATGTGTATGCATGTAGATACATTTGTCTATATATTGTATGTGTAGTTGTATGCAAATTGGGAGCTTGATTTTCTAGGATGCTTAATAGCAACAGCTGAATGAGAACTTTCAAACGACCAATTCATTTGAAAATCAAGCCACTTATTTGGGTTGCTGAGTATAATTTTAGGCCTTCTATTTTGAAATATTCACACTTCATTTTAAGTGCCACTGAAATAAAACTGCTTGACTATGTTTTAACTGGCACATACCAGCATTGCTGCTGTCCTCAACAGCATTAGATCAGTTCAGAAATTAGCCTGGCTCCTTCAAAATGTGCAGAAAATGTAAGTAGATCTCATGGTCATAATTCAGTTACATGGTTTCAGGTATCAAAGAGGTCACTCTGTTCCAGATTTTGCATTATGCCCATTGCAAATATGTTAGATCATCTAAGTAGTATTTGTTCAGTCACGTCTTAAGGAAGAATTGGACTTCATGCAGTTATCTGAATTGGAATCTGTCCAAGACACTTCTTAAATGAGTGAAATCGGAACTGAGTTCTCTCAAAACATTTAATCTGAATTTTCTACATTCAAATCACTTAAATATACTTTCTTTCATTATTTCCCGCTTCTGGCTCTCATATAGGCCTGTGAAGTTGGAATGTGTTAGGCTAATCTCAGCCAATTTCTTTATTTTTTTGTCTGGTTCTGCCCTTAGCAAATGGTGGCATTAGACATAACAATAACACACAGTGCTGTGCCTCCGACAGAGGGTAAACACAATCTGTGTAGTTCATTTGTGAGTGATAATCATGGGAATTGACAGTACCAGTAAAGTCCAGGTCAGGACACTTTCAAGGTCCTGTGCAGCTCCAAGACAATACAGCTGATATTTGTATTGTGCACTTGGTGTTAATAAGGAAGGCCAGTAATTTGAGGCTACACAATAATGCTTTTGTAGTAATTCATGGCAAGAGTAGACCTATAGAAAAACTTCCTGTCACACAGCACATCAGAGTCCTACTTTTTGTTCTCAAATTTTAAAAAATTACTATATGTGTCAACAGTTTCAACACTTTAAAGTATGTAATTTAAGTTAGCAAGAGTTTTCAGCTTCTTGATCCAGAAGCTCTTACAAGATGCCTCTGAGTGATCCATAAAGGCAGTTAAGGACAGCAAAGTTATTGTTAATAGTATTCTGGTTTTAGGGAAAACCACAAGCTGTAAAAACGTTGACAGCTACCAGAAAGACATTTGTATTTCTATCTTTACCTAGCAAACAAGTGATGGAAAATAATGATGCACAAATTACAGGGGTCCAGAGGGTAAACAGAAATATGACCAGTGATTTGTATATACTGTGAAAATTTAGTGGCAAGTGAATTCCCAGGCTAAATAAATCCTCATGGGACAAACTGTAAAAACATGTAAACTCTGTGGCTACCCATCTTGTCAGATTCAATGAGAATAGATAGCATTATCATGACAAGGAATCCTTCAATGCCAGGCTCACAGAGTTAACTGCAGAAGACCTTATTCAGTCCTTGTTTGGGCAAAATTCCATTTGCTCAGCAGGAGTTTGGCTGAAGAGTTTGGGAATTGAGAGGCAATGTTTATGAGTTATACAGGAAAATAGCTGAAATAGCAGTCTTTGCAGCCCTCCCTAATGGACTAATATATTTTTTCAAGCAGCTGGAAGACTTTCTATAATCCCTCCAAGCACTTTATTTCAGGTTTACAATTATGGCTTCCAATAAATGATTGAAGTTTCTTTCAGTTTACCACCTCAACCAGGTGCCTTAATGAGCTCTGCAAGAGGGCTCACACAAGTTACAACAGGAGGAGGAACAACCACTTGCTGTAGGCACAAAACAACTGCTTATAGGTGGTTTGTGGTAAAGAACTGCTCCTGAAGGCTTCCCCCAGTTCGAGAAGGTACTGCACACTGAGTGTGAGGTTATGCTGGTTAGAACATTATCCCTTTTCTCTCACGTCTCCCTCAATATTTCCTGCCTGCCCCCTCGGTAAGGATAGGAGGGGGCATAGACACTTTCTTTGTTAGATATATTGGTGAGGTTGATACACGCAAAGATCTGATCCATACTGAAAAACTATTTTAGAGACGACAGACTGAGTAGGAGAATTTCTCTTGCATAATTTGGTACTGCCTACCAAAAAAGGGTGGAAGCTAGTTTAATTCCTAACATATACTTCCGAGTTTTCAGGACTTTTTTTTTTTTTTTTTTTTTTTTTTTTTTTTAATACAGGTTTCAAGGATATTTCTGTCCAGTAAAGACTTATCTACAGTTTCAATTCCAATTTGAGAAAGCTTCTTTCTTTCTTTCTTTCCCAGAACTGATGGTATAATATTTCTAATAACCAACCTACAAAGTGATAAGTATTTTCCATTCTTTGTGGCTACTGGGATATATATCATGTCTTGCTTGTATGAAGATGTCATTATTTTCTTGGTTAAATATTTTATTCTCTTTGGTGTGTGTACTGACAAGCTGAACCATGAACTGACATGTATTCTACAATTAGGGCATTTCCCATGTGGAGGTAGATACCAGCAATATAGAAGAAAATGCTTCATGCACTTCACTTCTCTACTGCTTTATTCCAAAATGTTATTGTGGCATAAAATGTCACTTTGTTTTTGAAGCAAGCCACTATCCAGTGCAAGACTTATTACTGTCCATGTAGGAATAATAAGAGTGATGTAGATAAGTATCCTTTCCAACATCTGTTTGGCATGAACTTGCTGCTTCTGTCTGGCTTGATCAAGCAACTGTGAAAGCTTTTTTGACTTAACTGTATCAGCTACCTAATAAAATGTATCATCTAGCTCTCCTGAAAAAATATCCTTTTTTGTAATAGATATGCACAATGGAAGAGTTAGGATTGCATGTAAGCTTATCTAGATGAGCCCTTCACTTTAGACAATAGCATGAGGTCCCATAAAAACAACAGCTTTATACTCTGCAGTGACATTTTTGTTTCATTTAATAATGTATAACAGAAGATGATACAAATTTTAAAAAGCAAAAGAAGAGCAGAAGTTAATCAAGAGTTATTTCAATTGTACACGTCAGTTGTGAGTATTAACAAAGTTATGGCCACAGTGGGATCCACAGAAAGACAGGGAGACTAAGACACTGGTTCACCATCTTATGGAATCCCTAATATTTTGGAGCTCTCTCCCAGGAAAGTAATGCACATGTACAAGACAGAAAATGTGATTTCCAGAGATGCAGTTAGTTTTCCATGCAGCAAGATAATTTCAAGGCTCTCCCTGCACAATCTTTCGTGAGAAGGAAAGAAGCAAGACTAAATGCTATTACTGCTTTTTCTTCTGATAATAATTCTGTGAGGAACCAAGAGGAGCTAAAAGGACTTCTTTACTCCTACTTCTTGGTATTTCATACCATTAACATTGAGTTGAAAAGCTACAAAAGTTCCTGGAATTAGGGACTGTACTGATAGGAATTTACTGCTTTTTCATGGACATTCCTTTTTCTTTGTACTTTTATCTGGATCTCCCAGGAGAAATTGAAGGGACCTTTGTCTGGACTGTATGACTCCTGTACCAAGAGAGTTATTTTTAATGCTATATCCTGAGAGTTCATGCATTCTATTTAAAGTGTCCTTGAGAAATGCCTAGCTTTGATCCTGCTTGAACCATTAGTTTTTACTAAGATGCTATCTTTATCTGACACTTCCCATCTCTTAAGCATGTCTGGGGAATCAGTATGATAGAGCACAGTGATCGCACTATATATTAATTTGGGAGCATGGATATTATCTCAGAGATGAAAGCACAGAAACGCTATGCCTGTACTTACATTCTGTACATCTGCTTTACTCCCAGTAACCAGCTGCAATGATTCACGTAGTAGTGCAATCTTGCATAATTGCCTTTCAGTTGCTGGACTTTCAGAATGTGCTTTTCTTTCCTGTTCTTCTCTTTCTTTGTAAGTCTCCCAACTTTGATTGTGAGCTTCACATAACAAACCCGAGAGGAACAAAAATCACATGGGTGTCTCTGGAAATGACTGTGATTCATTATTTGCAGCTGTTGTGTTCTTGGACATCTGTGTTTGGGCAGGACTCAACACAAGACTTTCTAGCAGCATCTGAATTCCCTGAATTCAGCTCTTCTCATTGTAAGGTTGAATCAAAACTGTTCCCCAAAGGCGTATCCTGTCATACCTTGGAATCCCCTAGGAACCCTGGTCTCCCCTTGGAACATTCTAGTCTGCTTGATACTAGACAAAGACTTGGCAGTAACTGAAAGTCTTTTTGACTTGTCCCCCTTCTGAGGGGACAGCCAGATGACTGTGGCTCCATGTCTAGCTTTCTGACCTGGTCTGAGAGAGTGAAGATAGGTTTAGTTTAGCAAAAACCATGGTAAGCATTTCTATCTTTCCCATTTCTCACCAGTCTGTGAGCTCCTGAAAGCTACACTGTCTTTTAAGATCCCAAGGGGAAAAACATGGTGTCTGTGGAATCACAGGTTGATGATAAACACAGCTTTTCCACAGAAGTCCAGACATCAGTTCTTCCTTGGTTTAATTTAATGGTGATAGAGAAAGAAAGAAATATCAGAATTTTAAGCAAGAATGTAGATGTCGGCAATTGTGTTTCACCATATGATGGAAGGCTGGCAAAAATACAGTCCAGATGGGCTCTTCTTCCCTTGACTATATTTCCAGTAATAATGAAATGATCCACTCCTTTATGAAAGATCTCATTGCCAGCTCCTTTTACGCAGGGTTATAAAATTAGCTTCAAGAGCAGAATGTGAGGGACTTTCCTATGGATGTGTGGAGTTGCTCATAAATTTTTTACTGAGACCCATTATCAAAAAAGAGTGATGTACAAAGTAATGAATGATTGAATCTCACTAAAGGTGAGTAAGAGTTGGCAGTTCATTTGTGCTTCAAAATCTAAAGCCTAATGGAGCATCCTCCAGGAAGAATTCATGATAGCAGTGCTGGATTCAAGGCTCTGTTGCCTAAGCTGACATTCTGCTCTGGCAGCAATCCCACTGCAATCTAAAACTCTTTGCAGATAAATTGTTTTCTACTGAATACTGGATCAGGCAGCACCATGTTCGTACTGCAGATAAGAGCACAAACTGGCATTACATTTTACAGACCAGTGCTCCCTTTCTCTTGAGATACTTTTTATGAACTGTGAGAAAAATTCAACCAACCTCACTACAATAGTTTAAGCAAATAATGATGTTGCATTCCTTGGTCTGCCTTCATGGCGACACATGCAGTAAGCTTTGTTAGTAGGTATTTGGCTACAGCTTTTCAACAGTGGTCTTCAGAATTTAGGTCCCTTGCGATCTGTAGTTTCAGGGGAGTCGTGTTAAGTAATGAAACATGGTGAAGAGCAGGGGGGTTGGCAGCAGGGAACAACTCTACCAACTTCTTAATTTGCAGCAAGTGTTGGTAGAGCACCACAAGATGAATCCCCAGAACAATTGCAATGCACAGAATAGTAAATGTAATTGTTTTATCTGCTGGAAGGCAAATTCAATAGCAAAAGTTTGTGTATTTGATCATCATTCAAATACATAGTTTCTACACAACAAAAGATTTGAACAAACTACTGTAACTTAGGTCTTGATTGTGCTATGTATGAGCCTCACACTCGGGTCTTGCATTAGGGTCTAGCCTATACCTAACAAGATTAAAATAATTTTCCTCTGGGCCATTTTTAGACTTTGTCATGGCTGTTTATCACTGTAGTGTAGCTTTGCAGTTAAAACCCACTGCCCAAAATTTGCAGGTGGTTTCACTGTATTAGACATCAGCAAAATATCCCTGAAAATGCCCAGAAATCTTTCAGTTAGATGGAAGTTGTCTTTGTGTATTTTCTCAGACACCCAGCTGTTTCAGTAAAGTTGAAAACTGTCTACCTGGACAAATGTATGTGTTTTAAAGAGTCCTAGCATGTCCAGAGATTATAGATTCACTCTGTTTTCCTCTGGAACCACAAGTGTAGGGAGGAAGACAGACAAAATGAGATTTATTTCATAATATAGAAACTGTCAGATGTTTCCTGTGGTTTAACCCACATTTGGGTCTCCAACTAGAATGGAATTGAAGGTGCTGTTATTAACTCCCTGTCAGCCACCCCACTGTGCCAAAAGCCAGTGGGAGCTAGACGCCACAGACAATCTGATCCTGTCTGCTAGACTTTGGAGGGCAGTCTTCCAGCAAGTGAATTAACACACGGCTTAGGTTTCAGGTGAGCAAAGCTGTTCCAACAGCAGTTTTGGCTGCAGGAAGCACAGCAAATGCTCTTCTGAAAAAGGCATGCAGGACTGCAGGATCTCATCTCCAGGCACAGTTCCCTCAGGCTGTGCAAATTTGTCCATGGAGAGTCAGGACTAGCAATTCTTGATGGGCAGGTGAAAGAGGCTGCTGCTTTGAGGGCAGAGTCCTCCATCACAGCTGCTGTTACGGATACTTGCTTTCAGCAACCTAGCTCTTTGGCCCTTTCTGTGATTTGAGTTGTGAGTTCAGTTGTTTCTTTTGCATGAGTGTGACCCTATTTTTCCCAGCTTTTCCATTCCCCCTCACTAAACAGGAGAATTCAGCCCCCCCCTATGTGTTTAATTGCAGTCTTCATACCAGTGGCCTTCACTGATACCGAAAAAATGAAGTCAGACCTGAATGCTGATGAAGCACTGTTATTAGGGGTGCAGGCTGGCGGTGTGATACAGAGCAGCATTACTCTCAGTAATGTGACAAGAGCACATGATTGAAGCTAATGGATAAATCAAATTCTCTGTGTCCTCTGGGAAACTTAATAAATAAAAGTGCTTTTTAATTCTTAGAACCATCTCTGCATCATACTTGGGCAAGGCACTCACTTTGCACTATTTATTTTTTTTCATGCAGATCTGAAACTGGTTTCATTCTGTTGGTACTAATCCTTTTGGGAGCACTGAGATCCTACTGGCTGAATCTTTGGCTAGGTTTGTTAACACAGTAGAGAAATAAAGTCTCTATTATCTTAATTTCTTCCTGTTACCATACTTTTGGATGTTCTTGAAATGATAAATTGGTCTGAATTTTGTTATTAAAATGTTCTGTGCTCACTAGCTAAGGAAGCTCAGTTCAAAGACAAAGATTCTCCAAGCCCTTCCCAGCCAGAAAGGCTGAAGTAAAATATTTCTATAAAATAATAAAGTAAAATATTTCTATATTAAGTGTAAAGTTAATTAGTTGATGGTCTACAATAACTTTTCTGATTAAATCCTACTCTTCAGGAACATTTTTTTAATCAATTTTATTTTTAAGGATGTGTAATGTTCCCCTTGGGAAAATGAGCTCATTGAATCAGAGCATCAGTCTTTATCTTTCTCTGGGATTGTCTTCAATTTCTCAATGAATACTGGAAATAAAATGCTACTCCCTAACAGGACTGACACAGGAGAAACTGAGAAGGCTTACAATTCCGTCTTAGAAAGCAGGTCAGACCCAGCAGCCATTACTCAATGCTGTGCTCCATCCAAGCTTCAGTGCTTTTTGCCTTTGGCATTTTCCCCTTCTTTTCAAAAAAATGTGCTGAAGGGCCAGACTAGTACTGAAACTGCAGAGAGAAACATGTCCAGGAAAGACACCTATCACACTAAATTTCAAGTATCAATTAAAACAAAACAAAACAAAACAAAACAAAACAAACAAACAAACAAAAAAACTGTAAAAAGTCAAATATGTGATGAACAAATACCACATCTGAGCTGTAACCCTCATGCTCCTAAATAAGAGTGAGATAAATTATCAGATTTTGTGTTGCAATATGATTTTATCTCCCCATCTTTTATCAAAGAGACTACTGTACATCAAAGTACATTGTATAATGAGGCTGCCACTGAACTGGAATGAGGGCAAGTTGCCATGCTTTATTAATGTTGCTGCTGAAACTAAAATAGAAGTAAAAAAGCTGGATTCTACCATGTGTGCTCAGTCTATGCTGGGAAATAACACGCCAGAGGGGTCGTTCAGCCTATGGGCTCTGCAGCTGCAGGGATTTTTCAAACTTTAGTACTTTGTCCTCCAGAGATCACAAAAGAAGCACGAGTAGATAAGACAATGGGAAAGACAATGCTGTCTTTTCCTGGAGTCTCTGGTGGTATAGGACTGTAGATTGTTTATGTGGCCGTTGGACTAAATGGAACAGTTTTTCTTCTGTATGTGTGTTTCATGTATCTTGTTTAATATAATTAGGGCTCAGTTGGCATTTGTCTAATAGGTAAAAACACCATGCATTGCAGTCCTGGCATGCTAAGGCTACGGCATTGTAGCACAGCCTGGAAATGTGTTTGTCACAGCCCTTGGCAGCCCTTGGGTATAGACAGCTACAGGCTCTGTGTTTTGTATTTGTAAGATAAAGTTCACCAGGCAAACCTATAACCTACTGCAGTGACAGCTGTATCTAAATAATGAGCAAAAACTGGTTTCTGCTTTCAATTACTTTTGCACAGCATTTCATCTCTTTCCCAGGATTTGTCAGGCTGCAGCTGGAACAAGAATCTGACCCTGAGATCTGCAGCATGGAAGGTTCGCAGCTCTGTAGTTTACAGCAAAAATAGATAACATTTCTTTTACTTCTTATTTATAATCAAGGAGCATCCGTGCCAAGTACTGTTTTGCTGCTTTGGATGGCAAATGCATAACATTAGATGGTTTTAGGGCTTCTCTGAATGAGCTTCCAATCGAGAACTGTTTTTTCAAGCTAAGCACAATAGAGGCATGGAAGAGCAACTAAAAGAAATTTACAGAAATAAGATGGTTTCCCTGAAAACTACTTTAAATTCTTTGAGCATATGCTCAAAATGGTTAGTAAAAATGTACAGATGGACCAAATCCTCCCATCATACCGGTAAAATTTGGTGTTTCCAATTACTTTTATCAGGACAAGTTTATCAATATTTACTTGGTAGTACTGAACACCAGTGAATTTTTCAAGGCATCCAGAGCTCCCTTTTTCCTTCTGTTAGGCCACTTAGCCCAGCTGCCATTTTAGTGGTTCTAGAGAGGGTTTGACAAGACAAGAGCGGTAGCAAGTGCACCAAGAGGAATAAAAACAGCAAATGTACAACATTACATCAGAAGAGCTGCAGAGCTAACAAAGATACTGGTTTATTTATTTGCAAATATTACAAAGCTCTGTCCACTCAAGTGAGGATTATGAGAGGGATATGATACTACAGAAATGGAAATTTTTGGTTTTTGTAAGTTGAAGATTTAAAGCAGGTTTTTGTTTATTTATTTTCTTGTTTTAATGTTTCCTGGTAAGCTGTAAAGTTTTGAGGACGTTGACATCCTTGACAATTAGGACAGTGAATTGAGTAAAAACGATGCTATTCTTTTCCATAAAACTTTGCAGCATTTCTGATTTCCATTATTTCTAATAAGAAATTTCTGACAGGAGTTTGTTTTTCCTGCTATAGTTTATGAATTATTTTATACTTTTTCAATAAATAGAAATAAATATTTATCTTAGTGTGCAATAAAATATACAGTACAGTATTGGTTCTACCCATGAAGAACAGCATATATTTAAATTTAAAATTCATGTTATATGAAACAAAAAGGTATTTACTCATGACTGTTAAATACGAACTCTATCTAATGCAGCTTTATCAGTCCAGCTTGGCATTACATAACCCAATCCTAACATCCAAGTGCTTAAATCCTGTATGAACCCGGTACTTCCATGCATTGGAACATCAGTATCAGAACATAGGCAACATCAAACACAGGCAGCTCTCCTGCAGTAGAGTAGTGTGGTGCTGCCAGACTCAGCGGCAGGGAGAAGCTGCTTGCAGTAGGCCAGAAGTCATCTTTGGACATTTGGATTTCACTTCTGGGTATAAAAACAATAAGCTTTCTGGAGCATCTGTATGCACAATAGACATTGTTCTTCCTGGTTTTGTACTCTGCGTCAAAGAGTAGGAAGCATCCTGATAGTTCACTTTGCCTCAGAAATGGAGGTGATGCTGAGGATTAAACACGAGGCTTCATCAAACACACACACACGCACAGACATACACACACACACACACAAAAAAAAAACCAACAACAACAACAAAAAAACACTCTATGAGCAAGTTGCGTCCTTTATTAAACGCAGATGCTATTTTTCCTAGGGAGAGTACTAACACTGAGATTAGAGATTAAACCCTTACTCATATACAATCCCTGTTACATTATACCAATTACTGGCATTCATCAGCAGTCTGGCTTACTGACAGGGAATATTAAGCTCTTACAACTAATGCTTCAGTTTAGGCACTTGTCATCTCAAGAAGCTATTTTGTTCTCCCCCAAAATGTTTAAACAAAGGAGACTGAACAAGTTTAAGATGAAGGTATTGTGCCAACTCTCTGTGCTAGCTGCTGGGGCTAAGTTGATAGGACCCTGCCCACAGATGCCTAGCAACGTACCCTTGTTTATGCTACTGCTCTCATTAAGCTTGTCATGAGCTTAATTGCACCCTCAAAGCAAAATAACATTGTTTGCTTATATCCTAGGGCTCAGGATTCAGGCATTTCCAAATATCTACAGGTAATTAACTTGTCTGCGGTAGAGTGACTTCTACCAGGTTTACACAGTTACTTTAAGGCTTTGGTAGAGCATTAAGCAGATCAGAGTTTTTTTCTAATCTCAAGCCATTAGGTTTATTAGTATTGTATGACAAACAGATGTCAGATTCATGGCCAATGCCCAACCAACAGTGACACCTAGGCTGGCGTAGTGCTGTTGTGTGAAAATGATGGGGTACTTCTGAGTAGTAAATGTAGATATAATGTCAGCGTAATTATACATATCAGCAGAAATCATGACATGGTTCATTACTGTAGTGTAGTAAATCTAAGGAAAAAGTACTTGTTTTTCAAAATAGTATGTTTAGGAAGAGAGACTGTACTGATACCTCAGATCTACAAAATATAATGGATAAGGTGTTTTACTTGACATTTCTTCTTACTTATGGAATAAACAAATGTGTTGCAGGAATGTCCCTTTATGGAATGACCAAATCCTCCAAGGTGAATGATGCTGAGCAAGCCCTATAAAACCCTATAGCATTACTCTGCAGATGTTCAGATGGGATACTGGCATGTAACGTATGGACACCATGATACGGTCTTGGGAGCATGAGTTTGGGATAGCCATGAAAGAGGCAAATGGCAGTAGACCTAACCAGGATATGGGATATGTAATCATCAAGTGCTTGTTTTGTTAGAAATGTTGTCTTCTCATCAGAGATGCTTACTGTTTGAACTCCGCTGGCAACTGGCCAGCCCCACAGCACAGAATCAGTGTGTTGGCATCACAGGTAGCTGCAACTCTGGCTATCTCCGCGATAAGCCTGCTTGCCAGCAGGCACTGGCCCTGAATTGATTCTGGACACTCCTGTGCTTCTGTGTCGCCTGGTGCCAAACGGAAGTTCGGTGTCTGCCAACGTACACCACAATGATTTTTCTCTCAGTCAGAAAAACCCACAACAACACATAAATACCAGATATAACATTTTTTGTCTGCCCATATACTCCTCAGTTTTAGCGGCAATACAGGGTTTATATGTCAGGCTGGGTTGTATGTACTTTTCTGCTATCTTTATCTTACAACAGGGGTACAACTAAAGGGTTAAATATTTTAAAAATCCCTAATAAGCAGATAATGAATAAAAATTCAGATGGTTAGTCCTTCAGACACCTCTGCCTGCAAACTGTGTTTCACTTCACAGGGTATTTTGGACGATGCTAAGTGCTGTATGCAGCACCTAAGTGATAGTATGATGGAGCATGGTGTGATACCCCTTTAAAATTTTCAGTATTCATCATGGAAAACTATTTATCCACCACACATAAGCAACAAACTTTTATCTTGTCCAGATAGGGTTAAGAGGGTCATTGGCTAAGCAGTAAGAATAATTAGGTGGTTTTCAGTTCAGCAAAAATCAGTTCAGTTCATCCACGTTATTTTTTATTGTTGTTCATCCCTGCCTTATTACGGTTCTTGCCCCCTATTATGTTTTCAAGAGGCATTTAGAAAATGCCCTCAATAATATGCCGTAACTTTGGTTAGCCCTGAAGTGGTCAGGCAGTTGGACTTGATCTCTTTAGGTTCCTTCCAACAGAACTATTTGAAATGTTAAGTCCCTTTGTTTAGCTTGGAAAAAAAATAGTGTTATACTTTCCTTTTTTTTTACAGAAAATAAGAAAAATGTATGAAGGGTTACATTCAAACTATTGCTTCCCATTTCCAGTAGTGGGAAAGGTCCCATTTTAACTCTTGCCTCTGTCAGGGGTATTTTACTTTCTGTCTTCTAGGGGAATGTCTCAACATTTAGTCATTGTGGCTAAATTCATTTTAAAATTCATTTAAATTCATTGTGGATAAATCATTTACTCAACATAAAGTCATTGTGACACAAAGTGGGACCAGGAGAAGTGGGAGGATGCCTGCTGCTCATTGGGAGGCTCAAGGTCTGGATGTCAGCTGGACCTGTTCTAAACTGGATTTAATTACAGAAGAAAAGACATTT
This sequence comes from Oxyura jamaicensis, assembly GCF_011077185.1. Lineage (NCBI taxonomy): Eukaryota > Metazoa > Chordata > Aves > Anseriformes > Anatidae > Oxyura > Oxyura jamaicensis. Next base: position 61,050,814 of record NC_048926.1, on the reverse strand, counting down.
CTAAAAAATACACTCTGACAATTTAGCATCTTCAGACAAGCTGGCTGAAGCATTTTCTGGGAGGAGGGAAGACCAGGAAATCATATCTGCATCTCCCATATCCCAGCTCACCACTCTAGTCATCAGGCAGTGCTGTCTACCACTGTGAGGATAATGCTGAAAATATGTTTCTTTTCCTTGCTCGGAAAGTACTTGCTGAGTTGGGCACATATTTGCAGATGTTTCGGAATGGCTGAAGTGCCAGATTTTGGTGAACAAACTCTGCTTGTACCCAGCTGAACTCAAGAGCCTCTTTTGGTCTGCACAGGCTCAGCTGCTCCACTGCCTGTGAGCAAAGAGTCTCATTTTGGAGGCAGACCTCCCATGGTGGCGAGATGAGCAGTGTGGAGGTGTTCGGTCTGCATGATCAACACAGCAGGTCTGAGTCAGAAAGTGGACCTCCCTCAGGTCCTTATGAGATGCTGCTGACCTTGCTCAGCAGCAGACACATTGTGCTTCACCTGGATGAATCATGAAATGAGCTGCTGCCTCTGAGAGATACATCTGCTCCCAGAGGAGACACCTGTGGTCGTGGCGTTTACTCAAGTCAGTCATAAACTAGTTTGGCCTTCTTCCATGTGTCTGAGGAAATCCATTGGTCCTGAGCGAGGAACACGTTTTAACACTGCAACGCAGAAAGGGCCTCCAGAATTAAAATCAGTCTCATGTAACTTGTGAGGGCTCCTGAAACACTTTTACTCTCTTACTTATTCCATTTTGCTGCCTTTCTTCCCTCCACTGCACCTTCTGCACACCTGGCTGTTAAAAGCAGACATGCGTAAGTGCAGATATGTTTAATGCTGTCTAGACAAGCTCCCTATTAAGCTGGGCTGGGGCAGCAGTTGCCATAGTGATGAATAAATAAGGTCTTGTAGCTGAAAACAAGGTAGAGGCGAATTCATACTTTTTCTTTTCTTTTTTTTTTTTTTTCAATATAGTGGTGATATGAGAGTGAAATTACTGTATGAGAAATGGCATCTCTGTGTTAATTTTTAACAGAAAGAGCTATAAATAGAAAGTGATACAGTTTGTTAAGGGCCAGGCCTTTGCATTTCACAATGAAGGTGAAAACTCTGAGTTTTGAAAGAACAGCCTCAAAAAAGTGCTCCTAAATGCAAAGATCAAGTTTGCAATACCTCTGTTTCTGTTGGGTATAAAGCACAAGCTTATATGATGTGTTGCTTAACTTTGTAGCTTAACAGGTGGTAACTTTTCCCTGTCCAGAACAGTGAAGGGTCCAGGAAAGCCCTCTTCTGTGTTCTCATCATCTCTGCCTGAAACAGCAGCACAAGAGAATTGCTGGGGTAGGCTCCAAAAGAAACCACGTGGTTTTCTCACAGCAGCAAAGGCTCATGTAAAAAACCCTCCCATTTTCACTCTGTGGCTTAAGACAGAGACACCTCTCCGTTCTCATGGAAGGCTTTAAGCTGCAGCAGTCCAGTTGTAGGGTGCCAGTGGGAGGGAAGGAGGCTTGCGACCCCAACTGCAGCTAAATGCTGCTTCACATTGCGTGTTTGCCACACGGGGCGTTTTTATTTTCATCTGAAACTCATGAGATTTGCTTCATTGAAGAGGAAAATGTTACAAGCTAACAGTGCTCAGAGGTAATAAAGCAAGGAAGCAGTATTTCAGACGGTATTATGACATTTATGAGTTCATTTCTCTTTATCTCTTTTGCATAATTTTTATATCAGAGTTTTAGACATAGCTGAACTGTATATTTCAATGTATATCTTAGTGTACACAAGATAGTCTTTGAGGTCTAAGATAAAAAAGAAATATTTTCCACGTGGAACAAGTTCAGAAAAATACGTTGGTATGATACTTATTCTGAGTACCAATTTTTTCATATATAAAGTGGAACTTTTATTGATTTCAGAAGCATGCAGATGTGGGTTTACGGATGTCAGGAGCAAAAACAAAAAATAAAAGCCCAGATGCCTAAAATTCCACTTAGTGAGGTATATGCCCTGCCTCACTTCTCCTTGTTTACTTCAAAAAGAGATGAACAAGCTGAGCATTTCACTTCAAAATGGGACTCATAAGAATGCAAAGTCACCTAAAAATTCCAGGTTACAGACTGACAATTAAATAGATTAGGCTAGACCACTCAATCTTAATTGTATGTACAAATATTTTAGAGCTAAAGCAATAAAAATAGCGAAAGTAGTGGTGATAATTATTAGTACATGTGGATAAAATACTAATGTTTTCTCAGCCACAGTTGTGGTTTCAGTAATGTTTGATTGTTGACTGGGATGAAACACTATGATAAATTACCGTTTCACCCATTTCTGGTGTTAACTTTTGTCCAGGGTCAAAAGTTACCTATTTTTGGTTGCAGTTAAAAACTATTGTAGGTGGAGTGAGATGGGCAGAAACAACTACAATTTACCCTAGCAAAGGCAGTATAACATAAAAAACGACGTCCCTAAGAAGTAGAATTCGAAAAACTTCTGTGACAGGATAATTGGATCTATAAAAGTTCTGCTGCTGCAAAAGCATTGTTGGTTAGCTACATGTACGCTTTCCTGTCTTCTTGCCAACATGGTTATGTGGGTAAAACTTGCTGGTGTAGCCTACAGGTTGACATTGAATGTGTACAGAGAGAACTGAGACCCACTCTGCTGCAGGGTTAGACAAACCCAGACATTAAGGACATTTCCCTCTGGAGTTTCGTTAAATGAATTTGGTCAGTGATCCTACTGAACTGTATATACCCGGATTAGTAATGTTGTAATGCGTGTAGGCATTTTGCTCTTACCGAGGATGTATCCATCTTCTCTGCAAGAATGTATTTCTTAAATTCTTCAACATCTACTGCTATTATTTTGAATAAATGTCCCTTTTCAAGGATTATCCCCACCATCATGAAGACTGAGTACCAGGGAGAGCTCTGGATTACGTATTTACAGTACATATATCAAAGCCTCATTTTCAGGGCCTCAGAGACTGATTTTTGAAGCTGTTCTCAATCCAGTTTTGTGCAAAATGGGAAATAATGTCTGTGCAATTGCCTCATTTTTGACCTAAGATTTTTCCAAACATAAAAATTCCTCTGATTTCAGCATGCCACTAAATCTGACCATTTTTGACACAGTATTATAGGTACACTTATTTTTTCTGTATGTTCATATGTACCTTTCTCAGTATATGTGTGTTTACTGAAGTACATCTCGCTTGTTGGTGTTTGATTTATCTTCACTATTTCTTTTAAATGATTTTTTTTTTATGGCTTCTAAGACTCAGATTATAATTTATTACAGTCTAAACTTTTAAAATTGATTTGCATCTTTTCTCAACAGAAGTAGAAATAAAAGCCAGTGCATTTTGATTAACCTGTCATAATACAAAAGTTTCTACATAATTTCTACAAAGTTTCTACCAAGTCATTCTTCAAAAAAATTACAAATAAAGAAATCATAATTTTCCCCAACCTACACAATTTTCAGGCAGGTTTTACATCTGCTTGGATAATCTATTTTGGAAGTTAGTTTATTTTGCTTGCAGTTTTGCTCTTCAGAGAGCAAAGAAGAGCTTTCTCAGATATCTAAAATATAGTGATTGCTAGAAGCCTCATTCCAAATGCTCAAAGTCAATAGGAATCTGGCCAGCTTAAATGAATTTTGGGCTAGGTCCAAGGTGAAACATAAATAATTCGCTAACTGGAGAGCTCCACAGTCTTACTGAGTACCTTGTGTGTAGACTTGAGGAAGGCACCATACTCCTGAAGTGCTGGCTGGTTTATTGCAACACAAATAGTACTACCAGAGTGGTATGTAATAAAGTTTTAAGGCAAGTTTTTTTCTGGGTTGTTTCATTTAGCACTGATTTGTTTCTCAGAAAAGTGGAAAAAACAACTACTACTACTACAACAACAAAACAGAAATTTGCTTCAGGAAAACACAAGTGTAATTTATACTTCCTAAAACACACGGTGACTTCATGTAAATCAGAGATTACAGCTGAGACCTTTGCTTCCTTTTTAAAAACTCATGTGGCTCATTTTATGTAGAATCCCTTATATATCTTTCCATTGTCTTTTCTGCAAAGATTCTATTCAAATTGTGTTCAGCCTCTTACTCATGACCAACTTTTGGGCTCTTCAAATCATAAACCAGAAAGAGAGTAGTGGAGGAACTGACATATTGAAAAAAAATAAATAAATAAAAAAAAATCACCTTCAGTTCTGGAAGCAAGGCAGTCAGTGTAGTAGTGGGTGCCTCAGAAACAACACTGCCCAGCTATGGCATCCTTCCTATTTCCTACAGGATACTTTCCCACTCTCTTGTACCTTTTCTCTCTGTCCTTAAATATCTCTGTCAGGTTTTAATAAGAAATAGAGAAATAACCAGTGTTCCAGTTTCCTGAAAAGCCTGACACAAGGAATGAAAAGGGAAACTGTGAAAGGAAGAAATGGGAAAAATGACAGCAAAATGAATCACCTGGGTTACAGAGCCCAGCCTTTTACTTTAGCACATAACAGAACATACAAACTCTTTCAGAAATATATCAAACTCTGTGTTAAACATTGGTGATATCCTTTACTCATTCCAAATTTGAGGAAGAGGTTGTTCCAGAAACCTGTGTTCACTCCTAGCACATTTCTGGCTACATCTCCAGCTTGCCATTTGCCATTCCACAGTGCCCTAAACAGAAAGGCTGTGAGCAGCTCCTCTCCACTGCAGTAAAAATGCTGTCCTGTAATGGAAATGGCCTCCTACCACTCATTTGCTCTGTCTCTGTAATCTTCATCTCCAGTCTTGGGTCATTCTGAAGGTGAACTATACCATCAGTAGTAACATACTTTCTTGAGTCACAGCAGTGGGCTTTTCCTGAAATGTTATCTAACTTGTAGAAATAACTCTGAAAATCATCATTCTCTTTCACCTGCTTGGAGATGGCTAATGCTAGACGCTGTGGTTAACAGTGGTTCTTGCATGATTTGGTTTCTTTTTATCTAGAGAAGCTCCAAAAAGATCAGTTCTCTTATGACATTAGAACTAGTGTCTGTCTCTTCTGCAGTGTGATGAGTTTCTTGTAGAACTCCACAGCCTTGGAACAACACAGGCAACAGAAAGTCCTGAAGTTGACTAAAAATGTTTCAAAAGCCTACAGATCCCATAGGCTTCAGATAACATTAGTTAATAAGAGCTCAGTAGTAAAATTTATGAAATACTGTAATATTGCTTGACAAAATATGTGTGTATTTATATATTTTGTTTATCAGCTGATACAAGTGTGAATTCTCCTTTTGCTGGAGTTATGGTTCTGCCATGGCTTGTTTCCTCTGCCCATTGTAAAATGCATATGATGTCCTAGGGCTGCATAATAAATCAAATAAGAAGATGGACCCAGACTCTTCACAGAGGTGTCTGTGAAGAGGAGGAGAGACAGCAGGCACATGAGTTGAAATGAACAGTTCATAATGAATTTAAGAAAAAAACTTTTTCCCCATGAAGTCAGTCAAGAGGTGCAACAGATTGCTTAAAGAGGTTGTGCAGTCACTCTTCTTGGAGTTTATCACACCCCAGCTGGACAACATGCTTGAAACTGTTCAAGAGCAACTCTATGGCCTCAGAGCTGATTCTACTTTGAGTAGGAGGACAGCCTATAGACCTCCCAAGGTTCCTTCCAGCCTGAATTATTTTGTGATTCTGTGATCTGAAATAAAAATAACCAGCCAGGGTGCCACAATTTCAAAGCTATTAAATAATCTTCTGTTACCAGCAAACAGACCCCTCTGCATAGCAGACTGGCAAGGTTAGTGTTTAAATAGATGTGCCACTCTGCATGCTATGATGGACAGATTATGCATGTGCCACCCAGTTCTTAAATAAAGTAGTTTACATGGCATGATCATTCTCTTATGAACATACATAGTCTGCTCGTGGATATATACATATATATATGTATATATATATATACATATATATATGTATATATATTTTTTCCCTGGGAGCAAACACACCTAGTCATAATCTTATAGGCAAGAAAAATGCAGGTAAGGAAAATTTTCTGGAGGAATCAAAACCTGCACAAATCTAGACATTGCAGAAATTCAGATTTGTCAATTATAACATGGAGGAAACACTGAATCCCTGAAGCAGAGAAACCCAGAAGTGTTGTCCAGGCAAGAGGAGACGTGTTGTGGTAAACACAGTCTGAAGACTTCAGTTCTTTTTAAAGCATAATTTAAAGAAAAATATATTGTAGTCCTGCAGACTGAAGATGATAAAGGGCTGCAGAAGTGCACTAAGGTCACCCTTCTGGATAAGGCAGTCTCTTGGCTCATAAATACCATGAAGCATTTCAAGTCACCATGGTTACTTTAGAATGCAAGCTATAGTTATTATTCCAGTAAAATCCTGGGTCTGTGAACCACTCTAAGATAAGAATAATGAACCTTTCATTAGTTGGGCAGAGACATATCATTCTACCTCTCAGATTGCATAACTTCCATTTCATATGGGGGGAATTTGAGCTATGCAGCTTGCGTCTGAGATTCTCAGGCAATTGCAAAGCACAGACATGAGTTGTTTTCCCAAAGATGAGACTAAGGGCTTGATTGAAAGCCCATCGAGTCCATCTAATGCAGAACCATGCTGCCAGACAAGAATGTTACTGTAGGCCAAGGTCCTCGGTAGCGTCGTCCAAAATAAGCAATACTTTTCCCCATGACATATATATGTATAGATATATACATATAAAAATTCAGATTAAATGAGGAGTATGAGGTGTTCATCTGTGAAAAATCAATTTGTAGTTAATCAGTATGACCTGTGATGTATCTTGGAAAAACCATGCTCCTGATAGTTGTTAAATTGTTACAACCTGTAACGAAAAAAATCAGAGGGAAAAGCAAAAAGCTCAGTTTATTTCTTTAAAAATAAAAGTATTAAGACACTCTTTATGGTTTATTATTTCATATGTTATGTTTTTAGATGCAGAAGGTTGCAAAGTGAAATGGATGTTGTTTTCTTTTTTTCTTTTTTTCTTTTTCTTCTTTTTTTTTTCCAAATAGACATTTGCCAAGCAACTTTGAAAAGTGTTACCCAGAACCTCTGAGCAATGCTGGAAAGAACGTGACTCCCCCCACAATGTAACTATACTGTTACTGCTTTCAAGGAGAAAATCCACAGACTTATGACTTACCATACAGAATTTTTCTAGTCATCCAAAATATGTTTAAGGGAAAACACATGGCTGTTAAACTCACAAAATGAATTTCAATCTACACACTCTATCCTTTTTACTACTTTAAGTTGCTGTTATGTGGAAATCTGAATTTAACCATCTCACCATTAAGCATTTCCAGAACAACAGACTAAGATGATGTAAATTCAGGATTATGGCTTTGCCATAGGGTCAAAGGGCAGAATCTGAGCGGTGTTAGAAAGCACTGGTTTAATAACAAATAGTAGCAGTAAAGTGAATGAAAACATTCAAGAGCTTTTATTCTCTGTTTATTTAAAAATTGGAAACAGGACCTTTATTATGATAATACACCAGTTCATGGTATGCAGTGGTGTAACAGAAAAGGATAATGAGACTGTCTGGATCTATTATGAAAGACAATACAAGAGCAAAAGGCTCGTGGTTATGTGTCCCTCCATATTGCTCACAGAGTGCCACAGCAGCATTCTGAAGGGGCCTTCTCAACTAGTCTGCATTGCTTTTTAGTCCACCACATTTCTATTATTTCAGGAAGTGAGAATGTCGGTTGCTCCTGATCATATTGCAGGCATTAAGTGATACAGATATCTGTCTGTTATGGACTAAGCTTGGTCAACCAAGTCTTTCATGCACAGTTGTTAACCATGTGTCAGGTGAAAAACTGTTTAGATTCAAGAAGAGTGATCTACTGAAGATGTCCATGACCTATAGTTAAATATTAGACTTTGATGCTTGGTTGAATTTTTGCACTTTCTCTCTCTCCATCCTCTTCACCTTTCAATTTTATTTTTTTGCAGGAGCAGAAAACTTGCTTTCAGGTATAGCAATTTGGCCTGAGGCATGAACATGACCAAATGCAGATAGTTAACAGTTAATTTCTAATAGTTCAAGCAAAAGGAGGTTTGCACATGCTTATTATAAGACATCGTTATCAGCCTGTACTGATTGAACAAAAGTAAAAGTGCCAGACATCACATTGTTAAGTGGAGACTTAGCAGTTAAATCTATAACAGTTTTCAGGTGAGAGACAAAATTATTCAATTAAATGAACAGAACATTTTAATAATATAAAAAGTACTGAAATGACTCGGAATATTCAATAACATCTCTTCAAAATCATCTTTGCATCCTATCTTGTTGTATACAACACTGAATCTTAACATGGAGATCTCCAAGGAGGAAGACTTCACAACATTCCTGTGCCAGTGCTCCTTCACCCATACAGTAAAGAAATGTTTCCTGATGTTCAGATGGAGCCTCCTGTGTTCCACTGTGTGCCCAGTGCCTCTTGTCCTGGCACTGGGCACCACTGAAAACAGCTTGGCTACATTTTCTTTGCACTCTCCTTTGGCTATTTTTATACACTGATGAGATCCCCTGAGCGTCCTCTTCTCTAGGCTGAACAGTCCCAGATCTCTCAGCCTTTCCTCACAAAAGAGGTGCTCCTGTTTCTTCATCATCTTGGTGGCCCTTTGCAGGACTCTCTCCAGTAAGTCTGTGTCTTGTACAAGGGATCCCAGAAGAGGGCCCAGCACTCCTGGTGAGGCCTCACCAGTACTGAGTAGAGGGGAAAGATCACCTTTCCTCAGCCGGCTGGCAATGCCTTGCTTGATGCAGCCCAGGACACTGCTGGCCCTCTTATTGGCAAGGGCAGATTTCTGGCTGATGTTCATCTTGGTGCCCACCAGGACACCCAGGCCCTTTCTGCAGAACTGCTTTACAGCTGGGTGGCCCCAGCACATCCTGGTGCCTGGGGCTGTTCCTGCCAAGGTGCAGGACTTTGCCCTTCCTCTTGCTGATCTGCATGAGGTTCCTGTCAGCCCATGTCTCCAGCCTGTTGGGGTCCCTCTGGGTGGCTGTTTGAGCCCCCGGTGTACTGCGCTCTCCTCCTGGTTTTGGGCCATCTGCAGACTTGATGAGGCTGCACTCTGCTCCATCATCCTGATCATTAATGAAAATGTTGAGCAGTATAAAACTACAGAACAAAGTAGTATTACTTGATACTGTAAAGAAATCTGACTGAATGCAGCCCTTCAAAGCTCAGCTTTGTCTGCTCACTTCAGCAGTCACCAACCATTCTTTGCCCCAATAAAGGCTCGGAGCCAAAATTCTTCAGATTCAAATCTGTTGTGTCTAGTGTTTATCAAAAGATCAACATCATTAATTTGAAATGCTTTTCAAAGTGTTTCAGCAGTCAGTTCAGTCAGCACATGCTTACTTTGAAGAAATGAAAGTGCTCCAAGTTAGACAACACGAAGCATAACATGGCACTCTAACGGACAGAGCCATTTCACAATCACAACACTGATATTCTTACTACAGTAGGAAGAGTGGTAGAGTGTGAGCACAGTGCCAGAATTGCACCCTTACTGTTAACTGCAATACTAATAAAATTACAGTCTTATAACCACAGCACAAAAAGAAGGGTGGTATTTTGTGTAAAAATAAACCTGAAAATGTTTTTCAATGGGCTATGAAAAATCTCAGTCTTTCTATTGTTTAAGATACGGTTTGCACTGTAGTGTCAATAAAGAGCACAATAGGTAAAATCTTTCTTTTTCTTGACAGCTTGAGGTCAGATTTTTGAACAGAAGGAAGCTGAAAAAAAAAATCAGCAAATAACAAAAAGATATGACAGGGTCCTCAATGAATGTCTAAGTCAGTATGAAGTCATAAAGTGGACCCTTCAGGGTTATATATGGCATTCCAAGGTCCTAAAATCTATAAAAGGCTGGGGAGTCAGGTGGTATCCTAGGGACCAAAGATACAAAAGATTGGTTTGAAGTAAAGAAATAAAATAGCTGCAGAATGGATTATCGTGATCAAACATCTGAACCTCTTATATTACACAGGTTATAGGTGTTAACTGAACAAATGCTGTATTTCCACTCATAGCTAGGCTCCTGGATAACAGGAATTTGCACTCAGATGCTGTGGCTTGGTTTGGTTAGTGGCTCTGCCATGAGGGGCAATGGCCTTGCCAACTACACAGGAGAGGCAAGCAGCATTTCTTTCCCCTCTCCTCCTTAAGTTTCCTCTAACCAACATGGCAGGACAAGACAGTGGGATGTTGCTCATCCTTCTGAGACATTTGCTGTGTTCTGGTGAACATGATGAATTCAGCAGTGTTACCAACACCACTTTGGTCAGCTGTGCTGCGAGCTTTCTGCTTCTCACATCCACTGTGACAGTAAATTGTGAGCTTGTCTGTGTAACCTGGCTCTGTCAATAGCTGAGGCCTCTGAGATGAAATCTCTTGTATCGGCCCACACTAATATTAAAAAAGAATACACTCCAGCTGCTTGCGTCCCAATATCTTCCTTGAGACTCTACTGAATAAGGTTTAGACAGGACAGTGACTATCATTTAAGTGGTTTTGTCCTGTATCTGTCAACAAGAGGTATGACACCAGGGCATGATGAAGTGCAGCAAGGACGGTTCTGCTTTGCTGATCCATCCCTGTCGTTGTGCACCGCTCCCTGCAAACTTTAACAGCAGCTCTTCTAATTCTAGATATGAAATTCCTGATCTTTTTTAAGCAGTGAATGGCCAGGAGCCATATCGCCTTGCAGTACACAGCCAGCTATTTACACACAGCTGCTTTTGGACAGCTATCAGTTAGCTGGGGTTTCATCCAGTGAGCATAGTCCATGCAGATTTTGAATTTCTCTCACTGTTTATTCAAAATGTCATGAGCACCAAGTCAAACTCCAAACAGAAGTCATTGCACCAACTTTATTGCTTTATCAGCCAAACTTGTAGTCTCAGTCAAACAACTGTATCAAGTTACCATATGCAAGATAACAGTTTACCTCTCTGGCAGTGTAAATAAACCTTGAAGCGTGTGTCAGTCATGCCTGCTTTGGAAATGTAAAAACCGGCCAACTTGAATTACAGTCAGGATCTTAAATCTTTTATTAGGCACAGTTGGGTCAAGATGCAAACTTATTTTTAAATGCAGAGAAAATTTAGTTTTTAATAAAGTGAGGAAGAATGGTGTGTATTCATTGCCTCTGCAGATCAGGTTGCTTTATAGGTGTGTCACTACAGACATTAGCACTGGCAAATGTTGTCTCCACTGGTTGCTTTGCTTGATCAAATGGCTTTTCACTTTAATCAGCTGTTCCCATGTTGGCCTCAGGAGTGGAGCTTGTCCTGCTCTGCACAATGCAGTAAGAGAGGCTTCTGGCAGCCTCGCCCATTTCTCTGGCTTTCCTGTCTCTGCTGCTTCAAGGCCCCATGTACTGCCTCCCTCCTCTGAGGAAAGTCAAACAAAAACAAACTTCTGCTCTTAGTTGCCAGCTTCTGTTCCTTTGGCTCTGCTTTATTTAGTTATTTAGTTATTTATTTTACTATAAGTCATGATTAAAACTACCCATTTACCAAACCACCTCTGAGAGGCACCTGGGCTGGACATCCTGCACCTGGACTGGGGCAATCCTAAGCATAGAATACAGGTGGGGCAGAGGAGGAAGGATGGAGAGCAGCCCTGTGGAGAAGGACCTGGGGGTGTTGGCTGATAAGAAGCTTGACATGAGCTGTCAATGTGCGCTTGCAGCCCAGAAAGCCAACCTTATCCTGGGCTGCACCAAAAGTAGCATGGCTAGCAGGGTGAGGGAGGGGATTCTCCCCCTCTGCTCTGCTCTCATGAGACCTCACCTGGAGCACTGTGTTCAGCTCTGGGGACCCCAGCACAAGAAGGATGTGAGTTTGTTAGAGAATGTCCAGAGGAGGGCCACAAAGGTGATCAGAGGGCTGGAGCACCTATGATAAACAAGGCTGGGGTTGTTCAGCCTGGAGAAAAGAAGGCTCCAGGGAGACCTTATAGCGGCCTGCTGGTACCTAAAGTGGGCCTACAGGAAAGCTGGGGAGAGACTTTATAAAATGGGAGGTAGTTATAAGACAAGGGGTAATGGCTTTAAACCAAAAGAGGGTAGGTTTAGGTTGGATATTAGGAAGAAATTCCTCACAGTGGATGTGGTGAGGCATTGGAGCAGGTTGCCCAGAGAGGCTGTGGATGCTCCATCCCTGGATGTTCAAGATCAGGCTGGATGAGGCTTTGGGCAACCTGGTCTGGTGGGAGGTGTCCCTG
>NC_048926.1:60960056-61038407 GCF_011077185.1 Oxyura jamaicensis | reverse complement strand
AGGGTGGAATTACTTATTATTACTTATTATTGGAATCAATTATTACTTAATAAATTGGATAGTCTTTAAGGTCCCTTCCAACCCAAACCATACTATGACCCTATGGTTCTATGATTCTATGATTCTATTCTACAATTCTTTGATTAGAAATCATTGTTCATGACAAGCGGGATGTTGATCCCATCTTTTTAAAAATTCCCCTGTGCTTGTTTCTCATGGGCACTCTCAAGCACAGGATGCTATTGCCCAAGAAAAAATGTAAAATTACTTTGACAAGATGTTTTTGACATTTAAGGACTTAGTAAGGATATGTTTTACATTTGGGGGCAAGTTCTAATATTTCAAAAGTTTTTAAAATGGCTTATAGTTTTCAATGCATCTCTTAGCAGTTCTTCATAAAAATAACACCCAGAATAACTTTAAAATTCTGGATCTTTTCCCTGTTACAGCTGGAGATTGCTCTGATCTGACAGCATACATTTTTGCAAATGCATTTTTTGCATTTCTGCACTCTGCATGATGTGATCATCATGTGTTTATAAAGACAGAACACTTATCAAACATGCTATGCATGAATGATGGAAAGGGTCCAAAGAAGGAAATTTAACATCATCTGAGGCATTAATACATCCAACAATTAACTTGAAACTTTCCTACAGGCTTTCAAAGGTTATTCCACACTTTTAAGGTTGTTAAGGTTGTTCATCTATTTCTATGCTAAACTTTCTCATCAAGGTTTCCTTTTTTTTTTTTTTTTTTTTTTTTTTTTTTTAAAGGTAAAAATTCCTTTCCTTGTGTAATGCTTTCTTCAGTGGTAAATAATAAGCTTTGTGCATTCATCAGAGTTTAGAGTTGCTTATGAAACAGCTGTACATGATGTTGGTGTACACTGCCTAAGTTTAAAAAGATAACTTCAAAAGGAACATCATAAACAAAGCTCTTTTTAAGTAGTGCCAGACACAGATCAACAAAGCTTTCACCAAAGGCCACTTGAAATGTATTATTAACTTATTAGTAGCAAGTAACCATAGTCATCTGCTGAGGTGATGGCACTCTTGACTGTAACGTGCAGCTTCCTAGGTACACAAAGCTCTTCTGCTGCCAGTCCCCTATCTCCTCTATCTAGCTTAAACATTTTTGTAGCCTATCAAGAGGAGAAAGTGCTAGTTCTAATAAATTACCATTATTACCCTTGATAAAAATATTATGTAGTTAAAAAATAAGCCAGATTAAAGGAGGCAGAATATTGTGTTTTTATGCTATAATGTAAGAATGTAGGAGTGATCACAGTATTTTGGTCTGAGATCAAAAGTCCATTTCACCCAGCATTGGTGAAGGTGGCAAAGCAGGTGTATTGGCAAAAATGCAAATATACGAGATAAGCTCATATGATATTCTACAATGGATATCTGGCAGATGCCAGGCGGGTGGTTATCTTTCCAGAGCCAGAATCAGGTTTTCATTCATCAGTGTAAAATACAGCGTAACTGACCTGATCTGGTAAATTGAGGAAGTAGTTTGTCATTAGGACTTTTTTTTTTTTTTTTTTTTTTTCAAAAAAAGCATAATTTCTTTATATGGCATGCTGCGATTTCTGAATCCCAGGTTTACCAGTGGCAACAAAGACAGAGTTCTGCAAATACACATGCACAAGTCTTCAAGGAACAGCTCTGTTCACCATTTTAAAATAGACCTTTTAACTTTTAACTTTAATCTTTTGCTGCCTGGTTCTTTGGCCACTATTATGAAAAATACCAGGAAAAAGAGAGAACCATTTGATGGAGGATAATGGACTGAAGCTTACTTTTCTCCAAAAGTGAGTGGGAATGAATGGGAGATGTGTTATTGGGGAACAGAGTCAGAACTCTTTCCTGCAGAGTAAAACAATATGGCTTTAAGTGAAGTTCCAGATATACGCTGCAGGCATTTGAAAGAGAAAAAAAAAATTGAACTGTTATACAGATTGTCATAAAAAGCATAGTGCAATGTTAGAAGAAAAAAAAAAGAGAGAATTGTGGGGCAATTGAATTCTTACCATCTCTTTCTGTAGTGAGGAAGCTATGACTCATTATGGTTAAAGGGAAAAATTAATTTTTGGTTTTGAGCCCATGATCTAGCCAAAGAATGTCATTAATTCCATACCCATCATTTCTACAGCTTCACATTTTCTTGATACCAGGCCTGAAACACTCTAAAGGAAATGTAGTCTATAACAAAGAATTAAAGGTCCCTGAGATGTAGGAATTTCACTTATTCCCTAGGTACCGTTGGGTATATTCATTGATTTTTATATATTCCTTATTTTTGTGTCTGACCCTAATTGTGTTCCCTTTTGCAACAACTTTTACAGACCTTCATTTCCACATCTGGTGGCAGAAATTTCAGAGGTATTTAATTATTTTCTAACGTAATGATGTTGTTGTAATCATGGAAATCATAGAAACTCCCAGCATGATTGGCAATGGTGGTCCTCAATATTTTTGAACTTAATCTAGAATGAAATTTCTCTGATTGATTGTATTCAATTCCATTGTAGTGAGGAAAAAAAAAAAAAAAAAGTAAAAATCCAGACATTTGAAAATAAACTGACAGAATTGATACGGAGCAAACTCCTATCTTCTAATCCTGCTTTCAAGAATTGGTAAACTGGCAACAACTGATCCTCTGTTCTGGCAGTACAGTCAAATTAATTTTAATTTTAAACTCAGCTTTATAGCTAGACTTAACCTGGGCTTATCCTCCTCAAGTGTTCACTAAGCTAATCTTTGAAGTTCTCACTAAATGCTGAGAATAATTGAAAGCATAGCCCATAACAGAAAAATTGTAGTCTACATTTTTAATTAAGTGAATTCTCATGAATTCAAATGAAATAGACTGTGTTTATTTAATTGACCTGAATAGAAAGGCTCATCTCTTGAACCATTTACTTGGAACAGCATTAAACGCATTGTCCTCTCCGCAGCCACTAATGTGAATGAATGCTGCTTATAGTAGTGAGAGTTACAGAGCTTGTCTTCATCTCATGTTTCTTAAACAGAGCAACTAGCTACAACAACAATGCAAGTGCATATATCAAAATGACATGCAAAGAATGTCAACGTAAGTTAGGAAATGTCTCATATTGGTTTGCACAAAGTACACAAATGCTCTCGCATTTGAATTTAATTTAGTTGGCTACTCAACAACGACAAATCCCATGATCTTCGCTTTAACTTTTCTTCTAAAGTTTGCTCATGTCCAAGACTTTATCTGCTGTCTCCTCTTCCTGCTCTTGACCTCCTTCTCCAGGAACATGCTAAATCTTCATCCTGGCCAGCAGAACAATTGCTTTCCAGTCACTCTCAGAGTTACATGTGCTCCCTCTGTTTTAAAGCACTTGGGTTTGCTTAAGTCAAACCCAAGCTGTAGATTATTTTGCAAGTTTCTTAACCTGTCTTTTTCTAGTCATTGATCATAATTTCCTTGAAAGGAAATTTGGCAATGAAATATAAATCATACCAAACTTGCAGCACTTCAGTTAATGGTGTCTCTAATATTCAATGGCAATGTTTCCTCTGTCATGTGACAAAGAAAGCCACGTGCTTTACAATGACCACATATAAGATTGTTTTGAATTCAGATTATTCAATTTTCCGGGCTTGCAGATCTTGCTCTGAATATTTTGGCAATCCAGCTGTACAACAGAAGCACTGACTGATTTTACAAGACAACAAAAGGTCAAAGTCAAGCCAAATTCTAAATGTTTAGTCACACAATACTTGCTTAATATGCTGACACAAATTTTCTTCAAAATTTAATCTACCAACTATGAATATGCCTTTTGATTTATCAGTGCTTAGAATATTGGTACAAGTATTTGTATGGATGACACTGATAAATAAATCAAGGTGTTCCATAAGTAAAATACATATCTTCTGAAAAGATCAATTAGACTTACAGGACTTTTTATTTATTTTTATTTTATGTATTTATTTGTAACATGAATCACTCTCAAACTAAGATTAACCATTTCTGCATTTTGGGCTTGGCTACAACAGAAACCCTAACTTCCTCTAAAGCTAATGGGAACTGTAAATCCTGATTAAGGAATAATTCAGTTTTACTCGAACAATTACTCGAACAGTTTTACTCGAAAAATTACTCAATGGACTTGTCAGGTAGTAGATTAAAAATATATATATTTTTTTCCCATTTGGTCACAATTTTTAAGAGTCCATCTGACACCTGATACAATTTAAATGTGACTGAGGCTTGCTGGAATTAAGCAGATCAGAGAAGCTATGTGTTTCAAGGATCATGAAGAGCATCCTCAGAAGACTGTTGGGTAAGCAGACCACTGTAGCTGTTTTTTTCAGCTGCTTGTTGTGCTAGAGGCCTTAGGCCCATATCAGTGCTGTGGCTGCTGCCCATTTTTTTGTGTTGTTTATTATTATTATTTTTGTTGTAGAGTTTATCCATGCTTTTAATAATTTTTGTTGTTCATTCCAAAATCTCCATTTATTTCTACATTTATATGCACTTTTAAATGTTTATACTAAGACATTTCTCAGCAGAGCACCACAGAGGGAAATGGAGTGGCTTACAGTGCTCTTCTCAAATGAAAGAAACACCTTGACATTCATCATATCTGACACTCTATTATATAGCAGGAACATGTGTAGGCAAGAATCTATGGACAAGGTCATACAGCACTGCATTAACAAAGAATGTATATGGCATGAGCTATCTGGCCACAACCTGCAAATGAAAGATAAAACCCAAGAGAGAGAAGTTTTCTTTCCTTGAATCTGCTTTTTACTTTTAATCCATATTCTGTGACAGTATGCAGAGGAATGAAGACACAACTGCAGGTTTTCCTATGAAGCAAAAACTCGATGCTTCTCTAAATAGGAGTCGGATAATTTTTTTGTCACTTCAAACTTGCCAATAAATTGAACTTTGAGCACAGGTGAGAGGATAATTTACCATAAATAATGGCTCTGATTCTTTTAGTGTTCTTTCTGCCCATAAAGTATCTTCTAAAATTCTGAAATTGTTTTTTCTGTTCGTTTTTTTGATGGTTTTTCATTTTCTTCTTTGAATCTGTGGTACATCCAGACTTTAAGCTAGCTGGTAACTAGCACTGTTTTTTAAGCATAGTTTTCTGATTGTGCGAAGATTAGGTGGCCATAACTTAGGTATGTAGAAGCACTGCTTTGCTGTGCAGCTGTAGGAACATGGGCACAGGCTGCCCATGGAGGCTGTGGGGTCACCCTCCTTGGGGATCTCCAAAAGCCCCCTGGGCTGGGCACCCTGCTCTGGGTGGCTTTGCCTGAACAGGGCTCGGAGCAGTGCCCCCAGAGGTCCCCGCCAGCCTCAGCCTTGCTGTAACTGTGTGATTCTGTGAACTGCCAATCTGGAAATTATGAATTGCTCTTGAATGAAATGAAAACATTCAATACTGTCATCTTATTCATCGCTTCTGTAGCAGTTCTCTTTTACCATCTACTATTCCTTTTGGAACTCTACTCACCTCTGTCTGAGGACTGAGGTTTGCACCATTTTAACATTTTTTTCTCTCTGTTGCCACAAGTCATGATCAAATCATACTGCTTTTGTAGTGCTTTTTATTCTGCAACTTTCACAAATCATCTCTGTCTAGTCTATACAGAAAAAACAAAACAAAACAACATCCAAGTCCATAGTAAAAAAATCCCAAGAATTTCAGTGGATCTAGACTTTAATTTTAACTTTGATAATGTTTAACCTCAGCTGTGTAGTTAACTGTACACTTGTAGGCAGCTTCACTTAAATCAAAGGGACTTATCTAAGTGTACAGGCTTTGCCGTGATCAAGGTTTATGACATTCCTTCCATTGGTATATTTTTGAAATATCCTGCATATCTTACAACTTTGTGTCAAGCGTTCAGTGTCAGTCATTACTGCAGAGGAACTGCAGTGGTGAATGAATGATTCCTTCTGGAAGTGTGAGGAGCTTTTGTTTGTTAGAAGAGAATGTGTTCGTATAACGGATTTTTTTTCTTGAGCTGATGTGCAATTCTTCCATCCAAGTTGTCCTCTGATGGAGCACCAGTAAAAAAAATCCTTAACATTTATTTGGTTTATGTAATGACAAACTAATCTTAATTGGAAATCTTCCAGATAGCTCAGTTCCATCAGTTATTTATGCACAGCTCATTTTGTTTGGTAATAGAAATAAATGAAAACAAAATTCTCATACATTTGGAGATAAACAGGAAAAGAAGCCCTCTGAATCCAGCCCCCAGAAGACTAAACTGGAAATAGATCCCACATTTTAAGTCTTCTTGAAAAGTCACTTAACGGATAACCTTCCCCTCTAACTTTAATTTAGTTGCCAAGAAAACACCACACAATTTCTGATAACTAGTTTATGATCTATGTCGTCCCCCTTATGCCTATAAGGGAATATATGGAAATATATGGAAAATCTGCTGAAGTTTTTAGCTGCAGCAAAGCAATTATCCTCTTCCTTCCTTGAATTAATTTATTGATGAATAGAGCTTAAGAGTAGAAATAGCACAAGTAGCAGAAGAATCTGCAAGAAAGGAAAGCTGTCATTTTATTTATCTTTATGCTTACATGTGGATATTCTTTGTGGTGCTATGTGGTCTTTTTGGAACGTATCTGTGACCATGCTGCAGGGGTGATATCATTCAGAGAAGCCTGCATATTCACAAAAGCTGAAAAATTATAAATGAATTTGTTTTTATTGATGGTTCTATAATGAGTTGAACGCATGACCTGGCTTCCGTTGCTAAACTGCCTGCTTCTACCAGGATCTCATCTGCTATCCTCCCACCTTTTTATTTCAGGTGCTCAATGCAGTCTGCAGCCCATTTGTTATGTGAGCTAGCAGCTCTCTACAATACTTGTGTCATGCTTGAATCTGACCCATTTCCAGATCAGGATCCTGCTATTTTTCTGCATCGTGCACAATACTGTGATCAATGGCTGAAGGATGCAGGTGAGAATAAGAGTGGGAATTGTGGCCTCTAGTGTAGGATACAGCTTCTCTGCTCACTGTCAGAACTGGGAAGGACAGCTTCTGAGTAATTCTCTGGTGACTGCTTTGTGCCTATTCACTGCATCCTATGGAGTTTCCCAGCTGCTGACTTATACTGTGATATAACAGTATAACTTTTTTATATGCATAACTTCTGCTGCTTTTACCTTCCCCTCAGCCACAAGAGAGCCTGTTCTGCTCTCCCTGCTTTGCAAGTCCATTTTAGACTATTTTTATAATCATAATGCTTTGTAAGCCAGGGTTTTATCAATTTTGGGGTTTATAGCTCAGGCCAAAGAGAGAAATAAAGGGAAAAATAATCAAAGGAAATGGTCACAGCTAAGAGGTAGCAGAAAGAACAAACTTTTTCCTCCTATCTAAAATTGACCACAGAAAAAAATCAGACTGGTTTAAGTAACCACAGAGTATAAAAATTAGGCTTGAGTTTAAATCTAGTCTTCCTGGAGACAGTGGAACAATTTACCTGCATTACACATCTGCAGGAATGAAGTACTGCATGGGTGATTTTAGAGTAAAAGAGGGAAGTCTGG
The DNA here is from genome assembly GCF_011077185.1 of Oxyura jamaicensis. Classification (NCBI taxonomy): domain Eukaryota; kingdom Metazoa; phylum Chordata; class Aves; order Anseriformes; family Anatidae; genus Oxyura; species Oxyura jamaicensis. The sequence goes on along the minus strand of NC_048926.1, from coordinate 61,030,832 downwards.
CACTGGAGTCACAGTCAGGCTGGAGGTCCCATCTGCAGGTGCAAAACGATTTGCACTTCCTTGTAACTTAGCATTTTGCCTTTTGGTGTTTCTCAGCATATTATTGCTCTTTACCTTTTTAACAAATGGGTAAAGAATAACAGGAATAGGGAAAGAACACCAAGAATTAACAAATAGTTAAAACAAATAAATGATCAAAAATTTCATGTATTTCAACTAATAATTTCTGTGAATTGTTTTTCAAAGTTATTTTCATCTCAGTCTTACCAGTTTGCTTGAACTGACTCTTAAAGCTTCCAGATTTCCACCGTGTAACCTGGGGCCAACACACTCCATATTAGGCTTTTGTTTTGCAAACCTTGGAAATCCAATTACATTTCCAGAACCAGGAGTGGTTGAACCTCTCCTATTGCATGCAGGGCCAGACTGAGTCTTTCTGCATCCTTCTGCTGCCTCTTTCTCTTCTCTCACGCTTACAGGTTTTTGTCTTCTTATTCCTGTTGCCAGTTAAGCCTTCACTTCTGAGTTTCCATTCAGTACTTCAAGTGGAATGTGAAGAACAAGAAAATTCAAGACATTACAGCCAAACTAAACAGTGAAGACTTTGAGGAGATCTCAGCAACTTGGCTTGTAACAGGCAACAAACAGGTATAAGACTTTCCAGATATGGGCAAATATACACAGCACAGCAAACCAGGTTGCTTACCTGGGGTAACAAACTGGGGTAAGCCACTGGGAAAAAAATGAAGGTTTTAGGGCTCATGTCCAAGGTGGAGATCTACAATCATTGGTGTTGGTTCCAGTAAATGGCTTTGGGATGTGGGGTAGGTTCTCAAATGGGATGCAGGTGAGAGAACGTATAAGGAACGCGGCTGACTAAATGCCTGCTTTTCAGCAAAAATTTAGAAGAATTCTCCTTCACCATCTCAAGACAGAGTTTGTTTAGCCTTTAATGTGAGGTCTATTAGTCGATGGGTAGTAACCTGTAGAGAAAGCAGACAGGAGAACCGACACAACCACTATTAACTAAGCATTTCTACATTTCATTTGCGTAATAAAAACCAACTGACTGACTGTGTCTGAAATTTGCTCTCTCTAGCTTTCTGCTGTGTGTCTTTGTATGTTATTATCCTGCAGCAGAGACGGGGCAAGAAAGAGAGAGAATAACCAAAGCTGCTTGGGAGACTGGGACCTGTGGGCTAAACTTCTGAGAGTGCCACAGCCGCCACTCTGGGCTGGGGTGTTAGGTGCTGCCACAAACACCCTACTACACACATCTTGCTGGGAAACACAGGGCTGCGAGCTAGGACAAATCAAAGAGGCAAATGCTGTGGGTTGTATGCAAGGCAGTGCTTGCAGAGCTGCTGGCAAGGCTGTTGGCAGCTGGCAACATGTCCCGAGAACGTACGAATGGTAGAAGAGGTGCAAGTGAAGAAGGCCAGATGGGGTTCGGCAGTGGCCCCACACTGTCAGGAAGAAGGTGGCTGAGCTCAGTTACCTGGTATCAAGCTGGTTGTTATTAAAAGCTAGAATTCAGCCAGGCTTCAGAGGGAGTGCGTGGGCACAGAGACCTGCTCAGCCTCCGACTGGAGAGAGCGGGCACAGTCCATACTCAGAACTGACAAAAGCAAAGAAGAGGTCTGAGTGTGGCATGCGTCCAAACAGAAGAGAAGAACGTGGACCTGGCCGTCCTCGTACAGAAGAGACATCACAGATACCCGCCTCTGAGCAGAGGTAGTGAAGGGAGCAAGAACAGGCTGGTGAAAAGGTCTCGGGAGTGGCTGTGACTGAAGTCCAGTCGTGTGTGCCAACAGAGTAGTGCCAGCAGGTTATGTGACATCCAGCAGAAAGAAGAGGGGATGAAAGACACTCTCTGATTTCTTTGAGGAAATTTGTTCCAGGAAATTGAATAATTACATGATGTAGCAACGTGCCCTAAGTGGCTAACGGTCTGATCCTGATGCACTGAAGTTTGAATTACTATCACTGCTTACTATAGGTTTGAATATCAGAGGCTGCTTGATTCCCACATTTCTCCCTTCTAGTTGCCTGATCTTTGGGTAGGCTTGCAAGCATTCCCAGTGATGCAGTAGCTGATCAGGGAGGTGCAGGGACATGCAGCCAGCTGATTCCATTCAACAAATGGAAATCCTTTGTGGACCACTGAAAAATGTGGTTTCCTGGGGAGTTAATGTAAGTGGATTCGAAAAACAAGGTTAGTTGCTCAAAACCTAAGGCCAAAAAGAGAAAGCTGAATTTCCTATTAGCCTGCAGCATGTATAATTTCAAACCATTTCAACCTACTTAGCCTCAGACATTTTAACCTTGAGGAAGGTAACTAAAAAAGCTGTAGGATAATGGAATCCCCTTCTTAGCACTTGTTTCTCTATTTATCTATTTTACCAGACCTCCCTGTGTAGCATTTTATGGAGTGACACTGCAGCAGCACATCACCTCTCTATCACCGTGCTGTGTCTACACCGCTCCTGGTGCCTTCGCAGTGGGAGTCTTTGTGTAGTCTCTTGTGCCACCATGCTGTACTTCCCTTGGCTGTGTGTTTCTCATTCTCTGCCCCTTACAACCACAACTGGGGCCACTTACGATAACGTGGGACCTCGCAAAGCTCCCGCAACCCTCGGCAGACCCTGCGCAAAGTGCCGGTGCACTGGCACCCCTGTGAGGTGCCACCTGGCTGCGTTTCCCCCTCGGGGAACGTCTCTGCCCTCAGGGACGCGGCGGGGCAGAGAGAAGCAGCACCTTGGCAGCCCGGGCCAGCACCTCACGCCCCCGGCCGCCGCTCCTCAGCCGAGCCTCAGCGCACCTGCGGCTCCTGACGGGGGCAGAGCCGCAGAGCCGCAGCCCCGGCGCTGGAAGGGACCGGGGCCGGAGGGGGGCTCAGCCCCGCCGCCGGGCCCACCCGCACCTGCTGCCGGCCGCCGCCTGCCCCGCTCCGCTCCCCGCCCGGCGCGGCGCCCCCTCCTGCCCGCCCACCATTTTCTTTCCTCTCAGACAGGCACAGCGGCGGGCGGCCGCCTCCGTCTCCCTCCCCTTCTCCTCAGATGCCCTTTGCTGCTGCAGGGTTATTATTACAGTATGTGCCTGCTCCCCCCCTCGCCCCCCCCCCCCCCCCCCCCCCCGAGCCGTTGGCAGGGCGCCGCGCTGAAGGGAGGGAACGGTTGGACTGAGTGGGGGGGCCCCAACGGCCGCGCACCAACGGCCGCCGCTCCCCTCAGCGCCGCCTCGGGGGGCGGCGGCGGCGGCTCCCCCCTGCGCTGCCCGCGGAGGCGGCGGCGGCGGCGGCCGTGGCCGTCGTCGGGGCGGTCGCTGGCCCCGGCTGCCAGACGGCGAAGGGGGGACGCGGGGCTGCGGATTATTGCAGACTAAGCAGTCTGGCGCTGCAGCAGAGGGCGGGGGGGGGGGGGGGGGCGAGGCCGGGGGGGGCGCGCGCATGTGTAAGGAGGGGACGGCGCACGTGGGCGCGCGGGGGGCGGGGAAGAGCTGGCGGCCAGCCAGCTGCCATCAGAATTAGCTCATTGTTCAATATAAACCAGCGCTGGCAACCAAAACCCAGCCCGAGAGGGAGAGGGAGAGAGAGAGACTTTCCCCCAGCCACCCCCACCCCTTTTTCTCCAAGGCTGCACTTTGGAAGAGGTGCAGTCATTCTTCCCCACACCCCCTACCCTCTCTCCACTCCCCCAACTATAAATTCCCTCTGTAGCATGCTGCCCTTTTTTAATCCACATTTGTGTTTCAGATCATGTAGAAAGGACAGAAAGTGAGCAGGGAGCGGGGGCTTTTGTCTGTAAGTATATGCAATTCCAATCCACAGAATTTTATTCGATTTTTTTTTAAAAATTAATTCTCTCTCTCTTTCTTTGTTTCTTTTCATTTCCTTTTGCCCTTAGCTGGACTTTGCTGCAGCTTGCCTTCCCCCTTCTCGGTGCACGTTTCCAAACAGGCTTTTTTTTAAAGAAGATGAGAAAACGTGCAGTTATATATATTTAACTCTTTGTCTTTATGCTTTAAGGCTGGATTTCTAGGCTGGGGATTTTTGTGCACACATGCAAGGGGAGATGAGCATTTTTATAAAACTGATTTCTTTTTCTTTTTCTTTTTTTTTCGTTTTTGCACTCCAAAACCACCAAAATGCATTTTTAAAACTAATGCATTTAGAATTTTTAGCATGCATGCAAGGCTCTAGGATTGGTTTTTCGTCTCTTTTCTTCTCCCTTGTAAAACGAATCTCCCTCTTCTCCGCCCTGACACTGGATTCCTCTCAGGCTGCTGGGGTTTATTTTTAGAAAGCAGTCATTCTTGCAACAGCCTTCTGCATTTTTGCATGTGCAGCAGTTAAATTTTGGGTGGTTCTTTAGCGAGAGGAAAAAAACAAAACAAAACAAAAACAAACGTATTTTGGTGTGCGTTTCATGATGTGCTTTCTTTCAAACGTTTCTATGTCCATTTATAGGTATATGAGTTTGCAGTTTTATATCCAGTATGTATGTATGTGTTTGTGTGCAAACATATGACTCATAACCTAATTGCATTTCATACATACACACTATAGGTAAGAAATACATAATCAATAGAAGAGAACTTTAATTTTTGTCACTGTATGAAAACTGGTAAAGGAGGTGTGCTACAATTTCACTCAATTAAGAGAGCAGTAATTCAAAGAACCATTTGAAAGAGGTAGGACCTACTCTTTTTTCCTCACTGTTTAAAATAGGTGTGTGCATTTGTGTGTGGAATAGAGGGAGAGACGAAAGTGGAGGTTATGTAATGCAGTGCCATTTCCAAAAATACCTATTCTCTGGGCCATTACGTTGTGAAAGCCTAACACTGTCATACTTGTTTCTTGATTTGAAAAAAAAAAAAAAAAAAAAAAATTGTCATATGCCTGGGAACAATGAACCACCTTGACAATAAGCATAGGTTGACAGATTTTTGTCTCCTTGACTGATTTTTGGGTGTGTTAACCATTAGGTGTAGTGCTCTTCAGAGGTGTACCAAGTGCTAAGAATAGCATAGGGTTTTGCAAATCTAGGTACCAGGGATTCCTTTGTCCTATATTTAAGCCTACAGACCACTGAAGTGCAGAGAAGCATGCTATGTAAGCGTACATGTGGTTAGAATAATTTGCATGACTTTAATCTTAACCATTGAGGATTATGCCTGGATCACTCTCAGTTATGCTGGAGAAAAAAATCTTTTATGCATTGTGACAGTTTGAATTACATTCATTTTCATTTTTTTATTTTTTAATTGTTTTCAGATCCTTGTGCTACCTGAGAGAAACTGCAGTCCCAAGACTTTACAGTCTAAAAATGGTAAGAAATAGTTGTTTTAGCGAAGAATCAATATATATATATTTTGATAAATACAAGCCTTATTTCCTCATCCCCAATATCAAATTATAAATATGACCCATTTAAGACATGCTTTGAGCTTGTGGGGATTTGCCATACAATGATTGTTGTACCCTGAAACCCTCCATATGTCGAATCTTTGGTTTCCTTGCATTTTTTTGAATAAAAATCTGAAATCCCTCTTTGTGCAGTAAGGCTTATTTAATTGAAACAATAAATGTTTAGGTTACTGTGGAAAATACACATCATAACACATGCAGGAAAGCATGCAGACAAAACAATATCCAGTAATTTCATTCTACCCTCAAAAAGAAGAAATAGGTCATTGCACATAGTAAAAGCAGCAGATTTAATGTTACTCTCTGTCAGGGAGGTGCATAAGATGCAAACTATTTTTTCTTATTTGTTGGTATTTGTTTCAAAAGGATAGCTTTTCTTAGTGATACAAATCTGTTCCAGAAAAAAAAAAAAAAGGCTAGGCCTCAGCCTAGCTGAACTTGCAGGCGCTTAGTAGGAATATATATAATGAACAGTATCCAACAATTATACATTTGCTTCAGTGCTAATTGTGTTTATATTTTTACTGGGTAAAGCCCACTTGTTATACACTGACATACTTCTGCTGACAAGTGTATAAATTTAAGGATGGAACATGTTATGCTTCTAAACATTCTCTAAATATGGTTTTCCCTGAGAATGTCTTAGTGTCTCAGAAACAGCAGGAGAAAGAAAATTCTTTTTTACAGAAAAGTAGGTAAAGCAGGCAGAATTAAATTAGATGCTCTGTTGTCCTGGAGCATTCTTTATTGAAGATGCAGCTGTCAGTGAATACACATATTGACATAAGTATGATATATTTTGAGTGCTACTAGTATGCAATACTACCATAGCCAAAAATATGTTAATTTGCACAGGGCAATACCTTGTCTGAAGTAGTGTTGAATACGGTGTACAATGAGTACAAATTTTCCAAAGTTTGAGTTTCTTAAGGACATACTGAGATTGGGTTAAATTAATTGCATTAATTATGTTATACTTGTCTGGGTCTCTGGAGTTGTTTTCACATGGGGGAGGAGGGATGAAGTAAAGGATGTTTAAAATAAGAAAATATGTAGTCTGTTGTAAAGGCTTTTTTCTTTTTGGCTCCTTGTTTTATATCATTCCCATCTGCAAAAATAAACTTGCAAATTCTGGAGTTTTTGTCTATTCTGGAACCTACTTTCATCAAAGCGCTTTGCTCATCTGTATATAAATGAATAGTTGGGGGTGGGGAATTAAAAGGGAAATGATTCACTTAAGCTGTGAATAGAAATCATGTTAAAATACATTCTGTTCACACAACTGTGGTATATTGGATAAGGCAACTGTTTTCCTACCAACACTAAGGTGACAATCAGCCCACATTTTGAGATGGCATGCAGGCTGTTATGTGCAATATATGCCTATCTATGGAACAAAAGATTATTTTAAGTTTTGTTAAGCATAAAATAGCCTCTGATTTTTACCAGCAGATGGTTCTATAAATCTAGCAAGGTCCCTCTAGCAGTCAGTGAAATCAGTTTTGTAAAGCCAGCCTCCAGGCCAGAACATAAAATACAAGTTAGGACTATCTCAGTGGAGAAAATAAAATGAAATTACCCAACTGTTTAGTGGGGTGGGTACACACCTGTTGTTTTTGCAGTATGATATAAATCAAAATCTGACTTGGCTGTTTTTGAGAAGTTTTGTATTTGTTATGAAAATACCTAATTCCACCTGTTTGTGACTGTTGATGAGAATTTCAATGTAAGAAAGACTAGGTTTTGCTCCAACTTAAAAAGTTGCTTAAGATGTGATACTTGGCAGAATCTCTTCACCTACTGCCACCTTGTTATTTTTCTTTCTTTCTTTCTCTCACTTTTGACACAGTAACAGTGAATGTAATATGAAGTCAGATCATTGACACACTTTCCTTGCAGCAGTGGACACACTTATATTTGGCATAGTTCCTTTATTTATTCCAAGTGTCTCTTCAGCCATTCTAATTTGCAGGTAAATTCTTTGCATGTCAGCACTTTGTAGTTGAACCAAACATGAAAAAATGGTAAAAAAAAAAAAAAAAAAAAAAAAAAGCTTATTCCCCAGGTAAACTGAAGGTGCATTAACTATTTAGTTAAGCTTACAGTGACCAGAATGTTACAGTGATCAATTAAGAGTGACCAGAATAATTTTTTTGAGTGAAAACAAATTAATTGTCTGTGCAACTTCACTGTATTATCCTCTCAATTTCTTGATGTTCTTATTCCATAAACTGTGTCTTAAACTGCTTACAAGTAAAAGCAATCAACTTAAAGAGTTAGTTTTCAATGTTGCTTCTCCTTTTCCTAGGCAGGAATTACAATTTCCTCATACCAAGTTAATTAATCTTTCTTGGAGCTGTATTATGTTAACATAACAATTTGAAGAGAAGTAAAAAGGCAAAAGGCTATACTGTATATTAATATTATAATTTTAACTCATGGACATTTTGAGCCATCTTACACAAGAATACCTGACATTTAAGGATCTGTCCTTAGTTGTGTAATATTTGCATACATAGTGCTCATTGAAAGAAAAAAAATGAATCTTTTGTATTTATTTGCAGTATGTAAGTCCTGAGGTGATTTTAAATGCTATTTTTATTTGAAATAGTAGAATTTCAATACACTATCTTCATGGAAAATGCTGCAAAGTCATAACATAATAAATCAGCTTTTAGTGCTAACTGAGAAAAAATAAGGTTTCTAACAACAACAACAACAACAACAAAGAAAACAACAACAAGAAAAAAAAAGCTATGTGATTCAGTCATTGAAATAAAGGATATTGTCAGAAAACTGAGAGTAGGGAAGTCTTAAGACCAGTTTTCTGTGACCTCAAAGAAGAATTCTAGCAACACCAGCAGAGGGTTTTCCTTTTTCCCCTTTTCCTTTCTCTTTTTCTTTCTCTTTTCTCTCCCTCTCTTTTTTTTTTTTTTTTCTCTTTTACATTCTTTCCTCCCTCTCTCTCCTTTTCTCCATTTCTTTCTTTTTATCTCCTCCCTGACCCCAGTATTTATTATTTGCTTTTAAAGAAAGAAATTACAAAGGATTACAAAAGCCTTTTAGACACTTCACAGTATGGTCTTGTTGTTTGTTTGTTTTTCTTTTTCACTTCTAAATCACTCATATATGTCCTTTTCCCCTACTCCCACTGCAGTTCATTTCTGGACTTCAGGCTCAGTTCTGAGACTTTGCAGTGCAGGTGCTATAGAATTTGAATGACATGCTTATCAGTAACTAGTAAGAGTGCATCAATAAACAGATGAATCTTTAGTAATCTAATTCTGACCTATCTGAAATAAAGTATTCCAGAGGAGCTCATTAGCATATTTCTGGCTTACCATGATTAGATGGCTTTCTTCTAAAGCACTATTGCTGTGGAGTCATAAGGCTAGGTGTTGTACCTGTGTCATCCCAAAGCAAAAGACAGAGGTCATTTGGGCTGAAGACTTACCGTAGCATATCCTTGTCTGAGCAGAATCAGTTCTGAGGTTGTTCTATCATTTCCATTCTCTGTCTTAGTGGGGAGGGTGGGGGGGGAGGGGAAGAGAGAAAAAAAATTGAATGATGGCTTCTTGGAGAGAAAAACTCATGGGGAAAAAGCTTTTCTTCATTAACTCAGGGAGAAATAAGTGGTAGCCTGTGTTTGGATGGAGGGTAAAAAAAACACCATCCCTTTTCTTTTTTTTTGAAGTCTGTAGGGCAATGTATAATATAATGTAAGTTAGGTGAAGATATTTATGAGGGAAAGCTTGTATTTAAGATTTAATCCCAACTTAGCCATTATGGAAATTTTTCCAGTGAGGTAGATGCAGATACCTTCATACATTCTGTGATTTTCTGTGTCTGTGAAGTGACTTCACTTGAGTTGAAACAACTGTTTATAGCTTTTGAATTGTTTGTGGAAAATGGAGCCTGGGACTGGTCTGGCAGAGACAGGCATTATTAAGTACCCTTCATACTCTCTGAGGAGTAAGAATGAAATACCAGGATGAGAAATTACATCCAGCCTGATTCTAGATACGTGCTAGGCAAATGTAACTCCTGGTCTGGCATGAAAAAACTTACACTGCTGAGTACAGAAGAGGAACGGTCTTAATGGTAGTTCTGAACTGCAGAGGAGCTGTAGGACTGTATCAGATCCAGTTCTGTTTTCATGTAGTCATGGGCAGAACTTGGTCAAGGTCAAGAGAAGTAATTGAGAGAGATAACAGTTCAGCAGTTTTGGCCATGTGAATGTGTATAGTGTGCTTTTTTATTAATGCTTATGTACTGTGTGTGAAGAATGCATGTGATGCAATTTGCCCAACATTACTTCATTTCTGAAAACTTAGGTAGAAACAAATGCTTGCCACCTTACAAAATAAATAAGTAGAAATAAAAACTCACTTTTTGCAATATTTTTGTTAAGTCAGCTCTTCCACAGTGCAGAAAAAGCACCTTTATTTGATTATGGATAGAACAACTTGAAATGGAGTTTAAGAAAAAGTGATTTTTGTCCAAAGCAGACACTGTGAATATTTCAGTGGTACAAGTCAAAAACAAAGTGGCACAGTCAAAAACAAAGGCTCTCTGTACCTGTGTTTCTCTGCAGTCACAACTATGCACACTGTAGGTGCTAAAATTTTGTAACTATGCACTGTATCTGAACAAAACAGTGTTTTTTTTCACATGGAATTGGAAGTTTAAGTACTACTTTGTGCAGGACAAACTTTTACTGAGCTTTTTTTTCACACAGGCAGAAATCTTGGAAAATCAGAAATAATTCATATACACCTTGTAATACTACACAGTCATGACACTGATTTTTAAGTCTTGAGATCAAAAGCCATCACCAATAATTATGTATTTATTGATTTCAGTCAGAATCCTGCTACATTCCACCTGAAATCTGGTCATGGTGTGTATGGCTAAAGAGAGGGGAGAGACACTGTGTCTAGTAGCCTCAGAGCACCTTCATAAAAAATAATTTAGTTAATATCATTGATTGGGGCAGGACATATTAATAAAAATATTTTTAAATATTTGTTTTTTGTTTTTATTGCAAATACATATTCACTCTGATACCTCATTAAACAGTATTGGTTGAGGATGCTATCTGCAAAGATACAAAAATATTCTTTTCAAATGTTTAATGTAGAATGATACTGTGAATCATTGAGTGTTACATGAAATTGAATTTAGTCTGCTTTTCTGGCAAATTCTCTGTAGCACTTCTGAATGATTCCCTCTGTAGATGTTTCCATGAGGCTTCCTGATGTTTCCTTCTGTACGCATTGCATTAAAACAAACAAAACAACAACAACAACAACAAAAAATCAGAGCAGGTAGCATTTACTCATCCTGGAGTTTCTGGATTAATTTTGTTAACACTAATGTTCTTGTCTGTCTACTTTCATAGCTTACCTGTGTGGGAAGAAGTTATTAAAGTTCAGAGGAATTTGTATACTCTCACTGAAGGTGGTATAAGCTTTGCCTTAATATGCACATTATCACAAAGAACTCCTTAATTCTTAAAACACTGATGTTAGAAAATCACAAATTTGCATCATATAGGTGCTCAAAAATATTGTTAGAGATGAAGAAATCTGCCTTCTTTATCTTAATATGATTATATCTGTGATAAATGTCTATCATGAAATAAATGAGTTCATTAACTCTTCCTGGTAGCAGAATAAAAGCCTGTGGAAATAATGGTAAATTTTCTTGCCTTTAATTTCTCAGTTAAGTAATTATATAGGGCAACATAAACAAAAACCAGAAACGATACTTGGCATAAAAAAAAAAAAAAAAAAAAAAAAAAAAATTTTTTTCTTGTCTCTCTGAAGAGTAGTTAAATCACAGAAAACTCAGGTATTTTATTAAATGCAACCTATGTGACATATATGATACAGTTTAAGTTGTGTTTTTATATTTGGAGTAACATTTAAGCTGTGTTCAATGCTGACTGTGCAGGTAAATGCACCATAATGCTTTCAAGCACCTGTTACCATATGAGATGGCCATTGCATCTATTTTAATAAGGTATGTACTGGCTATACGGTTCAGTCTCTCATTTCCAAGGTTATTACTGTGACTTTTAATACTTGCCTGACATATGATGTTTGGGAGAGGGTTTGGTATCTTGTGAGGGAAAAGGTTTTCCCTGCTGGCCTCAACAGGAAAGCTGTCAGCAGAGGCGGTGAGCTTGCCGCCACTTGGAGGACGTCACTGTGATATTCTAGTCATCTTTCTGGTATGTGTGAGAAATGTAAGCAAAATTAAACAAACAAACAAACCAAATCAAACCAAAAACAAGTGTTAGTCCAGAGCAGTGTATTAAGTCTTCTGAAGGTACATTAATCTAGAAAATTTATAGGACATTAAATAATAGCACATGCTTTGGGATTTAGCTTGATGTATACATTTTGTATGAGCCAAAGTTTGAAGGAGGGAACTGGGAGGCCATGAGGAGAAGCAGTGTTCTGGGCATTGTCTGTTTTTATTCTTTCCTCAGGATTGCTCTACTGGCCACTGCTCTTGTTGGTCTTTCCCAGGATCCTTAGGATCAAAACTTGATGCAGTGAGGAAACTGAGCTAAATGAACTTTTAGTCAGTCTGTGACCATGTTTTTTTTTTTCCTCCTCTATTGCTCCAGTGATTTGTCAGTATTGGATATGACGTTACTGAAGAACTTAAGCATGCAGACTTTGATGCTGAGTTTTGCTGCCATGCTGTGTGTTTACCTTACTCTGCAACAAGAGACTTGGTTGTGCATCTGCTTCTGCAGTTCCCTTTAAGTATAGATACATATAGTTGCTAATTAAATCATTACCTGATTGCTCTTGAAGAGCAAATGATGAAGTCACAAATAACTGACTGAAAATTCAGATACTATTTTAATATTCACACCTGTTACTGATGTTTTCCTATGTCTATGTTAAGTAAAATAACAAAAGCTACCATTATTGCACACAGGCAAACAAGAAGAAAACGTGTTGGGTTGAACAGGTTTGGGAGTTTGGTTTTCTGGAGGGCTTGTTTTGTTATTTGATTTCTGTAATATTTTATAGTTCTAGAGCCCCATGTGCTGAAATTAACTGGTGGAATAAAGTAGTTCACAGCCTTTTTTTTTTTTTTTTTTTTTCCTTTTATCAGCCAATGGAACTTTCAATATAATATACATTTGTTTCTTATTCTGGAATAATTGCATTTCTTTTCCTTTCGAGGCGTGTGGTACTGTGGTAATGAATATCTTTGTTAAATTCATGAATTCAGTCAGAAGTTGGATGTGTGTTTATGACAGCATTCACAATGTACCACTTGATTTTTTTTTCTCTTACTCTTCATATGCGTGGTAAATATTAACAATGCTTTGCAATAGTTTTTGCATGCTTAATGAGGAAAAAGAGCAGCATGAGAGCACTTGTAGCACACAAACTAGATTCATCCTGACTAATACAGAAAAGTCCAAATTCTCTCTGCCTAAAAGCTGTGTTACACTCAGATGGTGTGGGGAGGATTTCTCTCAAAAGAAGAACGAACTGTTTTCTACCACTAACCTCATTCAGTCATGTATACCAGAAGACTGCTAACATTTCTGTTGAGGGGCTCTTACCAGCTAAAGTATTTGGCAGGAACGTGCTAACTATATACTCAGTCTGGATTACTTTGTGCTTTTCCCCTCCTCAACACCATACTTGCTCAGTTTTGAAGGCCCGTAGTCAGGTAAGAGACCTGTTGGTAGCAAAACGTGCTTCCTTAGAGAACTTAGTCTCTACCAGCATCCTTCCCTGCAGCAAGAGGCCCTGCAGCAGTAAAGCACAATAATCTTAAAAAGTATGCACTTCAATAAATTTTGTGCAGTCACTCAGATAGTTTTCTTTTATACGTCATGCCATGCTGTAAGTAGATATTTAAAGATGCAAACTGTGTAATATAGATGAAGACAGGTGTGACTTCTTTGAAGAAGCTGATGATGAAGAGCCAGTGTAGGGGCTAGATAGAAGCAAACACTTCAGTGTAACCCAGAGAATACAAGCTTTAAGAGCAATAAAAGAGACAATGAAGATGTGTTTATATGGTAAGTTTTGTAGTTAAAAGCTATGAAAGCTACTTCCAAGGTCATTTCTTTATGTTGTGTAGGAAAGGAGCAGATGACATCTAGTTCTCTAAAACTGACAGAAATTGAAGAAGTGATGAACAAGGACTCCAAAAAAACCCCTAATGAATAAACTTGCTAATTCATGTACAGCATGGAGAGGGGGATGCAAGGAAAAGCGTACTTGTCTCATTTAGGCTTTTTCATCTCTATGTGGTTGTGAGTTTGAGTCATCAGATGGGGAGGAATAAAAAGAAGCAATAATATCTTCCCCATGGAAAGTCAGTGCCAGAAAAGGATGCTGATGCAAAGTTAAAGGCAAATTCAGGTGTGCAGGTGTCTTGCCATGTTCTGCCAATATATTGCTGTGTGTTAATTGTTACTTTAACGGGCAGCTCAAGTCTGAAGGTAGGCTGCTTGGATTAATCCCAGTTAGGAGGGGACTGATTGTATATCTCTTCATCAGTTCTCTCAAACCATTTATATCCCTTTATTTGCTGTGGCGAAGATGTGTGAAATGTTTATAACCCCCTATCTTTTATTTGTTTCTTTCTTTTTCTTTTTTCTTCTTTTTTCCACTGAGTTCTGAATGCTCATGGCATGTCACTGATGTGGAAAGCATAATTGCTAGGAAAACCTACTACCCTGACAGTGTATTGAAAATGCAAAGACAGGTAATAAATAACCTGTTGGGATAACTGTTGCTGTACCTCAACCAGAAATTCAGACTTGCGATGCAAAGCCACGCAGAAAAAGCAATCAAGTACACAAAACTGAGAGACCTCAAACCTACTCAGCCACTTGTTCAAAGTATTTTTAAATCAGTTAAGGTCATAAAGTTGCATTTTAACCAGGGAAGGTTATAGTTTCTGATAGCTGAGTAGGGAAAGCTTCCTCAATGATGCTGTTTTTGAATCAACCTATCAAGACAGCAGCATCCTATTTGATCAAAGTTTTGTTGAAATTTCACTGTCTTAGTCTTTGAAATGAGGAGGAATGATGAGTGCTCTTGATGTCCTGGCATTCAGGAAGATGAAGAAGAGAAATCTGATTGGCAGCAGGCTGCCACCCAACTAAACTCATGAAGAGCAGCAACCATTCAGCTGACATTTGCTATATGTATTAAATCTTGCATGCTAGGTTTGGAACATGGTGGACATTAATATCACTTGCTATCATGATGTTCCCCTCGCAGTGTTAAAAATAAATGACTGCAGATGGGAGCATTAGTTTACGTCTTGCACTGCAGCAAGTGATAAAACATGCTTTGATCCTAGTAAGTGCTTTCCTTCCAGTTTTGTTTAAAATATATTAGTTCTCTAACAGGATGATTTATTTGATGTCCAAGCAGCAATGCAGTGAGATTTTTAGTGAAGGGTCTGTTTACACACCTGGATGGTGATGGTGGGCTGTTGGTTATAAAGAATATTTACTGCAGTGGGATTCATTTGGGATATTGAGAAGTTCATGGTAGAATATGCTGGGGAAAGTCACTATAGCTCAAACCGGCTGCTAACTAAGAATCTTAAGAAAGTGCAAAGTAATAACTGTTTAAGCTTAGCAGGCAACTATGTTCTATATATTTATTTATTTATTTGCAATAGAGGATGCATCAAGACTCAATTGGGGAAGAAAATCTGCTAGACTCCTTGTGGTTGTGCTGAGAGCAGGCAGAAAGGAAATAATCTACAACTTTTCTTCTGGGTGCCCTACTTCCGTTGATTTGTGTCATTGCAACGCAGAGCAATGGTGATGAAAAATCCCTGAACTACTTTACAGACATATAGGTACAGAAACGAGGAGTTGCTCTCCAGCTATAAGGCCTGTTGCCAGGGGAGCATGGAAGGAGGATGTGCTCTCTCTCTGATGGGTCATGCACTGCAGATACACAGGGCCCTCAGAATGGCACAAATGCAGTTAGTGCTGCGACGGGGAAGAGCATGCCATGAAAGAGGTGTAAAGCCACTTTCTTTCATTTTCTTCAACACATATATCTAGCATTTTACTCCCCTGTTCATTATCTCATGGCCATTTGTGTTTGAGAGAAGACTGCTAATCCATCTAGTAAAGATTTCCACCTCCCTTTTTCCACCCCCCCTTTTTTTTTTTTTTTTCTAGGTAGACTAGCACAGAATTGCTAGAGGTTAGGAATTTGCAGTGTTCTTTTTGTAACCCTCCTCCCCAGCCCATCCTCCAAACTGATTTATATGACAAAGAAGTTAGATGAAACTTCTCAAAGGATGATTGCAACTGCACTCAGAGTGGTTGATTTTCTCTGCTAAGGTTCAGGTTTGAGATTTAGACTTCAGTTGAATTGCAGTCCTGTAAGTCTTGAGTAAGACTTGATGAAGAGCAATTTAGTTGTGGCCCATGTTAAAAGGATAGAAAAGTAACTCTGGGGGTTTTCTTCTTTGTTTCTTAACCATATATATTAAAAAAAACAAACAAACAAACAAAAAAAAAACTTTGAAATGCTTAATACAACTGTGCTCACTGTGCTCACCATACTAAGTTTAGAATGTCTTAAATCTGTATCTTTCTCTTGATGGATGTTTCTGAATGTTTGAAAGATGCTCTTAATGTGTAGGAATGGAGAGTGGGTAGTAAGAAATTCATTTTAGCATTGTACTGTGACTGATACAGTAGATTTTGTGCAGCTCTATTGCAAGGTTCACATGTTTGTTTTGAAGGTGGGCAGAAGTTTGTGCTCTATTGCTCTGACTCTTAAGACAGAACTTTATGACAGGACTAGTGGTAGTGGCTCAGAATGGAAGAACAGATGTTTAAGTTTTGAAGTGCTGGTTAGATGGAACATTTGCAGTAACAAAAAGAGGATTCTTGGTTTGTTGAGCAGAGGAGAAAAGAAAAGCCTACTCTGAGACATCCTCCTGTTTTTGTAAAGGAGTAGCAGTAAGTAGTTCTGAGGTAATAGCCAGTAAATAGACCAGGCATTTATTTTCCTCCATCTTTCCTTTTTTTGGTTATTAATTTCATAGATTTTCAAGAAAATGGAGACTGAATAATTGCAAGCATATTCTTTACAGCTCATAACTCCTCATTTAAAGTTGGCCTCAGTTTTTTGGGCAGAACTGCTTGTTGTTGTAGAACACCGTCTCAGACAGCATATCCCAGACCAGTGGGTTTCTTTTCTCCTGACTTCTCAAAGTGTGAGTGAATGGTTTTGTGTATCACATTCTCTGCCAGGAAGGATTTTTTCCAAGGCTGTTAGTCAGATGTTTAGGGGTGATCCAATCTGACAATTTATGGATGAAGTTTACTAGCTTAATTTTTTCCTTAATGAGTATCAAAGAGTGAGGCTATCAGTTTCACTCATCATACTGCTGTTATGTATTGTCTAGACTTGCAGTAACTTCAGTTTCCAGTCTATCCTAAAGTTCAGTAATTCTTTTCTAAATCCTGATATTTTTGCTTTTTAAGCCAAGGCTGTACTCTTGTAATAGTCACACAGGAAGTACTAAGAAATGAAAATATGGTGTGTATCAATGAAAGCATTTATCTAGAAGTGTTTGCTTCATGCTAACAGCTGGAATGCTGTAAGCCTTACATCCTACTCTGTTGGAGCATTGCTTTGCACTTTTTTTTCTCTATAGATCATCTTGCAATGCTAATATCAATTGTTTTGAATTGCTGTAATTGACTTAAAGTTCTTGCTGTGCATTTATAGCACCATAGCTATCAGTATATTTGAACATCTGAGACATTCCTGCATTTTATAAAGCCCATAACATGGCAAGACATCAAGACGTGTCTTTTTTTTTTTTTTTTTTTTCTTTTAATCCTTGTGGATTATATGAAGTCCTAAGTGGACTTTTCCACACTGGCATTTTATTTTTCCATTCCAGAAACTTCCCCCCCTTAGCCAGCATCCAAGCCATGACTCCACAGCCTTTTGGCTTTGTTCTAATGTGGGTACTGAAAGTCCTTTGGCTGCCCAGTTTAGGAATTAAGTGCAATTACAGCAGAGCAGTTACTGCACACGGAGTACGTTCATGGGATTTTTATCTACCAATGCTGGCTACAGAAGTTGCTTTTGGAGAAGGTATTAAGAGTAGAACATTACTAAGTATTCACTCCACAGAGGAAATTGATGTGGAAGATAGCTGGGATGGGGTGGGGGCTGTGGTTTTTTGCTTATTTATTTGTTTGCTTGTTTTAAACCTTACAGCATATCTTACAGTTTACATCTTTCTCTCACTGCCCTATCCCAATATCCTACCCTCAAAACTGCAGCTCTTCCATGTTCTTAATAATTTAAGTCTAGAAACTATTTTGTTGTCGTTGTTGTCCTTTTTTTTTTTTTTTTTTTTTTTTTGTCATTTAATTGCAGGTGTTATTTTATTTCTATTGAATTGCTAACAGGGATTACAAGACTTACAGGCTAACCTGAATCCATCTCAGACTCCTCGGAAAATGTACAAGCTCATATTCATCATAATGAATAATGTATTTTGTTGCTTATTCTTTCCTTCTATAGAAAAATATGCACTTTTATGTACTTGCCCATTTAAGCGTGCATGCCCTGCTGCTGGTTCACATCATGCGCTTTCATACGAAGAATATGGCTACATAAATAAAATCAGGGCGTAGATACAGGATACGTAGTCAGTGATTATACATATCAACGGGAGAGCTCAGAGCTTACTTGTTATATCTCATTAGAGTGTCTCAGAGATTCAAGGTGAACATTAGCTGATGAATTCACAGAGCACTCTGCAATGTGTAGTAGTTATCCTATGTCAGCCATCGTCAGGGAGCTTAACTGGCTTTTTTAAGATCATACGGTAGTCATAAATATGAGATAAATCCTGATGCTTTAATTAGTAGGCAGCACTCTTTGTACTGTGGAAAATAATGGGAGAGTATATCATAGCAGGCACTGCCTTAGGCTCCATGCTTTACATGTCCCTCTATTTTCTACCTTACAGTAGAGTTCAGGATTTTTTCTTTGAAAGATGATTTAAGTAATCTGCGGGTAATTTCTCCGAGCTGTGTCTTGTCCAGTTGTGACAGCTAACAATCAATGTGCAACTCCATAGAAATGAAAACATTTCTCAGGTTTTAATATAAATGCAATGACAAGCAGGTGAGTAAAACCTATCCACCAGGAATTTCAGTTACAAGGCAAGTTTTTATTCCCAAAATACAAACAAGTTTGAATGTTGTAATTTATAATGTTCAGCTTGAAACAGTTTGATGTTCAGGCATTGTGCAGAAAGAATTGAATTCTTAAAACCAAAGGCCCAGCAGGGAGACCCAGCAGGAAAGCAAATTTAAGATCTTCAGTGTTGTACACAACTCCTACCTGACCACTTCAGAGCTTAATGAGTAAGATGGAAAAATGTTCTGATCCTCATTCTGAAGCTGAGAAACTGAAGCACAGGAGGTTTCCAGCTCAGATTCATGGTAGCTTGGTATTCACTCTAGCTGCCCACTGCTTTGGATCTCACTCATTTTCTGATGAGTGAACCTCTTAACTTCATACAGGGCCTAGGAGAAATGGGCTAATTCCTGAGAGTCTCAAGCCAAACAATTTATCCTATGTTTGCATAGGAAGCTTTGCCACCAGAGCAGCCACAGTCCGGCACCATTAAATCCTGCTGCCAGGCCATTTATCTTACATCTTCTATAATGTGTTCCTTTGAAGTGTAAAAGTCCCTTTAAAGTGTAAGATACAGGGTGCAATCACAGGATTATAGCAATCAATGTTCGATGTACTTAGAAAGCAATAAATTCCAATTCACAGTTTGGTGTGAAATGTCTATGAAAGGCGTGTTCTCCTTGTCTCCTGCAGTCATCAGCAAAGGTAATCATCTTCATTAAACAGTCTTTTACCAGTGAGTTATGGCAGAAGGGAGTGGTGAGGTTAGATGTCTCACAATATCCTCAGTTTAATGGTAACAGACTGAATACTGAATTTCTTAAAGATACTGTCTAAAGGTCATATAAAAAAATACATTCTATGCACTTTTTAAAATGCCTGTTGAATACAGATTACAATATGCAAAATGGTAGAAATACTCAAGGGACAAATCTTGTTGTCACGGGTACTCAAAAATGTATTGAGTGTAAAACACAGCTAGATCTCTGGGCCAAGCTCAGCTGACATTACAATTTTGGTTTTAGTAATGTGGTTTGTCATATGAACACCATTTGATTGCATTTAATGAATGTCTCTTTTTTTAGTAAGAAATTGTATGTATTTATGTCACTACAGGTTAATCAGCCAAGGTCAACTATTTGGGTTAGCCAGAAAATCTTCCCAACCAGCCGAGGGGATGGGGGATTTCCAAAGGTAAAGTTATTTATGTTATTAATCTCACCTAATGGTTAACTAAGATGAAAGTTTTCTGGGGGAAACAGAACAAAACAAAAACAAGCCACGAAACACTGAAAGTTCAATGGATTTTATGACTGTTTCAAGCGAGTAGCCAGCTCTCATGATTTCATCACGAGTCTCATGGTATTCTGTTTTTCTTGAAGCCTTGGCTCCATGAGCCAAGCAGTTAAGTGAGTATTTCAGCTTTCATTTTAAAATTATGTTTTCAGCCTTCAGGCTTGGAGAAAACATGGACTCTTGCTGGCTACATACCAGAAAGAAAACATGCTAATTTTCAGGACCTCAAATTTCTTAAGACTGTCTCATGATTTTTCAAGCTTGACATCTGGGTTTTGAATGCTTGATTTTGGCAGTATTCACTTACCAATACAGAGGAAAAAGTCAATGATAATGCAGGGGGAGGGTAGGGGAGATGGTTATTGTTTTTCTTTTGTGCAGTTATGTGTTTTGGCTTAAGTAACAAGCATACAGAGCATTTTTATTTTGAGTTTGACAAAGAGGTAAGTACCCCAACATAAATGCAGACAATGTGGATTATCAGACAAGATTGATAAGATCTTTGTTACCATTGCTGGTTTCATAAATCCCAAACTGGATATGAAATTTGAATAGGAAAATAGAACTGTTGGATCAGAAATACAGAATGTACATGTTTTATTCGCGTATTCTCATTCATTGATGACTCAAAGGCTGGCAAAAAATGGCAGGTAAGCAAATGAGAGAGAACATGGAAAACTGTTTGATTAAATTTCAATTACTATCCAGACTCCAGCTCCGTGATAACAAATTTCTGCTATTCCATCTGGCTAATGCTGTATTTTGCATAGTTTTTGCTTATAAAGGAAGTTCTAAAATTCATAACTGAGCTGATTCATTTGAATTTGAATTCTTTAAATTAACATATATGGCTGTACTGCCACTCCTAACATTAAATGTATCTTAAAAGTTCGTCTGAATAAGTTGATAGCAATGCCAGATTAAGGTAACTGTGCTGCATATGGTCATATTTATATTAAATAAACTTACTAATTTTATTAAACACCTGTCTGTTAACTGGATTATTTTTATTGAAATTTTAAGTTAGCTTTTAGTGAGTTTTCATTCATCATTATTCAAAGTTGTTCCTAAAACACAGGAAAAAAAGCTGTGAATTATGTGCAGCATATTTGGTATTAAAGCTGCATTATGTTGGGTTTCTGAAAAGATGTTTTTATATCATACGTATCTTTTAAAAAAATCATCAAAAGGCATAATTGTTTCTGAAGTAGTCAAAAATATTATGCTTTTTTAAATGCTTTTAAAAAGCACTGCTGCTTTTTAAATAACATACATTTATTCTAGTCTTTATGTAATTCTTCAGAACATACTTGGCATATGTTTAGAAGGAGCAGTTTTTAGAACTAGTTCCAAACTTCACAATTAAGTTTCACCATCAACTTAAATATTAGCTGCACAAAATCCAGTTTCCATCAGAGTATCAGCCTTAACACAAACTCAATGTCTTTGGAATCTAATTATTTTTCATGAGGCTTATAAAATTAATAAGAGATGATTGTTGGAGAAAACTACAGAAACTGCTCAGTCCTTCTTCAGCTCAACGTTTTTTATACTCACTTTTAATCCTAAATAGACTGAACTACTGGAAGACTAAACTAAAATCAATAAATTTTCTGAAAATCTTAGATAAAAGTTTTTGATAAAGTTTATTTTTGTTGTTTTTTGTTGTTGTTGTTTTTTTGTTTGTTTGGTTTTTTCCTCATGCAACCAACAAATATAAAAGGATAAAGACAACTTACTTACAGACCTTAGAAGGGTCATATGGGACTTTTATCTTATGATTGTATGGCAGAATTTCAGGACTAAGATTGTTTTCACAGCTGAAAAGGAACTGCCCAACACAATGCTTTTGGAAATTTGCCCAGACCTTTGGTCTGTGTGGTGTGCCTGTTTGCATGTGCAAGTTTCTAGTTTTCTTCTCATATCCTGTAATGATACACAAGTAGCAAATTTAGTCAACAAAAAAAGCAAAAATATCACAAGGATGGAATTTTCTGGTGTCCTGTGAGAGAACGTTTGTACAGTAACTAAAATTTAAACATTACTTTCTCACTCTGAAATGTTGTCTCTTGCAAAACCCGCCGTTTGGCTCTAGCAAAGGCAAGGTATGTTTCCAACACTTCTGTAGGCAACATGCAGAGTCCTGCATGTGTGCTGACTGAAATCTTCCCAGTTTTCTCAGTTTTGTGGTGCCCCTGCAGGAGAGGGCACTGTTTGCCCCTAGGAAAGGATTTTAGACTGAAAGCAGCTCCTGACTGTATGCAGAGCAGAACCATGGAGGCAGTTGTGTTCCCGAAAGCAGAAATGTGATAGATACAGTGGGAAAGCTTCATTCTTAGTGCAAAGTGGGTGGCTTCATTCTTGGTGCAAGCAAACGTAGCAAATATGGACGTTCCAGTGAAAATCATGGCTCTGAAGAGCCAGGAAAGGAGAAGACCCTGGAAATTTCTCTTTCTCGGTAGTTGTGAGACTGCTGTTTGTTCAGTTTCAAATTCAGAAATTCACAACCCTTCTGAAAGAAAAATTGAACTTGGAGTAGATAACTTCAATTTCTTTGAACAAGCTTCAGAAAAAGTGATCTTATTTGACGAACTTGTCCTTAGCAATAAAATCAACGAAACACCTTTACAGTTATGATCTCTTAAACATAAACACAAGGAATTTACAATAACTTACAGTGCATTACTAGCTAAACACATTGTTTTAGTTTAAGATCCTATAGTGCCATATCAGCAGCAAAGTATTTTAAGCATCTATTTATGTGCTCTGCTGAATAGGCATAGTCTTCAACTAGTGAATGATTAAGTATGGTGAACAAAACCATCTCTGACGTTGCTGGCTATCATGGCAAACCATTTCCTTACTTTCTGAGAGACCACGGTAATGCACTACATAGCCTTTGAAGCACCAGTAGAATAGGATAAGTGTTCTTTTCCATGAAGTATTGTAGGAAAGTCTCTTATTAATGTATGCTAGAGGCTAAAGATGAAAGTTGTTCAAAAGATGAGTGGTCTAAACTGCAAAAAGTTCTCTCAATAATGAGATGATCTTTCCTAACTCAGATACACTTTTATGTTGGAGTCCAGGTGGAGCCACAAAATGGAGCTTGGGGTCTAAGAGCAAGTGAGCAAAGTAGATACAGATGTAGTACGTGTTGGTAGATAGACAGAACCATTAATATTACTGTTTTTCTTGTCCATGCCAGTTCTGAGTTATGTTTTCAAAGGGGCTCGGTGCCATCTGTTGGTCTGTGGCCATGAGCTTTGCATTCATGATACTGAGACACTGTGTCTGGATTCTCTGCTGCATGCATGCAAAACAGATAATCGTTCATCATTGGCCATATCTGTATGCCAGAACTATTGCACAGGCAACATCTGCCAGTCATCTCAGCAATTTCAAAGGGCACAATTCCTTGGTTTGGTGGGAGCAAGAAAAATTATGTTGAATAGTGTAGGGATGTACAATTGACAGGGAGCTGTGGAAAGAGTTTCCGCTCTATAGCTTCTTCCCCTGTCACCTTACTGGGTCTCCCCATCTGCAACAAGTGGCCAAAGTCCCTAGTGGAGAACTGTTATTGACCCAACTCTTTTATGCTTTTGCTGCCAGGACACAATTGCTCAGCCCCATGTAGAGACTTTTCCTCAGATGCTGGAAGGCTTGCCTGGCATTAGAACAATCTTTCCCACGATTTGGCATTAGTAATTACTGCTTATTAAGCTGTTTAGTAGATGCTTAAGTCTGAACTAAACTTAGGGGGTGATGGAAACACCAGGACATGAGCAGGGAGGACCCACCAGGCACACTTCAGAGAAGCCCTGCTAATGCTGTTTTTCCTCTTCACAGGGATGTCTTCCCATCTCGAAGGAAGTAAATCGCAAGAAGAAAAATGAGGTGGAAGGAGCATGCTGGGCTCCAGTAAATGGCTATGGACACCATTTCACCAAAATCAATTACCTCTACTCTTTTTAATCATGATTTTTCCATTTGTATTGCATATGGTGTATGGGTTTGATGAGGTCATGGTGTCATATATCGGGAATTGTTTCTGTGTAAATCATCAAGTGTAAGAAGAAACTATGGGACTCTGAGCCTTGCTTTAGAGAATAACAGTGGACAAATGTGTACCATAAAACTAGGTTTTAACATTCTGACTCAAGCGAAAGCTCTCAGAATTTCACACTGTGAATCCATGTTTACAAACATTACAGGTGGGCCCTCAGGCCTGGTTCTACCACAGCAATGTCTTCCACTACTCAAACTCCATTGCTCACATGCAACCGGTAAACTGCTCTCTCCATTTCCACCATCCCTAACTGCTTTATGCAGAGGCTGAGAGTCCCCCTTTTTTTTCATTTAGATGTAACAAGCCTAGTAGTTTATTTTCATCGATTGTCTGTATATCTCTATATTTTATCCATGTACTCTTTTGATGTATAGAAGTAGTATGAAACTCATGGTTTCCTTGTGGTAAGTGATTGTGATGCTGCCACGGGATTTGAGACACTGATGAATGGTGCTATTTTGGACTTTAAATATGCTCCTTGGCAAGGTAGCTCTGATGGAGTTATTTTTTATTTCCATGTTCTGAGAAGGTGTTGGTACTTTGTTTTTCTGAATGTTGTTCTTTAGACTGGACTGACTTGTTTACTTGTGTCTTCAGTGTGGCTTTCTTATTCAGTGCCGTAGGTGAGTAACTACTTATAGTGTACAAGTGAGAAACTGATTCCCTATCAGGGTCCACTCACAAACATGCAGTTATAGTGGGAGCAATCACAAAACTGTAATTTACGTAAAATCTCCTTTCTGACTCCTATCCACCTAAATGGGAGAAAGACAAGCAATAATTTTTAACCAACCTCTCAAAATCTTTTGATTTTTATTATTTTCTAATGCCTTTTTGAAAGAGGGACAAGTTTTAATGTCCTCTTCAAATCGATAATATAGGGGATATTGTAAGAAACATACAGCAAATTCCTGAGAGGTGAAGTCCTAAAGGGGAAAGAGTACATTCCCACAGTACTGTCAACATGTGGATTTTACATTTTTGTTCTTGCTCCCAGAATACTATCAATACAAAACAATACAAAACACAAAACTAAACAGTATCATCTATTCATGGGATGTTGTTGTGTTAGACACAGTCTGAAAGCCCACCTTAATTTTTTATATAATTCTGTCTTTTAGCTCTTCCTTTCACAGGGCAGGCCTTGTTCTGAACTGTTTTAGCTTCTGACTGTTAAATACCAATGCATGCACTGCACTTCCTAGATTTCTTTCCTTTTCCCTCCTTCAGTATCTCTTTTATTGTACATTTTATTTTCCAATAGATTAGATATGTCTACTGTGCTGTATATAGAGCAACAAATAATATTCAGCAGTTGTGGCATTTATGTATAGTTGCAGTTGTGTACTGCTGAAAACGCAGGCTTTTGTAACAATGTGATCTTTAATAATGCACTACCAGTACCCAATGTATTTTAGCTATTTTAGTAGGATTTGTTCAATAAATATGCAAGCTCTAAGGGTAGCCATGATGTCTCTGCTTCTTTTTTTTTTTTTTTTTTTTTTTCTTTTCTTTTCTAATGGGAGGGCACCTTTAGTTGTTTGCACCTGTTCTTGTGTGACTGCTGAGTTTTTTTCAGGAATATCTGCTGATGTAAAAGATGATTCTTTTTGTTGCCTGCTAAACAATAACCACTAAGATAACCTAAATACCAGACGTGGGGCTGGGATGTAATAACTTCTGGACAATTGTAGTCATGTACCCCTCTTTTAAGACTGCTGAGTGGCTGGGTCAGATGTGATACTTGATGCCATTTTTAGTAATCCCAGGAGGAATATGTGGGATTTATTATATGCATGGCAAATACAGCACATCTCATTTTACACCTCTGATAACTCGAATTAAATGATCATTTTTCTAGTGTGTGTAATTTAATTTAAAAGACTGTTGTTACACTCCTCCCTTTTAAAAACAGTTTTATTGGGGGAAAAAGTAGTATCTGCATTATTCTAGGTTTAGAATAAGTATTGGTTCCATTTTAGCATAGAACACAGAGCAGCATTTTTCAAAAGCACAGGCAATGATCTACCAATTAATACCAGCTGTAGGTCTGCCCCTAAAGTTTTGTGGTCACAAGAGCAAATGAGTGCAATTCCATATGCCGTGGCTGTTTATTCCACCCAGTGAATTTACACAGGCACTGTGTTTGGTTTGATGACATTGGTTGTATCATAGAAATCTGACCGTGTTCACATGGCACCACCACTTTCTGACCTGAATGACCACCTTTCTCATTGCTGTGTAGGAAACACAACAGAGAGCAGCTTTATCTTACCCATTTGCAGTATATGCATATAGATACAAACATTATATATATACATGTGTATTCATAGGTAAATGGTGAGAAACAGTTAACAGAATTAAAACAACCCCTAATTGATTTTTTTTTAACCTGGGGTTCACTGGCTTCAGGAAGTAAGTGAACTATTTCTGAAAGAGATATGAAAGGTGATTAAAAAGCCTTAAAAGCCCAATCCTATTGTTACTAATATCTAAATTTGCTTCACAAGAAAAGCTTTTAAATCTGACAAATATAAAGGATTGCACACATATTTAGAACTTTCAGCTCCTGGAATAATGATGACCCTTGGCACTGTTTTTTAATCTTCATAGCAGCATGCTACATTTTAATTAAGACAGAAGGATTTCTGGGTTAAGGTCTTTGATCAAACTACAAGAGAACTGAAAACCACTCACTGAATACTGCAATTAACAGATCTTTTTGTTAATCATAAACATGGAAGACTCCTGAGGTGTACAGAGACTTTTCTTACGCTGATGTTCTAGAGACTGAGATTTGCCAAAGATGATTTCATATACATCGTAATTAATACAGGCTTCCTAAATAAGCAAAGGTGACCTACATTTTTGCATCAACGAAATGTAGGCTGTAGCATCACCTTCAGAAAGCTTTTCTATATGAAAAGTTACAGAGTGACCATGCCAGCAAACAAATAAACAAAAACACAATAGTACAGTCATTTTAAGGAATGCATTAGGATTTCATACATATCTTTCTTGTAATGCTCCATGAATCATAATTATTAGACACAGCTGTGAAGAAACTATCCAGTTTGACTCTCTGAGACACTAACTACGTGCACCACATTTGCTGCTCTGTTGTACATATGGGACAAAACTGGCTCTGGACACAAAATTATCCTTAAGTCCTAGACACACTTGCGCTGGGGCACGTAGCAAGGTCCTGTGCTGTGGAGCTGCAGCTGGCAGCTGTACATGCACCCTCACTGCATCCCTCCCTGGCCCTGCAGCATCTCTTGGCCTTGACCCTGCTCCCCTCCCAGCATCTCCCCAGTGCTCAATGGCTTCAGATTCTGAGCTGGGCCTGCAGGTTGGCAGGACTAATACAGACAGCAAAGGGTCTGAGCCTGGGGAAGCAGGTCCAGAAAGGAGGTGGTAGGGCAAGGGTGGCAAATGGAAGTGATCAGTGTTCCTGAAGGCTGTCAGGGAGGCTTCCTGGAGCTGGAAAATTGATTAGAACTATTGGAAAGAAAACAGCTGTGAATGCACCTCACAGCCCGTCGATGCAGTGCAGCATGGCAAGCCACCTTTCTGATCCCTTTATAAAACAATTATCTGTGCAACAGAAAGGCTAGTGAGAGTACTTCTAAAGCATTATGGTCAAGTAGGCTGATTCAGGAAAACTTGGTTCTAAAGCTCAAAAGTAGTAATCACATATAATGGAGGATCAAAGGCAAATCAATCCTTGTCCCTCAGCAAATCAAGCAACAAAACAAAACAAACAAGAAAACAAACAAATAAAACAAAAAACTACCCAAACATGTAATCTGAAAAAGAGGAATGACAAAAGGCTACCTGTTTTTCACAAAGAATTTTAAACTATGAAAATAAAATCACTAATTAGGAGCTAGCTATTTTTAGCAGTGAATATCACATTTTAAATGAAAAGCAGGGCAGAACTGCGTGTGTTATGAGTTAAATTCTGGTACTAAAAAAAATGTGTTTTCAATTACCAAATACAGAAAATATTAGCCCTTACACCTTGGAGTTTATACCAGCCATCACAACATGAGGAGGTCAGTTAAAAACAAAACAAAACAAAACAAAACAAAACAAAACACACCCCCTATTTATATATGTAATATTATTCAGTGGAACTTAGCTAAGTTCTGTCCACATGGATACAAAATCTGTGCAAAAGAAGAATAACACATTTAAATCAATATTGCTTTAATGTCAGACTCTGATTAAATAGATGAGTTTGTTCACAAAAACTTCCAATATAAAGCTGTTCCATTATATAACAAAATAACCCCAGAAAATCAATATTCCAGATAAGAGGTTCAAATTCAGAAAGCAAATGTAAATAGAAAGAAAATGAGGCCAGATCTCAACAGATCATGTTACTGAGGAGAAAAAAAAAAAAAAAAAAAAAAAAAAAAGTAAACATGGTGGTGGAATAACCTGGAGTATAGCCAGCAAGCCAAGTGAGGTAATAGTTTAGCACTACTCATCATTGGCAAGGCTACAGCTGGAGTAAGACATCCTACTTGGGCATCCCAGTTCAGAGAAGATGTGCTCCCAGTGGCTAGAGTCCAGGAGAAAGCAGCACGTGTGATGCAGATGACTGTGGACAACATGTGTGGTGAGGAGTGATGGGAAGAAACAGGCCCGTTCAGCCCAAAGTGAAGATAACATACTGCTCTTTGTAGGGGTAGAGCAAAGCAGATTAGACTTCAGTATCATAAAAAGGGTGTAGGTGATACCTAGAAATCTGGAAAAGCCCTTCTGAGGTGGAAGGGTAGGGATGTGCTTGAGGGGGCTGCTCAGTGAGGGGCTGTGGGATGCTCTGAGGAATTTCATAGCTGGCCTTCAAATATCTCTGACGGTTCCTGTTGCCAGTTACTCAGAGCCAGATGACCCTATTGTGAAGGAATGACACACTAGAATCAGGAATTTCTGCCTTTTTATGGTTTCCTAAAAACTTTCCTGGCTAACACAGCATGACCCTGTACACATCAGAGACCATCCACGCTAGACTTGCATTCCCCATGCACCTTTTTCTTGCTGTAGGCTGAGCCCGTGGGGGCTGTGAGAGCCAGGTGCTAAAGCACTAGTCTCCTCCTTGCAGTCCCACATGTCCCTCTTTTTTAGACTTATCTGTGCTCTGGTGAAATACAAGACGAACTTTGCTGTGACAGGCATGACAGCATATGTAACTTACACCCCGGCTAAGAGAAGGGAAAGGCCAGGAGGAAATGAGAAATGCAGGCAGGGTATAGTAAATGGTTAAGGGGAGACAGGAAATACAGAATTTGTGGCCGTCTGAGAAGGGGCTCAGGAGACACAAGGTGAGCAGAGACAAACCATGACAGTGTTTTGTCTCCAAAACTCCAACATGCAATAAATACTTTCCTTTCTGGACACAGAAAGGCCACCAGCAGTCAGAGCCTGTGCCTTTCATCCCCGGCTACGGCAGGGGGCACGGTGAAACAGCAGAGGCATGCTGTGGTTTGCATCCTACTGAAGAAAGAGTCCGACAGCTGGATACCCAGATACTGCCTACCCATGATGTAGAATAAAGAAGAAAACGCATCCTGCGTTTATACCTTGACTGCAATGTAAACATAACCTAAAATCCTCAGGTGACCTACTAGCACACTGACAATCCCTGCTGCCTACACAGATGCATCTGAACAGTTTTTGTCAGAGTGTCGAGCGCTTCGAGCGACCATCTGTCTGTCAGGGGATGACCACAGCTCGAAGCACTGTGTAGGCTGGTGTGAATTGTCTCAGGATGCAGTGTAAGTGCAAAATCAGGGCTGCTTAACAAAACCAGAAGGACGCTCACACTCCTCACACGTTCATCTCTACCTTGCTCTTTCTGATGTTGCCTGAGCATGCTAGTTACACTAACTTGAACCCATTTGTCAGATTGTAACAAAAATTGCTTTTCAGAGCAGTCTAACTCTGTCTCTGCTCTCAAGGCTCCTATCTGGTGTTTTAACTTGTGGGTTTAGAGACTTCACCCTCTATATCACTCGGTGCGTGCTGCATTTCAAAGCTCTCAACTCCTTGTGACTCATCTAATATTTTCCAGCTGCTGATTCCAGAGGAAGAGATGTGACCCAACAGCTGATGTTTTATACAAAGAAACAGTATCCTGTTTGCACAGCACTGTTTTAGATTCTCATTGCACGTGTCCAAAGTTAAACCCATGAATTGGTCCAGACTTGCTAATTGTATTGTTGGGCAACTTGCTTTATGTAATTTAGAACAGATCCTGAAAGCCTGAAGAAGGCACAGCAGTAGGGACTGCTTTCAAGACACATCCCCATGTTGAAAGTACCTACCAGGGTTCTCATGCATTTTGTCTTTTTTTTTTTTTTTTTTTTTTTTTTTAAGCAGTTTCAACTCTTCGTTCAGCTCAACAGATTTCTGTTAACAAATATGTGAACCTAGAAAGCTCTCTGTGCCATTTTTCCTTTCAACACCTCATCATCCCCAAACTGACATTTCTTATCTGGAAACATCAGGGTGTTTTAAGTTCCTATGAAAATTTTCTGTACCCTGTCCCTTAAGACTTACCACTGACCACCTCCTTTCTACAGTGAGACTACAGGACAGCAAGCTACAGAGGCTGCTGGGTTTAGGGCTACACTGCCACAGGTTTACTGCTATATCTCAATTTACTTTCCCACTGCTTATGCAATCAGCCTCATCGGTGACTGTACTGACAGCTGCACAGTTGTTGCTTGAGTTAAGCATGTTAGCAGGCTGCCAAGGCAGCCTCATCTCTGGAGGTTTCGTTTCCCTGTGAGTCATTGTGGCTTGGTCACTTTTTCCTCACTACCGTTTGCTCGGAGGTAGGTTTCTGCTCGATTGTAGAGCCCTGTCTGGTGATGTCCCCGGGGAGGCTCTGGAGCCGTAATGTTTCCGGCACAGACTTCAGTGGGCCATTCAAAACCACCTGTAGCCTCTCAGAAATTCACAGCCCATTTGCTTTCTTTTCAAGTCCAACAAATTCTCAATGTTTCCTTGGTAGCCCATGCAAGCTGGCAAGGCTGCTCACAGGAAGGTTGTGTGAGGACAGGGCTGTGTGGGGCAAAAACAGCCTCAGAAAAAAAAAGAAAAAAAAAAGGGGGGGACGGGGGGGGGGGACGGGAATGAAAAGGATGCCTGAACATTGCATTTGTAAATAAACAGCAGTAAGTTATCAGTAAGTTAACTGTAGCAGCAGGAAATGTCTCTGTCAGATGCTGGAAATCTAACCGTGGCAGGAAACAGTTATGTAAAGTGCAGAATTGCTTCTATTTAAAAGTGCACTTTGATCAACAAAGTGAGAAGAGGTGCATTTTGTGCTTTTTGGTCTGAAATGCAGCAGTTTGGTAAAGTTCTTTCCATCTGGGACCCCCGAGTTGGCAGACCTGCAACTTGCTACAGCTGGAGAAGCTTGCAGCATTGCCAGCTCTCACATGCGAGTGGGAGCAGAACCAAAGCACTCTTTCCTCAGGTCCCATTTGCTGCTTGTCCCTTTGCTGAATGCCCCGCACATGCTGGGTCAGGAGCAGGAGGGTGAATCTGTGTACCAGCAGGGACTGCATGGCTACATCTTGCCAAAGCCCAACACTGCTCCTCTGCACTTCTCCAGTTCCCTCTGCCCAGAGGGTCACCGGCAAGCATGCTCTAGCAATGGTATCCCATGTCTAGCAGCTGTGTAAGCCAAATGTCTGATAAAAATACATATTAAACCCACATCCAGGTGTGGTTGTTCCCAGGAAAATATAGCATGCAGTGTCCTGGGGCTGGGGAGAATCTTTCTAAAGGGGAATGAAAGGAACGGGTTCACCCTGGTCCCTGAAAAGAAGAGGGGTTCAGGTCTGGAGAGAGAGGAATGGCTCCCTGTGGTAGAAAAGAGGGACCTTAATCAAATCCTTTTACATGGATAATGTTATCTATCCTAACTTCCAAGAAATTAGGTGGGGAGGGAATCCAAGAACACTGTGTGCCTAAATTACATGCCAAAACACCAGGGATGTTGAAAGAGTGAGCCATCAGTTTGATCTCACACAACTGTAAATCCCGAGCTATTCAGCTGGAGTTACTAGGCTGAATAAACAAGATCAAAACTAGGCTCACAGGGCTGATCCAAGGCTTTTGGTGTACTTGTAACGCAGACAGGTCAGCTGGGTAATTGAAACTGTGTAGTTTAGCTTTCACAGCCTGGACGTTGTCACTGAATATATTTTACAGAAGTGCAGGCTTTGAGCTGAGAGGCACGATGAAGCTCAGTGCATGTGAGCTGCCTCGGGTGGGCTCTGCCTGCTCACATGCCCATGCCTCTCTGTCTTTCTTTGGTAGCTGAAAGGCAAACCTGAGGTTTTCTCTCCTGTCCAGGGCACTTGGTTGCCTCTGACTGGTTGCTCAAGCTCTTCCCTGCCTTTTAAGTGGGACCACTGCTCTAATCCTTAATGGCTTTCCGTGGTGGTTGTGCTGTGGTGACCCCTCACCAGACACTGCCCAGCTCTGTGTGCAGAAGACACAAGTCACAGTCCAATTTGTGCTCAGTCAGCCTGGGTCCTGCTCCTACTTATCCCCTAGGAAACCAAGTCAAAACCACAATCAGCTACCAGGTAATTTTTGGACAGGAAATAATTTTGAACTGGCTTAAGGATTAAGGCCCAGGGAAAGGAGTTATAACACAAATTCCCTGAAAACTCATTTTCCCCCAGCTGCTTTAATAGGCTTCACACTGCTCTAATTTGCTTGAGAGATGAAGATAACCTGAGACTGGGGCCAAGAACGGGTCTTGTTCTGCTGGGCCACCATGGAGGCACAAGAAGGACACAACTCTGTTTTTGCAGTAATTCCTGCCCGTGCCCTGCTGCAAGGACAATATCCTTTTATTTTACTTTTATTTTACACTCCTGCCCATTGTGTTTGTAAATGTTAATATCACATATGTGAACAGTAGTTGAAGTTAATCACCATAACAAAAACAGGCAGTGACTTTTCTGTGGACAGGGCAAAAACATTTTGTCCAGTGGTAGATCAAGTTTGTTTCTACTTCTGAAATCCATGCAGCCTTTTTTTCTTGCACACTGGTGTATGTCAATCCATTTCAGAAAGCCTGGGCTTCTTTATATCTTTCTGATTTATGCATGAAGCACCGAGCCTGTTCCCACGCACCCCAGACAAACACAAACACTCTCTCCGGATGATATAACAGTGTTAAATATCTGGATATTCAATGACTGGTAAAATATCACCTTTTACTGGTGTACTTCTTTTCCTTTGGAGAATAACATTTGCTGGTAGGCTTTCAAGCCTTAAACACCAAAAAACACTAATAAATGCAGCAGATAAAAAATATGCAAAAACATGAAAGCATTTGTCTGGAGACCTACAGGGATAACAAACTCTACAGACAGAGATGTTAATTTTGGATCATGCTATCTCCATATTCCAAAGTAACTCATAGGATAACACCATCCAGTCATTTACGACACCACAGTGAACACAACTAGGTGTATTTAGAGTGGAGGCTACATCTGAGGCAAAATACCCGTTTAAAGTAGGTCATGTCACGGTATTTCACGTGAATGATCTTTAGCAGTAATGGAAATGGGATGGTGCCCTGCACCTTGGGAAACCCCCTCTGGGGCAGGGCAGACAGCAGGCCAGGGTTTGGCTGGATTATAAATAACTAGATTTGGCCTGGCTGCTCTGTGGATTATGCAAGTTCAGTGTAGACGAGGAAAAGAGGATTAAAGGCCTCATGTTGCCTCTTTGCGAGCCAGCAGTTTGCTCTTACAACACCGACATGAGGCCAAGGAGCGGGATGGAGTGACGGCAGCTCCTCTGGTGGTGCGAAGGGTGATTCTGGGGCAGGAGGGTGAGGGACCCTGGGCGAGCAATCCTTGATGTGCCGATATGTCAGAGCAACTCAGTGCCACAGTGAGCGACTGTTATCTGTGCCTGAGGGAGAGGTGACTTCTGAAAAGTAATTTATGGCAGTGTTTCAGAGGCATGAAATTGTGGCTAATTGGGACTGCGCTATTCACCTGTGATCTGGCAGACCTCAGCTTGCACACCACCTTTCAAGTACCCCAAAGAATTACCATTTCCACATCAGGCCTGGGCCACAAACAGGTTTCCTGATTTCATTCACATTTCCTGAATGATGTGGAAGCTACTAAAAAGACAGAGAAAAAAAAAAAAAAAAAAAAAAAAAAAGGAAGTAGGTGGGTCAGAGAAACTACTTCATCCAATGCACTCAAAACTCCTTTATCTTCTACTGTTTGCCAAAAATATCTTTTTTATTTTTCATTTTTTTCCCTATGAAGCAAAGCTTCATATGACAGCATCTTGGATCATGGCACTCTCCGGAGTATGCACCTCATGTTGCCAATCTGAACAGTCACGCATGTCCACTGTCTTGCTGTTTTCTTGATTTATTGCTGCATTCCCTAGCCCTCTTAGTAACCAGCAGAAGGAAAACACTATAGTGAGGGAGCTGCATGTCCTGGCTTGATACCCTACGCACACGGTGCTCCCTGAACATTCACAAATACATTGTCTCTAATAAAAGCCAGAGGTTGTAAAACCAGAGGTAAAGTCCCTGGGGGAGGATGATAAAGGCCACCACAGAGGAGCCTCTGCCCCAGCACCAGCGTGCCTGTGCCAGTTGCTGCAGGACAGCCCAGAGGATGTGCTACGAGTGCATCCCCATGTGCCCTGCCGTGCTGTCATGGGCACAGAGGGAAAGTTTGCAAGAAACGGTGGGGTGAGGCGTGATTCCAGTGTGCGGGAACCCGGACACCAGTGCTGCAGCTGAAGGGTGTTTGCAGAGTTTGTTCATTTGTGGTCCCTCTTGGTGATGCAAATAGGGGATCGTGCTTTCTTCACTTCCTCTCTCATCGAGATAACTTCAAATCTGGTAACGGCAAAAGGTGTTGTAAGAGGCAGGTAGGTTAAAGACCTCCAAGGTTGTAGGTTCTGACACACCAACAGAAAAAGTTGGTTTTGAAAACCTAGATTTAGCTTTCGGGCCTGCATTTTTTCAGAAGTAAGAAGTAATAATAGCAATTACTGGGTTTTGTAATGTGAAAGCTTGCAGAGTTTTCTGAGGACAAATTAAAAGTGTGCATTAAAAACAGCCCAAAGGCTGGAGCATGACTCTAAAATCTGTGGGAGACTGGTGGAGTCCACTGATTTTTTATGCAAATTAAGGCTAGTGACTGTGTCAGGTCTAAAAGAAAAAGGAAAATAAAAGTACAAAAAAGTAATTAGCTACAGCTTCTGTGCTGGAACCTACTTGTAGGAACTATAGATAAGTAGCCCTCACCTCACTCTGCCTCCCCTGGCTTCATGGTCCCTCTTTTGCTATAACTCCTCCGTCAAACACCACCTTCACCCATGGCAGTACTGCAGGGACGGGTTAGTACCAGACTGTGAAACACTAAAACATGGCGATCTGATTCACACACGTATGAAAGAATCGCACAGCAGTTGTCATTATTCTTTTCTACACACTATTACTGCAATGATTCATAAGACTGATTGCTGATACTTTTGCTCTGTGCAATTATGAAATATCTACTATAGCTATCACTACTTGCCTCAGCCCACGGGTTTTGCCTGAATTACATTCATTTATTCAAGTGGTAACATTCTTAGGATCATCAGTGGTTCTTCTTCCTCCCTGTATGTTCATCTGTGACTAACTTAACAGAAAAAACTACACGTTTGTTTCATTTGTGTTATTATATGTTGCTCTTTGGATCTAATCTTCATGAAACCTATTCCTTTGACCACCTAAGGAGTATAAGTTACTCATGGCTTCCCAAGATACCTTTGCAAAATCCTACCATACCTTTTAATATCAGTAGTCACTATCGGTAGTCAAAACTCAGAGTAATTACACTAATATATCCATGCCTTTTTAGCCCATTGCTGTTCACTTAGGGTGAATTGCCTGCTAACAGCATAAGAGCCTGTTGTTATTGCTGGCTCTGAGGTGTGGGATTTAGCATTGAATTTTATCTCATTTCTATTAACCTTGTCCTCAAGATCATTTGGATAGGTTGGTCTTTGTGCTCAGCAGCACCTTGCAACACAACTTTTCAGGTCTTGCTCTGCACTGAAGGGTGCTGCAGTGCAGAGGCCTATACATTAAACTGCTCCGTGAGGTAAGAGAAATTTGCCTTGGCCAATTAAAGAAACAGATTGGCAGAAGTTTTAAGAAAGTTTGTAAGTTTAGTCCAAACATAAGGATCTACTGATACAAAAGCAAACAAATTTTTAACAGTCAGCAAAGATTCATCAAGAACAAAATCACATCCAACCAATCTCATTTCCTTCACAATAAGGTAAAAGGCCTGTGAATAAACAATGGAAGCCATAAATCTTGCCTTTCTTCATGCTTTTGACATTGGCTGATGTGATCTTTTTATAAGCAAACCAGGCAAACCATGTCAGGATGAAATACTGTTGGGTGGAGACAAAACTGGATACCCATACCAGAAAAGTGTTCAGCTGCTTGCTATAAAGAGCACAGTGGTGGGTTAAGTCCTGCCATGGGTTTTCTGCATATAAACACTTTGAGAACAAGGGTACTGGGCTAGGAAGCAAATGTATTACATTTTAGGCAGTGAGATAGTGATGCTGGTGAACACCATTGGTGCTTAGTGTTATCTTGACAAACTGGAGAAATGTTTTTTCAAGCAGATGCCATTGAAAAGAAGACACTATGTGCAGGCATTGCACAGTGACTAGACAGATACCCATTTATCTGAGTATTCTGTAGAAAGGGATCTGAGGGTCACAGTGGATCTGAGGCCAGCAGGAGTTAATCTGCTGCTGTTGCTAGAAAAGCAAACACTGCACTGGAATATATAAACAGAGGCACAACATACGGGGCTTGTACAGTACTCGTTCCACCCCCATCAGCATTTGTAAAACCTCAGCCGAACCGCGGCATCCAGTTTTGGGCAAGGCACTTCCTGCAAGGTGGGGAGCCACTGGAGGGAGTCCAGGGGAGAGCAGTGAGAATAGCCAGAGGTCTACAACATGTACCTGGCGAGGAGAGACTGGGAGAAGTAAGACTGTTTAGTTTAAAGTGAGGGGAACATGACCAAAAGCCTGAAGGCAGCTGCAAAGGGGCAGGAGAAAATCTTGTTTCCTGGCCCACAAGAGTTATGGCAGGAAACAAAAGGCCTAAACCTCAGTGTGGAGATTTAGGTTGAACATTGGGTGGTGTCTTCTGGCAGCTAGGGCAGTGCTACAGGATGCCTGGGAAATTCCCAGATGGACACTCAGGAAAAGCTGCACAAATTTCTCTCAGATGTACCAGAGCTATGCAGGTAGTTTGTCCTGCTGCGTGCAGCTGAGCTTCCTGGAGACCTGTCCAGTCTAGCACCTACCAAAAACTGCGTTCATTTCATGTATAACAAAGCAAAGAAAAAGGAATAACAGGTGAAATATAGGTGCAATACTTGTAGATAAATTAGGGGGTGGATGAGATTTCTCAGGCCTCTGTTCCACTTTGCCGTAATTCAAGGAATACTTGAGTGTGAGACACAGAATGGCTGAAGACTCAAGGACCTGAAGCTTTTGATTTTAGTATATCCTGGGTGCAGCTGCACTGTCTCCCAGGATCTTCGGGTCAGCCCTGACACCAGTGCACCTAGCTGGCTTCAGCAGCCACAAGATGGGGATCTCCATCACCTGAGGCAAGTTCAGGACACCATCCAGAATGGGGGAGGGTGGGCTGCCTACCTTTCTTTCATGTGTGCTTTCTCATCTTTTGCTTGAGCAGCCTGGTCCTGATGAGGTCAGGCTATCAGGATCCAACTAGCCCTGGTCAGCAAGCCCTGTCTTGAATCCTTGCTTTGGGCAGAAGGAAAAATCACACCTGATGTGAGCTGGCAAAAGCCTGCTTGAGGCACTCGGTGGGGAGGGCACGTGGCCAAGTGGAGGTCTGCAGGGCTGCTCTGGAGGTGGTGGTGGTGCTAACCTGGACCACTGATGGCAGCATCCTAGCCCCCAGGGGTGACAGGTTCCTGTCGTGGCCAGCGAGGTGACCTGCTCAAGGTGACCTGTTAGCTAAAGCCAGGTCTTTTGCAGAACAGCTGATGACCGCAGCAGCATCCACGAGCTGCTCTCAGCAGGACCAGTGAGGCTGCTTGCTGTGCTTTGCTGGGCTTGGCTAGCAGCAACTTCGCAGGAGCGCCGACGGCGCGTGGACAGAGAAGCTGTTGTCTTCTCATTTCTCATGCATGCCCACCTTACTGCCCCTTCCAAGTCTTGCACACAAGGTCTCTAAGGATAGCCACCCAGCATATTAAGTGAATTTTCACACTACATAGATAATTTCAGTTACTTTTTATAATATCTGAAAGAAGAAGTTTTGGTAGATTTTCTCTTCTCTCTCTTTACCTAGGCAGAAAAGAAATGGGAATGCCATGTCAACGAACCAAGGCTCCAGTGCTTTATACTTCAGATATTTCTAAGCTTTCCCTTCTCTTTCTGCACCCTATTTAAAACATTTCACGTATTTTCAAGTGCACAGCTTTCCACGGGTATGAGCAGACAAGCATGTAATACTTTGAACCGTGGCTGTTTGCCTGTCACACCGCAGTAGGGCTACGTTGCAGTCGGCAGTCTCGTAGCTGCACGTAGCCTACCAAAGTTCACAGGAGCAGCATCAGGAGAAGCCGTGCAGCCCACAGCCCCTGGCAGGCTGACCCAGCAGTTTAGCTGCAGGTGAGGTGCATCCAGTGGGCAGGCTGAGCACCAGCCACCCTGCTCCTGGGGGCTTGCAGGCATGCCTAGTGAAAGCCACATTTTCCATGCTTTTTCCCATTTCTTTAGCCACATGAGACCATGCAAGAGCTCAAAAATAGATTTTGCTTCCCCATTAGCATCCAGATCACCCCTCAGAACAGCTATAACTGGCACCTCGGGTACTTAATATCACCATCCGGAAAATTACATTAATTCATGTACACTTGGAAGAATATAATTTATTATGTTTTTCACTGAGTATGGAGGTGTAAATCTGTTTCTGAGCATCATTCTTGCTTAATCCTGAAGGCTGGTCTCCTGGTATTGTTCAAGGGGTCAGTGCTAAATGATGGATAGATCTGAAATCATACATTCATTCCTGAAAAGAACTTTAAAATGTTATTTATTCCGGTAAAGTGAAAGAAAACATTCATTTCTACAGACTTTCCACAAGGAAAAATCGACAGGAAGGATTATTATTATTATTTTTTCCCTGCATCATATGAAAGCAGTCTTGTGTTAACTACTTTGCTTTTCCTTGCTTTGTGAATGTTAAAAAGCTTGGAGCACTTTGTGTGGTTTTCATCTTTTAAGAGCCAATGCAACAATTACTAAATTTAATTTTAAAAAGTTTTGTAAGCATTCTTCTTCAGAGGTGAAGCCAAGAATTTAGAGTTTATAGAGCTGGCTTTCATGAAGATAAGAGGACCACCATCAAACAGCAAGTCTTTAGATTTTAACTTAGCTTTATGACTTGTTACTTTTACTATAGGAGATAAAAGGAAAGATGTAATGTAGCAGAAATATTTTCTTCCTACCATCCTGCTTTTTGCATAGTTATCAAATGCATCTCAATCTAGTCACCCTAATAGACAGCATACCTAACTAATTAGGCCACTGACCTGCCTTAGTAAAGCAATCCCCATGTATTAACATTGAACTAAACTTACTGGCTTCTACTCCAAAATGAGTGAATTTGTAAAATCAACTCATTATTGTGAAGGGAATTCTGCAGGTTCTCATATGGTTCACCTCTAGGAATGTTCCTAAGGTTTTAAGGTATTCCAACCAAACAGATGGGATAAAAAATGAGGTTGTGGCAGAAATTTTCCATCCAGTATCACTTGGAAATATATAGCAATCACTCTATTGTTTTCAGTGCTGTTCTCGGAGTTAAATCCCAGCCAACCAGATGTGAATGAACACCTAACTAGTTTCACTACTTTCACATGCAGCTTTGAGCACCTTATACGATGATGCGATGACAAACACTGCAGGCTACTTAGAATGCCTGAGCTCCACATTTTCCCAGCAACTATCTATAAGTCACCAGAAGGGACAAAACAGGTTGCATTTCCATTTCTACAGTTTAGAGATTATATGCCCTCCCTTTATACAATGCCGGTGCTGGAACAGAGAACAGCATAAGGATTAAGAGAGTCTGCAGCACAGAGATTTAAGGGAGAAAATGCACAAGGTATGGAGGAAGCAGACTCGTCCTGAATTTCTAGCAGCCTTTTCTTTAACTTTGGCATACTGCTCTTTATAGGAATATAATGAGCCTGGTGTTTCTAGGTATTTCAGATTAAATATGCAATTGTGCTGCTAGATGTGAAAGGCACAGTTGAATTATAACAAGTCTTGCTGTCTGCAGGTGGGTACCTGCTCCTGAGTTACATTTGTGGGAGTATAATAAGTCATTTTTTTTCCTCTGGAAATCCTATATGAAACCCTATTAATTTTGCAGCTACATCTGTGACAGCTGATATATGAAAACAAGAGATGAAAGAAGCAATTTCTGCTCCAGTATTTTTCTTTAAATATATTGTTCATATGGGACACCTATACTGCTAAAAGTAACTAATGAATATGAGCATCACTGAGTCAGCACTGTGAAAGCACAGATTTGATGGGGGTAATACTGCTGATCTGGCTTCATGGGAGCACTGCTGTGTTTTGTGTTTACCTCATGCAAAGAAAATCCAGGATCCTGAAGGTCACCCTTACGCAGAGACCACTAGGAGCCCCTCAGGTTTTGACGCAGCATCTTTTCAGCATTGGTCTGCTATAAAGATGCTGAGAGCAAAACTGGGACATTCTGAGTGATGTGAAAATCTAAAAGCTGGTGACTTCAGCTCACTTCAGAAGCATTTTTTCTCTTTAGAGTTCAGGCAGAAAATCATTCGTGTTTCACTCAAAGAGTGCCCTCTCTCTATTTTTAGGCACTTGGCACTTCTCTGTTAACATTTGTGAATCTGTAAGCAAATACATAATTTCTAACTAAAATGCCAATACTGTTTAAAAACATGGAATGAAATTTCTCTTGAAGAATACGTTAAGGCTGACAACCATATAAATGAAGAGCCCCAGCATTTATGTTTTGCAGCAACGGTGTGGGATTTTCTGGTCTTCTACATTTGTTTGTTTGTTTGTTCACTTGTTTTAATCTAAAGCCACTGCTAAATTTGACCCTTGTCATTTGGAGTCTGCTGAGGGCTGGGGAGCAGTAGGAAAGAGGGAAACTTGTCCAGTCCTGCAATGATCTGTGTCTCAAACCTTGCCACTGGAGGGATGCTGAACAAGGGCCATTACTTATGACGCTTGTGACAGCTTATCGGATTTTGTAATTTGCAGGGCCTGGTCTGCATGC
Organism: Oxyura jamaicensis; assembly: GCF_011077185.1. Classification (NCBI taxonomy): domain Eukaryota; kingdom Metazoa; phylum Chordata; class Aves; order Anseriformes; family Anatidae; genus Oxyura; species Oxyura jamaicensis. The sequence goes on along the minus strand of NC_048926.1, from coordinate 60,989,424 downwards.
TTCACAGAACAGCCATTTTCCCAGAAGCTGGTTTGCCCCAAAGTCATTTTGTTTGTTCGTTTTTAACTCAGTGTCTGTGCTGCATATTGCCTGCATATTCTTGCTCATCCACATTGCCTCTGCATCACTGTTAGCAAAACCAATTGTAGGGGGAGAGGGAAGATTGCCTCCAGGTGAGTGGCATATACACAGCGATACTTTTCTGATAGATCTGGGAGGCACGGGTTTATGCTCTGTTAATGAGATCATTTGGAGTTAATGCAGCAACTTGGGCTTTTGTCCATTTTTAGGCAGTTTATTGTCTGCCTATTCAGACAGAGCTTAGTGAAAGGTAAAGGATACTTTGGACATCTGTGCTGAGTAAATGTCATGTGAAATGACTGGGACAGCCTCAGAACCGATGTGCCATAGCACTGTTGCACTGCTATGATGTAGGAAAGCAATGAGGGTTTGAGCACAGAGTACCTCTCAAAAGGAGTAAAACAAATAACTTTTTTTTTTTTTTTTTTTTTTTTTTTTTTTTCCCAGAATACTCAAAAGTGTAAGTCATTTTTCTCCAATTATTATCTTTCAGTATTCAGTCCAAGTCACAGCATTTCTTTAGACCAAAAATCAATTAATTTTGAGACATTTTGCCAAAGACTGAAAACACCAAAGTATCCACGCATGATTGTATGGGCTGTTTCTCTTCCACACACAATTTTTCTATTTCTATGCCAAACAAAAACAAAGCATTAGGCAAACCATAACCTTAAAAGAGAAAACAAATCAGAAATACCACACACACCCTAGTACTTTTCTTCCTTGTATCAACTGTTTCTTTTTCTCTGCAGCAGGCCCTTTACTCTCTGAATCAGATCCTTCTTTTGCCATTCAGTTAATTGTAATTTACTGGGCTGGAACACCACTCTTCTGTGCAATGTGCAAATATGTGCGCCAGGCAGCAACAAGCATGCAACAAATCCAAAGCACACAAGTCAGAAAAGGCAAGAAGAAAAGTGCAAAGAGAGGGAGACGTGCTGGTGAGGAAATAAGCAGCACTGTGTTCCCTTAACTTTGCTGGGATTGTCTGTGAGCATAAACGCATACGTGTATTTATGTTTTGATGGGCTGAGATGTAAAAGTAGACCAAAGAAACTGGGGGAGGGAGAGGAGAGGTTTGAAATTCTCGTGTTCATTCAAGGGAGCTGTTGCACCCAAGTTTATTCTGAGTCAGTGCTGTGGTATCAATCACTGCATTGTGTGGGTAGGTTGGAGCAGAAAATGCAGACACACACACACGCTCACCCGTGCACATGCACGCACACACACACACACTCCTAGTGCTCTGGAGAGTCCAAATCTGCTTAGCCCTGTGATGTACTATAGATACTTCACACACAGAAAAATGTGCTGAGCAGTAAGCAAAAAAGCAGTGCTGTTTACCTGCCAGAGCTGAGGGTCACCTGCTGTGGCTGCCTAGCGGCGGTGTCCTTAGCTGAGAAAGGCAGTACTGGAACTATTCCTCTCTTTCTGCTTTTCCTTTGTTCCCGTTCTTCTAGGGGTTGTGACCATTTTTCACAATTTCTGTTATCACCTGCTTTTTTTACCATACTTGGGATTTTTACATGTGGGATACATATTCCTTGCTCTCCTTGTTAAGCCCCACGTCCGGTTTCACCAGCTCTAGAGGCAGCACTCCTTCAGTGACCAGTGAATGGCGATTTGCGGTTTGTGCTTCCATCCTTGGCCTTCTGTTACCACCTGTGCCTGTATTCTCAGAACCCCTACTACCATCTTCAAACATTTTTTGCTGCTTTATTCTGCCATCTTTTGGCTATGCTCCTGAGGACCAAGAGCAGGATGACCTCAAAGCCATGTTACCAGAAATACCATCTAAAGCCCCTGTGAAAATCAAAATACTTGCAGTCTGAATATATTTGAGAGATTTTAAAGACCATTCTAGAGTATATATTTTCCAGATATGAATATGGATGTGTAACACGTGCAAGGACCTGTACATAGTACTGCTTCTCTCCATCTCCAGTAAGGTTTCTTTTGTGTTAGAAAGCATGCGTCTTTCACATCAATAGTCTTCAGAGAGACCTCAATGAGAAGTAGGACACAACCTGCTTATGCAATAATAAATACTGTAAAACACAGAACAAACTCTGCCTGACCTTCAACCACTTTCCAAGAAATAGTTTAAGTATTTTCCAAAAAGGCAACAGTTATGTAGGAAGTTGTCCAGCTTGGCAAGTGTGTGAGAAAGAGATGCCAAAAGTCCAATCTCACTCACCAGCCTCGGGAGTATAATATTTACCTGCAAGTTTCCATTCGGTAAATTAGAGATAAGCATTGGCCACTTTTCTTACATCATGAGAACAATGCATCTGCATAAATACACAAAAGTCTTTCTAGCTCACCATATTTATTTTTAATGTTATGCTAAACCATATGAACTTCTTGGGCACAGTTGTTTTGGTCTGACTTCCAAGTCTATTTCAAACAGTCAAAATTCCTCTACCTGCACTCATTAACCCAACTGAAATAAAAGCTAAACAAAAGTCATACATTTTGAATAACAGTGCTGGAAGAATTGCTCCAGCTTTTGTCTTACATCTAATAAGTTTACTCAGACACAGCAAGAAAGAGAAAGATTTTGCCCAACATTTCTCTTTCCAACCTCCTTTATTTATGATGAGAAAATAAAATCAGATGTTTTCAAAACTATGTGTTTTGAGGGCTATCAAACTCACTTGCTCTCTTGATTCTCCAGAACAAGTATGCATAACTAATTCCAAGTTTATTGGTTTTCAGGTCTTCCTACCTTGAGTGTCATGCAATCCAATTTAAGGGAGGCTGCATTCCAAGCACTCTGCAAGCAGAGAGCCCCAGTGCTTCAGGGTTTCCTGGTTGATAATGTTTTTCCAATGCCAAAATACCACAGACAGTTAAGTAATCATATATACTTTGCCTAAAAATAGGACAGTGAGTCTTGCCGTTAGGAAGGAGATTCTTCACCTCTGAAACTAACCTGATCACAATATGTCTTAGGGTGACTGAATGTGATCTGAATGCACATGAAATGTATTTGTTGAAAATGGTCATATGAAAATTAGGCCAGTTTCCTTGAGCAGCTCTTAATCAGCCCTTGAAAAACTTGAATATGCCAGGCAGTTACTGGTTACTTCTTATAGAGTAATTCAATAGTATTAGCTTGATGCCCACTGACATTCTTTGAATTTGAAAAATATCAAAGCAAAGAGAGGAAGGGCTGAGTTCTGAAATGCTCCACACTTCCTGGCTACAGTCCAGCAAAGCACTTACTCACATTCTCCATTTAAAATAACCAATTCCACTGCAGGCTGTTCACATGCAGAGTAGGACAGACATGCTACGATTGCAGGAGAAAGTTCCTATATATGGAAAAGAAAAAAAAAAAAAGTTGCTTGAGGTAGTTTTTCCTGTAAACAGACCATAGGTCAAAGAGAAAATACTTAAAAAATAAGAGAAGAAATGCTGATATTTGAAGCTTTGCTACCCACCTAAGTAACTAGTAAACGGAAAAGTGTGTTTAGGTACATTTTTAATTTCTTTACATGTATGCTTCTTCTTCTTTGGAAATTCTGCAGTAGTAGATTTTGACTGTCTGGCTGGGAGATCAGACAGTCTGGGTGGAGCATAAGCTGCAGATGCCCAGAAAACTTGGACAAATATCTTGCATGCACAAACAGATCAAAACAGCACATCAGCAGCTAGTGCACAAGTACTGAGTGGACACTGCCCAATGTGCCCTTCGAAAAAGGCTGTGTCACAGCAAACCTGCTACATTTGGACATGCTGAGTTTCTGAAAAACAAATGCAAGCAGACTGCTGCTGGGAAATAAGGCAGCTAAAGAAGGCATGAAAGTGTAGATGGAATATGCTGCTGGCTGGCTTTTAATTATGTCATTTCTATTCACAGATGCAGAGCTGAGTATTATATAGCTGCTAGCACGCAAGCTGTAATCATAAAGTAGTAAATGAGGAAAAGACACTAAAACTACAAAGTAACCATAGAAAAACAATTTTAAAGATAAAGTGATTTTCTGAAGAATGTTTATTGCTGGAACTTGTTTTATCTGCTTCTGCTCCAACAGGACAACATTAACAACAACAACAACTAAAAAAGGGGGTAAACCAGCAGTTAAGTAAACAAGCATCAAACCCACCCTCATTAGAAGCAGTCACTGTATTTAACAAGTACACCAGAGAAAATATAGAAAGTAACACTTCGCTCTGCCATGCAGCCCACAATCACGCTTCAGGAGGAAAAGCAGAATCTAAAGTTAATGTACAATGAATTTTCCAATCACTGTGAGCAGCCTGGTAAACAAGCCACAAAATAAGAACATACTTGAGTGTCCACCATCCTGCTGACTCCACTTCACTGGGTCAAAGGGCTGCTGCACAAACTTTTCATACTGTCCTTCATGTTCTGGTGTAAGCCAGGCAAAAATCAGAGATGTTAAGCTAGAGCAATTGCAACATTCACTGCCCATAAGTTAAGCTAGTTAACTTGAAACTTTAACCAGTCAGATAGCATTGTCTAGTATTTTTAAAACATATTTTTATATGATTCCAGAATATCATATTTTCAAATAGGGCAGTAGGTGAAAAGGTGGTGAAATCTATGTATTGGGTTAGTCACCTATTCTGTTTTTTTTTATCTGGCTTGGAATGCATTTTAAGTATTTCTTTTAAAAGACTGTATATGTTGACATTGTAACAACTGTATGCACTTCATAAAGGCAAGCAAGCACTATTATCAGAGAAAGAAACTGCTGCAATTTGACAATTTTAAATAAATATCAGGTTGATTTCATAGCTGAGGACTATGTTGTTACATGCAATATAAACTGTGAAGAAAGCTGAAGGAACCACCCTCGGCATGAGACTATGGCTTCTGAGAGGGATTATTCAAAAGTCTCAAAATCTGCCCCAAAACCTTTTTAGGACATATGCTAATCTGCTAAAACAAACAAACAAACAAACAAAATCAACTAAAATAAATAAAATGTTTTTGTTGTCAGTTCTTTATGATGACAAAGAACAACATGCTAAAAAGATATGCTGAAAATTAATTAATTATCATTATTCTTAGGTTATTGTAAAAAGCAGAATGCAGCACCAGTTTGTGGCTATGCTAAACAAAACAAAACAAAGCAAAAACAAACAAACAAACAAAAAAACAACAACCCCAAAGTCTGTTTCACATGTCAATATAGTATTGCAAAATGATAAATGTTATCTGAGTAATATCTGGCTTGGAATGCACTAGAGGGTGACGAGAATATTTCTGTTTGCTAACAAGGTAATGTTTGAATTGATTATCCAGTAACTACTGCTGATAAGCCTGGGTCAAATGTAGGCTGATTTATTTCTTATCTGCTACTAACACTAATATTCCTGTCTTCTTAACCATGAGGCATTCCGTAAGTCTAAGCAAAATATTTACAAAATATTTGTGTCTTCTATAATATATTTATTTGTTTATTTAATACTCATACTTTTGTATACTACCTTCTGTGTGAATAACGAGGCCTCTAAGTACTCATAAACATTTATGCATCAGTGTTCGGCCAGGCACCTGCCATACAGGCATTGTAATGCTTTGCCCAAACAGGACTTTAAGGCACTTGGTCATGCTCCATTCCCCTTCATGGCTTGATCATGAAGGGAAATCCAGAAAGCTAACTTTTCTGTCAGGGACAAGAACTGCCCAGCCAGAAACACTCAAATTTAAACTCCTGATGAAGGTACACAAACCTTGGACACCTGCTGTCACTCCTAAAGGAACCTGAAAATCGACTTGATTGAATTGCCTTGACTGCCTAAACTCATTACACCTTGTTTTTGCATCCTTTCACCAGCAGATAAACCAGGAAAGCATTTGAGTGCAGGGGCAGGTTAGGGGTATGATGTTGCCCAGAGTTGTGAAATTTGAGTTGTAAATTTGGAGGTCCCAATTCCTAGAGAAGAGCCCTCACACACAAGAACCCTGAGACATGTTGGGCAGGACTATTCTCCATTATCTTGTTCCTCCATTATCTTCATTCCTCCACTGCAGGCTAGTAGCTCCATGGAAAGAGCAAGAAGAAAAGAAGAGTAGCCTACTGGTGAAAGTATTTCAGCAGGATTGAGGACATCATAGAAATATAGAATGGTTTGGGTTGGAAGACATCATAAAGATGTCTAGTCCAAGGAGCAGCCAGGAGGCTGCTATGGGCAAGGCACCTACCATTACATCAGATTGCCCAAAGCCCCATCCCATCTGCTCTTGGACATTTCCAGGGAGGGGGCATCCAAAACTTCTCTGGGCAACCTGTTCCACTGCCCCACCACCCTCTGAGTGAAGAATTTTTTCCTTAGATCCATTGTAAATCTTCCCTCTTATACTTCAAAGCCATTTCTCCTTATCCTATCAGTACACTCCCTGCAAAGAGTCCCTCTCCAGCTATCCTGTAGGCCTTCTTTAGGTACTTTGCCAGAACCAACTGGCCCTTTCCATCCCCTTCCCTTTGAATGGCAGAACTGATGTAAAAACTACTTGTGCTCCCGTGTCCTTTACTGCTACTCCAGGGCTCTGTGATCCCTCTTGATGCTCCTCTGACAGCTCCTGATAGCATCACTGGTGCCCATGTGAAAGAGGAGCAGTGGAGAATAGCCACTAGACTGCATGAGGTTTGGCAGTTTCTTGTTGACATCCCTGATATAAGCAGCTGGTAAGCAGCAGACTACTCTCAAGTGCAGATCAGGTTGGCAAATGGTTGCCTCTGTACCTCTCAAAAGGGAGTCTCCTACTACTATCACCCATATCTAGATTCTGGGTTCTCCCAGCACTATTTACACATTCTGCATTTAACAGAAAAAGCAGCTGGAAGAGCAGCAAGAACACAGCCTAACACAACAAAGTGAGCCAGCCCTGTGTGTAGCAAGGTCTGTGCAGCACAGTCACAGCTGTGACACTGCATGTGTTCAAGAGAGCAGGTTCTTCAGCATAGCACCAAATTATCACAGTCAAACAGCTTCTTTGCAACCTAAGCAAGTATCTGTGGCTCCTATTGCATAGCAGCACAGTGGAAGAGAGAGGACAGGAAGGGCGCAAGGCTGAATACCTTCTTATTTCAATTTCTCATAATCAAAATGGAAGCTTTGCAATAAGCAGTTCAGAATAACAAGGTTACAACAGCTGTACTGAATAATACCTCTCCCCTCACCACCCCAGAGACCCCTACCAAGTCAGGTCTCAGCGTGCCACTGGCTGCAGAACACAGGGCAGGACAGAGGGCTGGATAAACTGCGTGCTTGCTGCTGAGTACCTCTGAAACAGCTTTGGTCAAGCAGCATGAGCAGAAGAGTACTTGTCCTATGGCTGATGTCCATCCTTTCTTATTTTTTGAGGCTTACAATGTACTATGCGCACTTTCCTCAGCCTCCTTCTCCAGGAAGGCAGGGCCTGTAGGGGCAGGTGTCTGTCTCTTTACCAGGCCCACAAAGTCCAGTTGCCAAGGAAGGTGTGGGAAGGCCTTACTGCCTGTGAGCCTTCCTTGCACCTCCAGAGGCTGCACGGGTCGGTGGCAGGGACTTGCAAGGCTCACTTCTAAAGGCTGCCTAGTGGAGTCAGTAAAGTCAGGAGCAGGGCGGGTGCTAAGGGAGCCTGGAGGGATGGCTATGAGGGCTGAGGACACTCTTTCTGTGTAGTATGGATAATGCTGGCCCCACATGAATGGTAGTTTTGGGGCCTGTAGCGTGCATTTGAATAGGGTGTCCTCCCTGGATTGACACTCAGGAACAGACAGATGCATATCTGTCATCTTCTGAGCAGAGCAAAAATATTAGCTGTGCTGAACGACCAAGCAAAAGAAACAAACAGATGTCAGCAGCAAGGACTCAGAAGTGGAATTGCAAAGAATAGTTTTTGAATTACTTCTGTATGTGAAGAGTATTATTCTTCATTGTATGCTGGGTAAGGCACTTTAATGGTGAAGTTCAAAAAGTGCTACAGGACACCCCTGAACTGCAAATAAAATACAAGGTTGAATTTGTGAGCATATGACAATATGCTGTCATGCTTAATCTCACTGTCCTTCGTGGCAGGCCTCCTTAGCTCAGGATCAGAGCTACGTTCTTCCAGGGGTGGAATTACTGGGCAGCAGCTAAGGGCTCTTTGCAGTGCTCTTTGCTCTGGCCGCTGGACACATCTGAGCTCAGCAATGACTGAGCAGATAGAAACATCCCTGTAAAAATCAGTGTCAGGAGGTCAGCCAAGTGTCAGCCACCAGACTTTCACAAGACAAGGAAGCTTCCACTGAAGATACAGAAATAATCACTCTAAAGTCAGAAGAAGGAATTACATTTTGAAGCAAATCATAAGCAGTCTGAGTACCTTCCACTCCACACTAATAGACAAAGAAAAAGTTGTCAGATAAAAATTAATTTAAAAAATCTAACACATTTTTCATAAATGAGCTGTTATTTGCTATTACCCTAACCAGAATTAGAATTAATATGGAATGGATTTGCAGCTCATGTCATGATTAATGACTGTGAGGCTTATGCTGGGAACAAACTCTTCCTATTGGCATGTTAAACAGTATAATTGGATCTGTGAAGGTCCTACATGTGTTTGTGAAGACCCTAATCTGATCGAAGTCAAAGCCATCACCACTTGGCATTACAAGGCTTGTGCTTCTTCATGCCTACCCAAGCTTTCTGCTAATTAGAGAGATCATAGAAGTTGAGGGTAGAGACAAGGGAAAAATGTTACAGAACTGCAAAAATCACTACTTAATTTATGTCTTTACGACAAAAAAGGAAGAATACGCCACATGTTACACTACTATGAAAGACGGGCAGACTATTTGAATAAACACAAAAAAGTCATTTATTCACTGTATGTGAGTGGTCATACACTAGAACGGGTTCCTAGAGGATCTTTGTTCTACTCGAACTGCTTCTGTGATTCAAAAATTATCACTGGATGATTATTCTCCATAGTGAGAAGGTTAGAAAGAATACTGACATGTCCATTATCCTTAAGCTCAAGGCTTATAACCTGGTGACATTTTGTCTAACATTTGCATTGTTATCACACGTTGCTTCTTTTTTAGTGCCTTGATTTCCCTGATAACTAGATCTTGATTTAGAACTGCCTTCAGGCTTTGGCAAGTCAAAGGCCACTCAAAGGAAATGAAAGCTAAGCTCTGTCCCTAGGGGGTGGCTCCTACAGCTGTTAAAATTTGTAAAATCATTTAAACACATTATCATTACACCAATTACACCACCTGCAGACAAAGAGAAGCAGTAAAGATGGCTATGGTATCCTTATGGTGATGGTATTAATTTTGACCTCGATTTTTGTGTACTTCCTTTCTTCTTAGGACTGGCAGAAGTACTTAATTTTGGTTGGCAAAACTATTCCACTATCCCTACTGAGAGAAATTAAGAAAAGTATCTAATACAGGAAGAAATGGAGACAAGTTACAGTGAGCTGGGACAAAGTGTTGTTTACATTCAATGGCGGAAGGGGAAGTGTGCAGTTGGTAGTGAGGTTTTTGTCTTCTTCATTGCCATTTCTGGATGTGATTTCTGAGGGTAAGATATATGAACCTCTACTGATGGTAGGTAGCTTAATGTCTGCATTTTGTTGTGACTCATATTCCTGCTACTTATCTTACTTCTTATCCTGCTTCTTATCTTACTGCATTAAAAACAAGACCTCAGGAAAAACTAGGTTGAATATGAGTCAGAAGTGCGCTCTTGCTGCAACAAATGTTAATGGTATCCTGGGCTGCATTAGGCAAAGCATTGCCAGCAGGCTGAGAATTGTGATCCCTCCCCTCTACTCAGCAGTGGTGAGGACACACCTGGGGTACCGAATCCAGTTCTGGGATCTCCAGTGCTAGAGAGACCTGGACATATTGGAAAGAGTCCAAGGGAGGGTCACAAAGATGATGAAGGGCCTGAAGCACCTGTCCCATGAGGAAAGGCTGAGAGGGCCAAGACTGTTCAGCCTGGAGAAGAGGAGGTTCAGGGTGGATCTCATTAATGTATAGAAATACCTGAAGGGAGAGTGCAAAAAGGACAGAGCCAGACTCTTTTCAGTAGTGTCCAGTGCCAGGACAAGAGGCAAAGGTCACAAAACATAACACAGGAGGTTCTTTCTCTCTGAATATCAGGAAAGATTTATTTATTGTGCGGGAGGTTGTGCAGTCTACCTCCCTGGAGGTATTCATGAACTGTCTGGATATGGTCTTGGACAACCTGTTGTGGTTGGCCCTGCTTGAGCAGGGGGTTGGACCAACTTGGACCTCCAGAGGTCCCTTCTGACCTCCACCATCCTGTCATTCTGTGAGAAACCTGCCTAAGATCCACAGGAAGCCAAAACAGAGGACAGCATTGATGTCTACAGGTCACTCTCTAAAGAAGGCTGACGAACAATTGTCTCAGTTACTGCATAGCGTGCTCTAACCAAAAAGTTTTGCTGTTTTCTTTTTGAGAGCAGTCTCCAACCCTCCTTGTCTGGTACAGGCAGAACTGGGCTTCCAGACTCAGCTCTATGCAAAGTTGCCTAGCAAAAGAAAACAGTCTTTGGAGCATAGAGAAAAAATGAGATTTTTCTCCCTCCCATCTCCACTTTCAATGAAACATCCTAATCAGAAAGACATCAAACTTTCTTTTAGTCTTTGTTGTTGCTGCTTTTTACCTAGCTTTTGCATTTTTGGCTTCAGAGAAACTGAACTTGAACAGCAGAAAATGCTCTCACCAAATAAATGCACAGCCTGGAAGTTTGGTCAGTCTTCTGGTGACAGGGTGTTAATCACAGTCATACAGAACACAAGGCAAAAGGAGGCATTGCTGTCACCACCCAAGTTAGCTTGGATCCTGAGCAGATGGAGACACTTCTTTCTGGCTTTCCGTATCCTCAGTGGAAGGGACACAATGAAGTGGTGACATCACATTTGTGTTAGAGTCCTAATTCTCTGAAACAAACAAACAAATAAACAAACAAAAACAGTATGTAAGGAAGGTCTGACATTAGATGGATTAGATACTCACTGTCGCTGTCTGTAGTGCAGGGTTCTAGTCCGCCGGGGGTTGCTTGTCCCTAGGTTGCCCAGGGAACAATTTCATTGGAGCTTGGTACTCCAGTAGAAGAAACCTTGCTGTCTGCACACCTGTCTTCCTCCCCCAGGGCTCTACTCCTGTTGCTGTTTTTGCAACAGTGACCTCATTCTATTCTTAATGGGAACTTTAAACCCTACCTCCTTTACCCCAGACTAGTCCCTGGCTTTCTTACAGCACATATAGCTGCAGCTGCTGGCATTTAATTGGATTTTTCTATAACCCATGATGGCTTTTAGCCTTTTGATGTACCTTCTATCCATTGGTCCAACCCCAAACATTCTCTTTACTTTCAGCATTTCCCCCCTCACACCAGTTAATAAGTAAATGATTTAATGATCCTTTTAAAATTTCAGAGATCTACCTGGCAACCTCTACAGCTTGCATAATTATCTGCAAGCAATTCTGGGAGTAGTAAGAACAGATGAATAAACATCTAAAGACACAGCACCAAAAGAGTAGGAATCAAAATGCTCAGAAATCCAGCCAGCATTTTTAATTCTGTCATTATCATAACATTACCAATGTTAGCTCTGAAAGCCAACCAGCCAGTGGAGCTCTTGGAAGTGACCCCAGGGACCATGCATATGTTTGCACAAACACAGTGCATTGCACTTGATTGCAGTCTAATCAGGAGAGTAGGAAAAACTTTGCTAACTTCAATCTACCTGAAGCTGGTATCAGCAGCAGTGTCAGAACCAAACATGGGCCAGATAGCCGTGTGTTATGCAAACCCCGTGCATGCAAGCCTGTGACTGCCAATTCTTCGTTCGTATTGCTATCAACAGACCTAGATTTCTGCCACCTTGGGTACAGGTATAAATGCTGTAGTCACACCTGACTGCCATGCAGACTTACTGTAGGCATAAAAGCCTTTGAATGTTAGGTTTGGATACAGTTGCCACATCACATTAGCTCCATTTGCTGCTTTCCAGGAACTTGCTATATCCTCCTGCTTATGACGAATCTTTCCATTATGGTGGAAGATGATAGCCCAGAACAACTAAATTAGAAAAACAACGAGGCAAAATGTTGTAATAATAACACTATTTGAAAGCAGAAGGTAATTCATCTGTTGAAGAATAAGACTTCAAAGAGTACAGAAATGACCCATTGACATCTTTCTCCCTAATCTTCCATGCAGATCTTTCCATCAACAATGAAAATTACACAGCAACTAGTGATTAGCATACTAGCATTTATTTATTCTTCCTTTTTTAAAAAATAAAAATAAAAAATCAAATAAGGATACTTCTGTGGTATTGGTTATCCTACTTTGGAGCAGCTAAGGAAACGCAAGGAAGTTCAGAGATCTTTACTAAGGCCTATACAACCCACTATCACACAGTTCAAGTCTACATATGTGCAGATCAAATTACTCAATAAAGAAGATAAACAAAAATTTTATTTGCTCTTCCTTTAAACATGAGAATGAGAGTAAAACTTAAACATCTGGAAAAAGGGAACCAGATTTGAAGTGTCTTAAAGAGACAAAAATAGCATACCCTTTTGAAGATATGAAGCCACACACATGCACACAAACACCCCAACACACAAAGACCCCTTACAAAATACCAAAGCGTGCTATCCTGCTACAAAGGAAGGATAAATGCCTCTAGTTGCCATGCCTAAAAATGGGAACTAGATCATAATTTTGCCCTTGTACAAGAGTGTTTTAATGGTGCATTTAGAACTCATTCAATTCAATAGACTAGCCTTCACCGATACTATCTCATGCAGGGAAACCTAAGCAATCACATGTTATTTCCAGCTCAACCAGTTCTGCAAACTCAGTATATAAATGGACTCGGATCATCAGCGTTATAAACTGAAGAGATGACAAAGGCACCCAATGATTGTAAGTGCTTTTGAAATCCATTAGGCAGCACTGGGATGAACTAAGTGCTTTCTAGACCTACAGTGAGGGCCTCTTCACATTCAAGGAGTTCAATTTATGAAACAGCAAATGCTTAGGTTAGGGAGAAACATTATTAAGTATATAGCAACTTAACAACTAATGCTGTTTGTCATACAATAAAATGGAAAAAAGCATTCAAAATGATTTAAACACAAATAAAATCAATGTAGAAATATAACAGTAAGATTTCTAATGGCCCTTAACACATTTCACAGAAAGCAGATTACATAAAAGATTTCCCATTCTCAGCATGCAAAGCAAATGATAACTGCATAGACAAGTAAATTGCTTATTATCTGGAAAAGATTGTGGCCAAAAAATAGGGGGAGTGGGGAGAAGAAGAGAGAGGAAGAAACTGTCTGAAGAGCAAATGTTTACCATCTCTGAATAGATTGGAATATGCATCTCCCATGCCATCTGTTTAATTTGTGATCCACTCTATTAAAGCTATTGCAGTAAATCAGGCTCTGAGGCACACACCAGAATTTCTGTAGATGTGGAGCTGGTGTACTAGATGTTTACAGACATGCATACTGATACAAAGAGGTTAATTTCTTCCCAAAAGAACTCACATTTGAAGACAAGAGACAGTTCAAAGGCTGAGAATGTGAACGATGAATGCTATAACTAACTTTTCTGGAATATTCCAAAGTTGTCTAAGGTTTCTCATGGCACCTCCTAGACCAAAGAATTTCTGAAAACTTACGTGATGTGAAATATTTCTAATGAAATGAAAGCATCTAAAAAGCAAGGATCCTAAAAGCACTGAACTACTGGCCTGCTTTTTATGAAAACATGTTAAACAAGAGGTAATGGGTGCACTGGAATAACACCACCTTTTAATAATGTCAGTAGATTACAATAATACATAAAGTACTTATTTTACCTCCTCCTTCTTTTGTACTGTGTATTGTAATTATATTTTTGAAACACTAGACATTTAGAGTTAATCTTTGACAGATTAGAAATACCACCAGAAGTAGACAGAAATAGAATTGGAAGTAGAAGTAGACAGAAGTAGAAATATCACCAGTTCTTCCTTGTAGTTCTCAGACAGCAGCATGGGAGAAGTCATTTACTACAGCTGGAAGAAACCAAAGAAAAGTTCTGTACACGAGCTCAGTTGTTTTTAACAACTGTGAGGCAGTGGCCACTTAATTACATTCAGGCAGAAGCAAAGATGGTGCATGCTGACTCTGAATACATTTGATCATAGATTTGATTTGATCATACATTGTGTCATAGACACACACTGGTGATGCTTTTACAATCTCCATTCATTAAACACCTGTCTAGATCAGCCCGACCTGGGAACTAATTCCGGGAACTTTCTACTGCCATCTACAGGCTGGTGTTACAGCAGCTTGAAGCAAGGGCACCTCTCAACGACTGAATCTTCAGGTCTTATCAAAAGACTGAAGACTTTAATGTCATGTGCAAACTGAAGAGCTTATTCTTCGTGAACTCATAAAAAATGCATCCGTGGAAGTAAAAAGCAGTTCTTTATCATATTTAAAGTTTATCCATGTGTACTCTGCATATATAGGCACTGTGATTTGTGCAGGTGCAACAACCATTGTTTTTAAACCCCAGTGCTAGCAGGAACTAAATCAGTTATCTCCCTGTCCTACCCTTGAGGTGAAGAGTGGTATGTCAGGACACTTAAATATGTGACAAAAGTTTTTGTTTGTTTGTTTGTTTGTTTTTTTGTAAAAAGTGGAAAGTCTTCTAGAATGAATTTGGAGGACAAAATCAAAAGCAAACGAAAAACAACAATGACAACAACAACAACAACAAAACAGAAAGAATTGCTTCAAAACACCTATGAATTAGAGACAAACCATATACAAAGTGATAACTACAGGTTCAGGAATAGGTTACACAGGCTGAGGATCAGAGGAGAATGAATTTTTAAAGTGATAAATAAAATTTATCGGGTCAGTAATGTTGTGTCAGTGTTAAAATAAAAGTGCTTTATGAGAACATAGTAGTTTATTGGAAACTAAGAATGAAAGTCCATACTCTCCACCAACTAGAGTGAATTAAAATTCAAGGACTACATACACAGACAGAAGTTTCATTCCTGAGTAAAGCACTCTCTTCTTAAAAATGTCATAGTCTCTTGACTCTCCAGCTTTCAGCCTCCCAGAAGTTTTCTGTTACCTTTTTTCATCATTTCTAGATAGGGAGTCCCAACCACAAATCAGTTTCCCTGCATCCTTCTGTTTACAGTGCTTTTGTCCTGTTTCATCAGGAGTGGTTCTACTTCCTCTTCCCAGAGGCATTAGGATGTACATTTGTGTGAATGTCCAAGATACCTGGGAGATCCAGCATTAGCTGCTGCAATTCCTTCATCTCTAAGTTAGGGCTGACAAATGAAGGATCAGGAGGTGCTTCACAGCAAGTCTGCCTTTCAATCTTTTGCTCTCTTAGGTATAAAGGTTTCAAGCTGTAGTGCCACCAGAAGCCCCTGGAACAGACAAGCAGACGTCAAAAAAAATAGAGAGTCATGAATATTTTCAGTGAAGAAGACCTAGTCTAGAGCAATTAAGGATGGGTTAGCTTCTTTTGACTTAGACTAGCATCAGCATTGATGATGGTTTAGACAACCCTTGATGATCACAGCAACAGTTTCTGTCTCAACAGACTTATTTCACCTTCAGAGTAAAACCTGTAAAAATAGAGTTAAAATAAGCAAGTCTGACATTTGAGGTTGAGCTTGTTGCTACTGTGTATCTCATCTGGAATGTCTTGGGTGGTGGTGGTGGTGTGAGTTGGGAGTGCACTAAACCAAAAATTCCCCAGGAATCTACTGAGGTGGCTGCAGTATGACTGAGCAAGTAGATTTTAATGAAGCAGTGAAACTCATCAAGGGTATTTTTCTCTCTGTTCTTATTCAAAACTACACAGAATCATTGAGAAGTAATGAAATACCATTTACTCTATGCCAGCACAAACAACTCCTCCACGTTAGGCAAAGAAAACACCATCTGTTGTCTTTTCTTTTCAAGTTATAGATTACAGAACTGAATAAAACATTTTTGGGCATATTTCTAGAGGAGCTCTACCATTGCCTATGAGTAACTACATTGTGAGAAGACATCTGAGAGGGAAACAACAACAACAAAACAAACAACAACAACAAGAACAAAATCATAAAGAATCACAGAGAATAATCTAAGGACAAAGACCCTCAAACAACCAGGGCTACAGAGCAAATATCTCTGTTCCTGGAGAGGGTCTCATGGGAACTTGTAATTGAATAGAATTGGTCAACAAGCAAATCCTAACCCCTATAAATCAGCCATTGAAGATCTACCAAGATCTAACACTTGCAAATTAATGTTCACATTGGTCAGGTTTCACCAAAGGTACAAATGTTAAGATGCTTGAAACAGGTGGTAAGCAATGTGATGCATTTATCTAGCAGATGTTATCTTGAAATAATCCATGGATACCTTTTTCAAAACAGATAAGCTTTAGTCCATGCAGAAGTACTGGCTTATTTTAAGTAGGTCAGACTGAAAGGACAGAGGGGAACTGCAAAAAGTTAAGGGAAAGGAAAGATGGGTGGTCAAAAAGTGTAGAATTAGTTCTGCATAAGAAATAATTAAATGAAGACTCTTCAGTGAAGATTCCTAAGTGAGGACCCTTCATACTGGAAAAATAAACAACTAAGTGAGGTATATGGCAAAGGTCAATAAAATCTCATAGCGTGGAGACAGTGAATGAGAATTGACAGTTCACTGTGTGTTCCAGTGCAAGAGCTAGGAAGGGTACCAACGAAAACTAAGAGAAGGCAGATGCAAAACAAACAAAAGGAGGTGGTTTACACACAGCATATGGTGAAGTTTTGGATACTAATATTTAACATGAGTTTGAAAAGCAACTAGGCAACATCATAGAATAAAGATATATAACTTTATTTTATTTTTTTATTTTTTTATTTTTTTTAATTAAATCAAAGCCATATCTGTCTTCAACTGGTCAAAGGATGGGGGATTATATGTAAGAAAACTCATACATGGTTATCTTATTGTTAAATGCTTCTACAAGCAGCTGCTTTTGGCCACTGCAAGGCACATTCTTATATTCTTTACAGTGAAATTCTGGAAGTTATTTTGAAATCTTTTAATATTATAAATGTTCTATAAGAGCATGTTTCAGTGATTTAAGGTACACTGGCTGTAAATGGTGTATTTTCACTGAGGTATGAATTATCTATTTATTTTTTCTCTTTCCTAAATAGAGCAGGAATCTGAGCAGGAGATGAGATAACATTCTACATTTGATGTCTCTTGCTCTCATCTCTTAGGTCATGTGAAAAAATGATACAAATATTGTTTATAAGCTTATGGTGCCATGCTTGTGACTAGCTTCAAGTAAAACAGTTATACAGATATACAGCTCAACTAAGTTGAACTTAGTATGTCAAATATTCTGGATCCTGTCCCTCAGTAACTCCTACGAGCAGAAAATTGGAAGTATTGTATGAGATCAGTCACTTAGTAACATAAACTCTTTGTTATCAGGAAGCAGCCCCCTCCCCCCCCACCTCCTAAAAAAGGGGGTGGGGAAGGGGAACAACACAAAACAAAGTGCAGAAACAAAACAAAGATGAAAGAAATAATGAAGAAATGGTTAATGGCAGTACAGAAAAAAAAAAAGAAAAAAAAAAAAAAGAGAGGGATTAAAAATCCTCTTACCATATAGACTCATGTTTTACCTTAATATGGATACTATGGATGGATAATACCTCATCTACCAGTCTCTGTGAAATGGGACTTTCAATACTAACCAGTTAGGTAGTGTGGGATAGTGGAACCCGGTTAGCTGGATGGCTCTACATTCTAAACCCCTTTACATATCTCTGAAAGTAACTTAAACTCTCACTGCCCATGATGCCAGCCAATGTCTGCTAGAATCAAGTGTTTCAAATTTTCCCTACTTGGAGATTGGTTGAGTTGTCTTTATGAGGCACAAAAATCCAAAGCTGATTAAAAATGCAACAGCTAAAACTCAAAGGAATATACCACAGGTCACAAGACGTCCTATGATTGCAGGAGTTAATAAATCCATGAGCTTCCATTACATACCTTAGAAAATCATTTGAGAGATGTAGATGTTATTTGCTGGGCTGCTTTCCATCATCTCTAGAGGTCATGGTCATCTGGAGCAGTCCCAGATGACTGGAGAGTGGCTAATGTGACACCCATCTATAAGAAGGGACTGGGGAACTACAGTCCTGTCAGCCTGACCTTGGTGCCAGGAAAAGGTGATGGAACAGGTCATCTTGAATGCAATCACGCAATGTATGTGGGACAACCAGGCGATCAGGCCCAGTCAGCATGGGTTCATGAAAGGCAAGTCCTGCCTGACCAACTTCATCTCCTTCTATGACCAGGTGACCTGCCTGGTGGATGAGGGAAAGCCTGCTGATGTAGTCTGCCTAGACTTCAGCAAGGCCTTTGACATGGTCTCCCATAGTATTCTCCTGGAGAAGCTGGCAGCCCATGGCTTGGACAGGTACACTCATTGCTGGGTTAAAAACTGGCTGGATGGCTGGGCCCAGAGAGTGGTGATAAATGGAATGAAATCCAGCTGGCGACTGGTCACCAGTGGTGTTCCCCAGGGGTCAGTGTTGAAGCCCATGCTCTTTGATATATTTATTGATGACTTAGATGAGGGAATTGAGTGCACCCTCAGTAAGTTTGCAGATGACACCAAGTTGGGGGGAAATGTTGATCTGCTGGAGGGTAGGAAAGCCCTGCAGAGGGACCTGAACAGGAGGGGTTGATGGGCTGAGGCCAATGGGATGAGGTTCAACATGGCTAAGTGCCAGGTCCTGCACTTTGGCCACAACAACCCCATGCAGTACTACAGGCTTGGGGCAGAGTGGCTGGAGAAATGTGCAGAGGAGAAGGATCTGGGGATGTTGGTCAACGCTTGCCTGATCAACACTTGCCTGAACATAAGCAAGCAGCGTGCCCAGGTGGCCAAGAAGGCCAATGGCATCCTGGCTTGTATCAGGAATAATGTAGCCAGCAGGAGCAGGGAGGTGACCATCTCCATGTACTCATCTCTGGTGAGGCCGTACCTTGAGTACTGTCTTCAGCTTTGGGCCCCTCACTACAAGAAGGACATCAAGGCCCTGGAGCATGTCCAGAGAAGGGCTACAAAGCTGGTGAAGGGCCTGGAACACAAATCCTGTGAGGAGCGTCTGAGGGAACTTGGGTTGCTTAGTCTGCAGAAGAGGAGGCTGAGCGGAGACCTTATTGCTCTCTACTGCTACCTGAAAGGAAGGTGTGGGGATCTGGGGGTTGGCCTCTTCTCACAGATAACTAGTAATAGGACTAGAATGGCCAGAATGGCCTCAAGTTGTGCCGGGAGGGGGGGGGGGGGGGTAGGGGTTGGAAATTAGGAGACGTTTCTTCTCAGAAAGAGCAGTCAGGCATTAGAACAGGTTGCCCAAGGAAGTGGTGGCATCCCCGTTCCTGGGGGTGTTCAAGGAAAGGTTGGATGTGGTGCTTAGGGACATGGTTTAGTGGGTGACTTTGGCAGTAGGGCAATGGTTGGAGCAGATGACCTTGGAGGTCTTTTCCAGCCTTAATGATTCTATGATTCTACGAACCTTAACCTGCATATGCAATTGCACTACAGCAGAATTAAACATATCAGTCATGGAGGAGAGTTTGTATGATAGAGATGACTATATTAGAAGTATTTATAAATGCACCTCACTTATACTATACAGAGGCTAGCTATGTCCCACGATGAAAACATTTCCATTGTATGAACACAGTGACTGTGTGTCAGACTGCGGAATTTATCAGTTACACAATATGAGCAGGTTATTTTTCAGCAGGACAATCTACACATTGCTATGGCCAGAATAAATTAGACTGATATACTTAAGTTACTACTTTGTGAGGAACATACAGATTCACATCAACAAATACAGTTTCAAGTCATATCAGTATTTCATATGTGTTTTATCAATCAGATATTAACAAGGATTGCACCAATTAGAATCTACTCTTCTACACATGGCTGTAAAAAACCAGTGAAAGATTAAACTATAGTCAGAGACTGAAACCAGACTGAAATCAGCACTTCCCACTGACCAGAAAACCACTTTCATATAAACGGATGTTAGGACTCTAGAAAACGGACAGGAAAATCCTTTGAGAATATACTTTTATTTCAGAGAGTAATAGAAATGTCATAGAGCTTCTAGTTTTTTCCATGTAGTTGAGGAACACTGCTTATAAAAGTAATGTATCATGTGGCTCTGTTCAAGTCCAAACAGCGGAATGTTTATATGTTATACAGTTTACTCCATCTACCTCTATCTCCCATGAGTCTAGTACAGATGGTTTCTTTCAAGGCATTAGCTTTGAAATTATTTGGCCAGTAGTTATGTTAAGTATTCCAGTCTCAAATTAAAAACAGTCAAAACCAAACAAATAAACACATAGTTTACCTGCATTTTTCTGTTCTCACAATACCTCACCATTGGTATAAATTGCTGTCTTTCAGCAACCTAATAAAAACTCCACAGGTACAAATACTAACAAGATCTGTGAATACCTAGAAAAATGTAACTTTGGTTGGAACTGATCTTCCAGTAATGCATTTAGTATTTAGTTTCATGTTGCACTTTGCAAGTGCATTCTTCAACTGTTTGACTGCTTGATGTCAGCAGTGGCAACACCACTTTGAACCTACTTGGTAGACTTCTGTGCCTGAGTTATAAACAAATCTTTTAATTAAATGTGATTTGGAAGTTTGATCATTTTTGGAGGGAGCTACTAGATGTGGTTAGCCATAAAAGCAGGAGACCAGAAATAAATGGTAGTTCTGGCTGTTCCTCGGAGGCTGAATTCTTTGACTGCTGACAGTGTTGAGCAACTATTCTACCCTGGGGACGCTGAATGGATTTCTTGGAGGCTGTCTGAGAGCTTCTTGGCAGTGTATTTCCAGAACCACTTCATGGTGAAGGGGCCCTGCGCACTAATGAATCCTACTTCTCTGTTTCATGTCACACCCACAGGGATTTTACCCTTCTTCGAGAGTATGGTGTAGATTAGTGCAGTGCATAGAAGCCTCTTAAGCGCTAGCCAAGGCAATTAATGAAGTACATCAGACTTTGCCAGAAGACCACACCATACCTGACAGCCCATGAGAGGTGAGGCTGCCATGGCTCCATCTCACCAGCTGAGCATGTACTGCCAGCAGGCACGCAATTACACTGCCTGTGTACATGTACGCACCCAGTCAAAGACATGGGGCACTCATGCAAAGAGCCTTTGGTGACACACCACACATCTTTTTCCTGTGGCTCCCCAAGCCCCTCCAGTAGCTGGACAGGACTTCCCGGGTCTCTGCAATAGACAGGTCCTCCTGTGGTCTCCTCCTCAGAGATATGCCCACATGCCTGGCTTGCTGACCACTTCACCACCTTGCTAGCTGGCTGGGCTTGGTCATCACTCTTGCACTTGCTCCAGCTGCTGGCACCATGGACACACTGGTCCCCATGGCCTGAAGTCCCACTCCAGTGACTGGTGCTGGTCTGCCCACTCTGGCCTGCACCATGAACACACAGGCTTTCTGAGATGTGGTCTGACTCCAGCTGCTGGCACTGAGACACCCATTTGCACACATTCACACAGAGCAGAACTCGCAATAGCAGAGCCTTCCTCTTCACCCAGGTAAGAGCTAAAAATTAATATAATAAGATGTCACAGATTGTGATGATCAGGTGCAGGACATTGACAGACAAGTGTGTTGACCAGCAAGCTGTTACAGACTGTTGCAAACAACTGTCCCCCTCTGTCATCTTATTCTCTTATTTTCCCTATTTCCCCCCCCCCCCAAATCATCTAAATCCCTCCCCTTCCCCATCCCTAAACACCACATAGTAAGTCCTCTGCCATCCTGAAATGTCCTTCGCCTTATGCATCCTATAACGTGTCCCATACCCCTAAACAGAAACCTCCCTCACTTTGAAAGGTTCTCCAAACTTACCTTGGCGGCTGTCACAGCTGGACCATGGGGCTGTAGCTTTCCTGGGACAGCCCTGGGAGCAGATGAGGTTCTCTGTCCTCAGAGTCCTCAGTCTAGTTTTCTGCCTGCCTTTAGGCCCCTGTGCTCCACTGGGCATGTGGAGATGCGCTCTGTATAGGCTGATGGCTCCTCTTCTGGGACTGGGAGCAGCCAGGGCAGGGCTCTTCCATCACCACTGCCTCTCTGTGCCCCTTTGTGGGTGTAAGCAAATGAGAGTTTATCACAAAGCCTAACAGGCATGGCCAGTGACCCAGGGGTCCCTTTGTGCCTGAATTATCTGTCTTCCAGAATATGAGCTGAGGTAATGCAACTGATAGTGTCCTGTATATCTGGAAGTGCTGGCACTGTGAATTCACGTCAGAGCTACCTGCCCTGTTCACCTCCCTGATGTGTCAGTATTATCCAGATGCTAAACAATTTGGCAGGAACAAAAAAAGATCAGGCCTGTGGCCAAATGTGGGGGAGAAGGGAAGAGAAGAAAGGGAGAGTGAATGAACAGGAAACTGTCTGAAGGAGCTACAGAATGAAGATGTGTGAAAGCTGAAACAGGATAAAGTTATGGATATTGTACTTTGATAAAATAAAGAGAAAGAATGTAAAGTCAGACAAGAGTCCATTAGTAAGACTTTCCAGAATTCAAAATCATATCTCTGGAAAACAGAACAAGAATTCAGTCACACTTCAGCAGAGGTTTTGGCATGCTGTTGATTAATTTTAACATACTTGTTTACAAAAGTTTAAATTGCCTAGGTACAGATAACATATACTTTCTTTGTAATGGCTTTCTAAGACTTGTGACAAGTTACACATTTTAACTAGAAATATTTTTGCTGTTGGTTCCTGGGAAAAATGTTTTGATTGTCTGCTTGTTTAAAAACCTGAACTGTGCAATTGTTCAAATGAGCTAAAAACACAAGCATTATGACTGTCCTGTCTATTTAGCAATCACTTCACAGCTATAACTATAGAGAAGTTAAAACACAGTTATTATTTTAAACTATTTAACACCACCCAAAAGTTGTTCCAGGTGGTAGTAAGCACATAAAATTACTATTCCAAAGTATCCCCGTACTATTCCAAGTATAGAAGACGGAATATTCAATGAGAGAAAATGTACAAGAATATGAAACATTTAAACACTTAAAATGGGCATGTACAGAAGTTTGTGTAGACAAGTTTTAAAATTCTCTGATGTATAAAGATGAAGCTGCTAAGGTATATGTTGCTTGACCACTGGGCCAATGACAAGATTTACTACATATAGTATATGTATCCACATGTCATAAGTATAGTATACTACAAGTCAGTGGATCCACCTACATCTTCTTGCTATAAGAAGAATTAAATGAGAAGCAAACTAATGCAGAATGCTCCTCTCTGGACTCTCTGTCCAACCTTTTTCTGTCACAGAAAGAGAGCAGAGGGATTAACTATGGAAAATTCCCATTAACACACAGTTAATTTCCCAGACCTCTTAGGGAAAGAAGAGACCACTTTGGCCTTCCAGCATGTCTTGCATTTTAAAGTACTGTTCCTTTGAAGAATGTTGCTCTCTTGATAGAGTTTGAGCCTCTTACTTCTGGAGGAGTGCATGAAAGCATGTGTCATAGCATCCTTCAAATATATTAAAACTCCTTAAACTCTGAGTAGAGCCTTATTCAATCTCTACCTTGCTATACACACAGAAAATCAATGTAACTGAAGCCACTTGAAGTTTTATGATTTCTGGGCTGTACACAGACTTTCCCTGACCCCTATCATACTGCCTTTGTTACTGAAGAATTGGAACCTTTTAATTGTCTGAATGGTACCACACAATTCATTGAATTACCTCCTACTTCTTGTTGCTTACATACATGGTTTCCTTGAGCAATAACCTTGTTTTTTGCCTCTATGGAAACCTGGTAATTTGCACAGATTTTCCTCATACTTTCTTGCCTATATCTTAGCAGAGTGCTCTAGCCACTTGTTGAGTTTTAGTCTGTGTCCTGTCCCTGTCCCTTCTGTTCCTTCCCCCCCCGAAGTGATCTTTCAGGATCCCATCTGAGAAAAGAGGTGCTTTTCCTTTTGGAAATGAATCATTTCCTAAAAATGTTCTGATAGACATTTTTATCTCATCTGAGGCTGCCTCAAGGACTCTCCCCATATTAAAAAAAAAAAAAAAAAAAGACACCAAAAAAACAACAACATAGTTATCTTGAGTAAGTTTCAGAATATGTTCTGAATTTCTTCCCACATGCTGTTATTCTCCTAAAATATTGGAACCCGAGATATATTTTAATAATAATCACCTGAAAAGACAAGCCATGCCTCCCCTCCCTGACACTCGTAGACAGAGAAAGAACTACTTGTTTGGACTATACCGCAAGGTTGCACCAAAGCTAAGAAAACAAGTCATAGAACTGAAGGAGGCTTTTAAGATAATCAGTTTTAGTCTCCTGCCATTATCTTATCTGAAAAAATGGTTTAGCTTTCTTGTATCCACCTGGATGTCTGAAGCAGCACTATGTTGCTCTATTAGTTTACTTATTTAATACTTCCAATATTACATATATAAAATATAACCAGGATGAAGATAACATCCATGATGTCAAGTCTGTTTTGGATGGACTGAGAAAACTGAGGTATTTATTATGTCCATATCATTAGCTGATTAAGACAGAATGTGTGTTAAAACAATTACGTCATGTTCAATTCATTAGTCAAAAAGGTTTACTTATTTTCAACTGCTAATGACATTTTCACAAAGGAAATAGCTTAGACATCCAAGATAAACGTATCCTACTTAACTGAAAAGATACCATACATGCTTTAAAACCTTAAAGCTGTAAATTCTTAGCCTGCATGTACTGTAAGTAGTTTCCATGTTATAAAGAAGATAAGGTGGCTATATTTGTAAGAAAAAATAAGACGTAGGGAGTGTTCTTGCTTAAAGGAGAAAAATGGCAGAATGTAAGCTACAGACGCACTGACAAAGTATGACTAAAAACTCTAGGGAAAAAAAAATCCAGCTAATAATCAATTTGTGGAAATGTAAGAGAATTAAAATTTTCAGAACATATACTATACAGAAAGAAATTGCTGAAAACAAGCATTTCAGTCTAGCCTGGAAATCATAGGAGTCACAAGAACTCATGTTTTTCTTCACAGTAACCATATAAACATATGTTCATATGATCTTTATGATGGTATTAGTCCTGCACACAAACAAAGTTAAAATCATAAAAGCATCTGCAAAAACAGCATATTCAAGCTTTCTTGTAAAATAGTACAACCCTTATGGAAGTAAATGTAGCAGGAACAGGGCTTCCAGGTCTGCTGTTGTCAGCCATTACTGCTTCCCTTTATTGCCTGACCCATGATTTCCTTAAACCTACTGCAGCTCAAATTGTAGGCAGCATGAATGGGAGAGAGTGAGTGTGGCTACTGCTATGAGACCACTATGAGTAAATGCATATTGGACTCTGGGACTGCACTGCACTACTTGGGCTGGTGGGAGAAAAAAAAAAAAAAAAAAAAAAAAAGGTAGAGACTAAAATTTTAACAACATAATTACAAAAATCGTAACAAAATCTGTTCCCAAAATAATCCAAAAGTTGGAAACCAATTGATAGTTCCAAGAAGCTTTCAGTGTAACAAATTTCTAGGAAAGGTGTATTATGAAAACTTTTGGTTTAACACATTGCTAGAAAAAAGCATTAGCTTTATAGGCAAGGAGGGTTAATTGTTGCTGTGAGCTCTCCTAGACAAGTTCTATCAACAAAGCATCTTCATATTTTAGCAGAATCCTGTCTTTGGTTCAACATCTGCCCTTTGAAGAAACATAACCTCAGCTTTCTATTTTTGTTTTCATATTGGTCTCATAAAAGATTTACTTTTCTAAATCTAAATCTAAATCTAAACCCAGTACTTCCTGACTGGGACCTGAGAAATACGTATTTCTTTTCAAGGAACACTTGCTTCAGTCCTGGTAGATTTTGATATTAACATAAAGAAGTCACTTCTGCTCTTCATTATCAAACTTCTATCTACACTTTATCTAAACTTCTATCTACAATTAAGAATTCCTCAATGTGACAGAGATAATGTTAGAACAGGCACATATCCAGAACTCACTCCTTGCTGATATTATTCACACACATCACTATAATCATGGGCAATTCATAGAAAACACAATGAAGTGCCTGCTTTAAATCAAGAGATTACTTTAGAATAGCAGCCTGAGACTGGAAGGTAACAAAACGGCTTTAGGTAGAGCTCCGACCTGGTATACTTCCATTATTTCTATAACAAGAAAACGTGGGACCAGTAGTTCTTACAAACAAGTGTGTTGCATTCCAAAATTTGTGTTAATGATAACAGTGAAGATGATTTTTTTTTCTTTCAGGTATGCTTTTATCCTTTTATTACCAGGTCAACTAAGTATGAACAGACTGACCGTGATTACATAATTAAGACTGTGAACCCACAAACCACTACTCATTTCCTGTGCACGTTAAATTTCTTCAGCACATTATCTGTGCTTTTGTTCCGTGGCCAAAACACAGCCATTGCACCTGCAGAATGGTGCACTTCTTGACAGGCTCAGTCGAGAAGTCTCTTTGCCACTGGCGTATTACCAAGGCCGTCTGTCCTAGATATAAAAGGTGTTCCTGTTAGAAGGCAAAGAGCTAGGAAGGCAGCAACAAAGAGTAAATTAAAGACTGAAAGGAGACAAAGAGACAAAACTAAAGATAACCCTTGAATATGTAGTTGAAGCCTATCTGAAATATGATCAAAACATTTTGGAGATAAGAAATACTATTTATTTAGACTTTATAAGTGAGGGGCTTCCTATTTCACTAAGATGACATGATTGGGTTTTCTCTTGAGGGGAAAATATTTTTATCAAACTCTGGCATTTCAGAACAGGTGGAGCTTGGAGGACCCCTAATACAATACATGGTGGAGTGGCAACAGTATCAAGAGATAAGGCAAGAAAGGCCAACAAAGCTGATGAAGGGACTAGAGAACAAGACTTAGGAGGAGTGGCTGAGGGAACTGGGGGTAGCTTCGTGTGGAGAAGAGGAGGCCTCATTGCTCTCTACATCTACCTGAGGTGGCAGCAAGGAGGGTGTTAGTCTCTTTTCTGAGGCGACAAGTGACAGGATGTGAGGCCTCATGCTGCTCCAGGAGAGGTTTAGATTGGATTTTAGGAAGGATTCCTTCATGGAGAGGCTGGCCAAGCCTTGGAATGGGCTGCCCAGCTAAGTGGTGAAGTCCCCCATCCCTGAAGGTATTCAAGAGGTGTGTGGAGGTGGCACTAAGGGGTGTGGCTTAGTAACTTGGTAGGTAAGGTTAGTGGTTGGACTTTATGAACCTGAAGGCCTTTTCCAGCCTAATGATTCAAGATTCTCTATCACTATTACTGACGCTATTGCTACACACTCTAAGTGTGTACAGAACACCGCTGCTACTTATGCCACTCTCATGATGAATTGTGGCCATTGCTTTAGAAAGTGGAGATGGGATAAAAGCCAATCTGTTCAGATTGCACTGAAAGGACT
The DNA here is from genome assembly GCF_011077185.1 of Oxyura jamaicensis. Classification (NCBI taxonomy): domain Eukaryota; kingdom Metazoa; phylum Chordata; class Aves; order Anseriformes; family Anatidae; genus Oxyura; species Oxyura jamaicensis. Next base: position 60,961,746 of record NC_048926.1, on the reverse strand, counting down.
AGGCAGGAGAGGAACAGAATTTGTTCATTTCAAATCTTGTAGAAAAGACCATGTCAGTTTCTTAATATCAGATGATGCAAGCAGATGAATTAAAAAAAAATAAAAAATAATAAAAAAAAAATGATTGCATGATACTTCTGCCTTTTATTCTTCAGCTCCAGATATCTTCTGAATGGAGTCAGAATTTGAATCTCCTAACTGGTTTTACTGTCAACTTTGAGAATAATGTGAATGCTGATTTTTTTCCAAGGGCAGAGGTAGAGTGTATACTAATAAAACACATAAACCAAATCATTCAGGAACATCATGGTTCTTCTTCCATGTAAAAAGACACTTTATTCTGCAGTTCATTTTCATACATGCCATATTCCAGTGGGATTCAAAAAGGAAATAACCAGGTCTAGCTTGTTTACTTGCTGTGTCTAGCAAAATTACAGGTAGTATTTGTCCTGACCCACAAACGGCAAGTAAGAAAAAGTTACTATACTACAGTTTAGCACAAGTCACAGTTAGATCAGGTTGATTAAAGGAATATCTAACTGATTCCAAAGTTTTATAAGGCTTTAGCTACAATTTAATAAGGAAAAATAGCCCTTTTCTCTATCGTACTTGTTTTCAGACAGTTCTTTCAAGTGAAGCTGTCTCAGCTACAAAATATTTATTTTGCTTTCCTGCCATCTTGTGGCTTAACCACAAAACACATTTTTTGAAAAAAGCTACAATTGATGTTTTGTGAAGAGAGAGCTGAGAGCTTTTTTTTTTTTTTTTTTTTTTTTTTTTTTTTTTTTTAATTTGGTGTAAGCTTTGCGACACCACCACACCCCCAAACCAGAACCACCTTACAGCAATGCGACTTGCAACTGCATGGACTGTAAATTCAATGGGTTTTTCAGACAATTTGATCCAACAAAAAGGCATTTTGTCTAATAGCCCAGATCTCACTGTGGAGATGATGGGCCATTCTGTCTTCCAGAGACTTGCCTTTGACTTGGGTCTGGATAAGTCAGTGACTGTTTTAATGGATTCATATTTCTTATTTAACTATGCACACTCTAAAGTGATAATGTGAGAAGTGAGACAAGTTCCAGTCTAGCTCACTCGTCAGAGCAGAGACAAATGCTGTCAGTACTATACCAGTGAAACCAGGAAGATTTCTAGCTAGGCTTCTGCCCACCTGGGAAGCTGCATTTGTGAATACATGAGTGCTAAGCCTTTTGGGTTTTGGGTCAGTGCTAGCCTTTTGGGTTTCACATTTACAAGGAATTGTCAAGACAGTTAACTTAATACAGCTGATTTAATACAGCTGATATTAGGCAAACAAACACAAAATTCTAATTCCACTTTGTGGGCTAATTCCACTTTGTGGGCTAATTCTAATTCCAAAATGTGGGCTAGCACAAAATATACAAATTCTTTCTTTCTTTGATGGAAAAGCAGCACATAGTACACTTACCTGAATCCTTATAAAGAAGAATTAAAATAACTGTTTGAAGGTCATATGTGAAGAATACTAGAGATTTTCTATAGAGGTCTTTTGCTGAGGCTTCTTTTTGAACAATATTGCAGAAATCATTATATGGCAAGCCATTCAGAACAGCTCCACTGACTGATGTACCTAATAGCAAAAAAGGTTATTTGTTTTCTACATACTTCCAAATGTTTCTGTGGGAAAAAAAGAAAAAAAAAAAAA
>NC_048926.1:60956027-60959956 GCF_011077185.1 Oxyura jamaicensis | reverse complement strand
AAAAAAAAAAAAAAAAAAAAAAAAAAAAAAAAAAACACCAGCCTGGATTAGAGAGAGCCTCCTAACATGGACCTCTGGTCAGGTGCAATTAGTGGCTTGTGTGACATTTAGTGCTTGGATAACATTTGTGTATGTTTTTAACATAAACTCTTAGGCATCAACATTTCTCTGGCTGATGTTCCAAATGAGTTGGACATCAGTGTTCCTGTGGGATGAAATGCTACACTAGTCTGACTAGAAACATCAGCAGAGGCGCAGGGCAACACCATTCTTCTGGTCTGTTATTCAGAGAGAAACTTTTGGGTCCATGACATTTTGGATTAGTCTGTAGCTTGTTTCAACAAGAACAAAATGTGTTGTAGTTGGATGTAGACACAGACTATTTCCTCTAAACATCAGGAAGTAATCCTTTGTTGTGCTGGTGATGGACCACTCACACAGGTTGCCAGAGAAGTTGTGGTGTCTCACTCCTAGGATATATTCCAAAGCCATCTGGACATGGTCCTGCACAACCTGCTCTGTGTGTCTCTGCTTGGGCAGGGCCTTGGACCAGATGACCTCTGCAGGTCCACACCAACCTCAGCTCTTCTGCCATCATTCTATGTATCTGCAGCGAAGAGTAGTTTTAAGGTGCTACAGAAGCTATGTGTTTTGCAGAAGGGTGAAGGTTGGGGTCTAAATAGTTTTAAGTCTTACCATGAAAATTGGTGGCTGTGCAAAAGCCCTGGAACTGCAGAACTTTGACAGATGTGGAATGTTTTCTACTTTTCACACTTAATAGCAGAATGTCTGAAAAAATCATCAAGGTTCTGAACCATGTTTGCAGTTTTAAATACCTTTCATTGCCTGAAATTGAGATCGCTTTGCACTAATAAGTATTTGTAAATTCACATCTAATGCTCTAGTAACACTGAGCACAATATCCAGCTCAGGAAAACTGAGCAGCCAGATGAGAATAATGGAAAACGCGATGTTCATGAGCAAACTGAGCACTTGCCTAGGAACACATGAATTGATCGATCAGCATAATACTCTTTAATACCCTACAGAAGAATCTGAGCACAAAACAAAACAAAACAAATAGCCAATGACGTCTCAGATAGAATTGTACAACAAAACATGAATTGGCATGGGCATTGCAGATACTTCTAATTGCATGTGCCCAGAGGAAGACAGCATGCCAGACCCTATTATCTCCAGACTCTTGTACGTGAATTCTGTATGCAAATTACACCTTTAAGTATGCAAGTTTTAGTCAATGCCTGCACATAGCAGAAAGATCCTAATTAAGCACAAAATTACAGAAAAAAAAAACTCTACTTTTTCAAATCTGTTGGTAAGGGCAGCCCATTAGCTTTCTTCTGAAAAGGGCACTAGCCTGCTAGTCTGTCTGGAGACATTTACATTTAAGAAAAATACATTGGTTAACTTTAATTAGGCAACCGTGTGCCTACTGCTCTTTGTCCACCAGCAACTGACATTCAGGTTTGATCTGGTAAAGTACTTCGGCCTTGGTCTGGAAGCAGTGTCAGAGTGTCAGACAGGAGTGAGCACATTAAGTATTAGTGGCTCTATACCCTTTGCCACAAAAGCAGAATTTGGTCCATAACGTCTGGCAAACGGCATCTATTTTTTTACCTTCAATGCACCTCCAAGATGTGACGGTTAGATGCGTGCATTTTCTTTTATTTGAAAACAACCCACAACTTCCTCCTTACTATGAGTTATGCGCATTTCACAAAGGAACACCTTCAGCAGTCAACCCCATTGCTAGGCACAGTTTAACTGAAATTAAATGGCAGTAGTTAGTCTCATATTTCTCCATAAAGTATTATTTCTAGGATGAACTATCAGCTGTCCTACGACAACTGATCGGCTTCATGGGGCTGTGCATTTTTCAGGAGAAATTTGATTTCTCAGGTATTTTCTTGTCCTCCAAGCTCAGGATTGGTGCATCCCTATGAGAAAGAAGTTGAACAAGGTGGGCAGGAGACCTGTGTGGATGGCATGTTAAGGATAAAAACTGTTAGGTTTGTCCAATGTGAAACAGGCATTGTTGTAAGACTATCAAGGCAAAGCTCTGACCTTGCAATGATGCATATTGCTTGTTCAACGATATGGCACCAGGCCACAAGTCATCTGGCATGAGACCATGCTGCCATCTGCACAGCATGTGCTGGCCACGTGGTTGTGCATGATCTCAGCAGTCTATCAAGGACTGCCAAGTGCTCTCCTGAGTCTGGGGACACCAATTGTGTGCTGCTCTGGGTTTGGGAGCATGCAGGAACAAAACCTATAAACAGAGAAAGTTGTTCTGCATTGGTGAGGCAGGAATATCAACTGAGGTCAACATTGCCTCCACAGGGATGCCTGCAAGATGTTGATACCTACCACATCGATGGGATGCCGACCATGAGCTGGCTAGCTATCCACAGCATCAATGACTGGGAAAAGCATTGTGCTTGTCAGTACCCGGAGGTCTGTCTGTTAACAAGCTAACTCAGTAATAAATTCTTTGTCTTCCTATCGCTGCTCAAGTGTGAGTGTGTGCATGAGTGTATCTGACATGCCCGAATAGCTCGTTTGCTTTATATATAGTTCTTGTCTGATCCTTGCTGGGCTGAACCAATCAGCTTCAGCCCCTGGAATCTAACTAGAACAGGTGGGCAAGGAGCTCTTGGGAAAATGTAAACAGAAGAAGAAAGCATAGATGATGTGGAAGAAGGGACAGACCGCTTGGGTGGAATATAGGAACACTGTCAAAGAATGCAGGGATGCATTGAGGAAGGCCAAGGCCCTGTAGAATTGCATTTAGCAAGAGATATCAAGGCTAACAATAAGGGTTTTTCAAATGAATCAACAGCAAAAGGAAGACTAAGGACAACGTGGGTGTGCTGCTAAATGAGGTGGGTGCCTTGGTGATGACAGATATAGAGAAGGCAAAGTTGCTGAATGCCTTCTTTGCTTCAGTCTTCACTGCTAAGGCTAGTCCCCAAGCACTCCCAAGCCTGGAAACAAGAGAGAAAATCTGGAGAGAGGAAGAATTCCCCCTGGTTAAAGAGGTTAGAGGTTATTTAGGCAAACTAGACACCCTCAAATCTATGGGACCAAATGGCATTCACCTGAGGGTGCTGAGGGAGTTGGCAGATGTGATTGCTGGTCTGCTTTCCATCATCTATCATTGGTCATGGTCATCTAGAGAGTTCCCAGATAACTGAAGACTGACTAATGTGAGGACTTGGCCTGTCAGCCTGACCTCGGTACCAGAAAAGGTGCTGGAACAGATCATCTTGAATGCATTCACACACCAAGGTTGGACAACCGGGGGATCAGGCCCAATCAGCATGGGTTCATGAAAGGCAAGTCCTGCCTGACCAACTTCATCTTCTATGACCAGGTGACCTGCCTGGTGGATGAGGGAAAGCCTGCTGATGTAGTCTGCCTAGACTTCAGCAAGGCCTTTGACACGGTCTCCCATAGTATTCTCCTGGAGAAGCTGGCAGCCCATGACTTAGACAGGTACACTCATTGCTGGGTTAAAAACTGGCTGGATGACTGGGCCCAGAGAGTGGTGATGAATGGAGTGAAATCCAGCTGGCGACTGGTCACCAGTGGTGTTCCCCAGGGGTCAGTGTTGGGGCCAGCAGGATCCAGTGTAGCCAGCAGGACCAGGGAGGTGATCATCTGTACTGGGTCTGGATGGAGCGGGAGAAACAGAGAAACAAGCTGGGGGCACCTTCCCCCACCCACTCTCTTCTACCTCGTCCGTGCCCTGCGTGGCACGCTTGCGGGGCCGGCAGCGGGGGCTGTGGTCAGGCCGTGCTGCTTCGTTTCCACTGCTCCTTCACGGTCACTCTTCCCCCGGCAAGAAACAAAGTTGTGTTTTTGCAGTAGAGAACTCCTTTTCTGTATTCCAAGGTAGCTGTGCA
>NC_048926.1:60822903-60946027 GCF_011077185.1 Oxyura jamaicensis | reverse complement strand
AATACAGAAAAGGAGTTCTCTACTGCAAAAACACAACTTTGTTTCTCAGACAAATCTTGTTTGATTTCATCACAGAACCGTAGAAACACAAGGTTGGATAGGACCTAGAAGATCATCTAGTCCAACCATCCTCCTATCACCAATACTACCCACTGAGCTACTAAATAATATCTCGTAGCGCCTTGTCCACGTGCTTCTTGAACATCACAAGGATTGGTGACTCAACCACCTCCCTGGGCAGGCCATTCCAGCACCTGACCACTCTTTGAGAGGAAAAGTTTTCTTGATATCTAATCTAAATTGTAGCTTCTCCTCACAATGAGGGGATTGAGTTAGTAAGTTTGTGGATGACACCAAGTTGGGAGGTAGTGTGGATCTGCCTGGGGGTAGGGTGGCCCTTCAGAGGGACTTGGATAGGCTGGACTGCTGGGCTGAAGCAACTTGGGATGAAGTTCAACAAGGCCAAGTGGCGGGTCTGGCACTTTGTCCAGAATAACGCTGTGTAGCGCTATAGGCTTGGGGTGGAGTGGCCAGAAGACTGTGAAGAGGAAAGGGACCTGGGAGTGTTGATCAATGCTCAGCTGAGCATGATCTGACAGCATGCCTAGGTGGCCAAGAAGGCCATTGGCATCCTGGCCTGTATTAGAAATAGTGCAACCAGCAGGAGCAGGGAGGTGATCGTCCCCCTGGACTCAGCTCTGGTGAGGCCGCACCTCGAGTACTATGTTCAGCTTTGGACCTCTCACTACAAAGACGACATTGAGGTCCTGGAGCATGTCTAGAGAAGGGCAACAAAACTGGTGAGGGGTCTGGAACACAAGTCCTGTGACGAGCGGCTGAAGGAGCTGGGATTGTTTAGTCTGGAGAAGAGGAGGCTCAGGGAAGACCTCATTGCACTCTACAACTTCCTGAAGGGAGGTTGTGATGAGGAGGGGGTCAGCCTCTTCTCTCAGATAACTAATGATAGTGAGATGGGGAAGATGCTAAAACTTATCCAAATTAGTATTTAGCTACATATACGGTAAAATATCCTAATTATTGGGGATGTAGAAGAGAACCTAAAAATATCCTAATTATAGGCAATGTAGATGAGAACCTTATGAGAAGCAGATGTAAAAAGGAAGATATCGCTCAAGGCCAACGGATGAGGGAAGGACGAACAACTCATTAGGGAAGGATGAACAAGGCAAAGAAAAACAAAAACTTCTAAATACTGTCCAACAGAAGGTCAAAGTCCAGAAAGGTAAAAAGTTTAACCTCCTCTTCCTCGTTGCCCTCATCCTGAAAGACCCCTGCCCACGACCACCAGGCTACATTGTGCAGGCACAACTGGAAGGAGCTAAGGGCGGGGAGTATGGAAATGAGTTCTTGGAAGAGGTCCGCCTTTTAGGGGAAAACAATGAGTATGTGTTAGAGCTCATGTAGTGTGTAACAGTATTCATGTATAAAAGTGTGAGAGACGACCGGGCAGGTGCGCACTTTTTGAGGGAAGCTATTCCCAGTGCGCCTGGTGCACCGCAATAAAGTGTACCTACTTTACAACCCCGTGGTGGTGGAGTCTTTTCCGCGCGTCCGTAGGACTCGAGGAAACGGCCCCAGGTTGCGCCAGGGGAGGTTCGGGTTGGGAGCGAGGAGACATTTCTTCCCAGAAAGAGCAGTCGGGCATGGGACGGCCTGCCCGGGGAGGTGGTGGCGTCACCGGCGTCCCCGGGGTTCCAGGGAAGGTTGGACGTGGTGCGCAGGGACGTGGCCTTGGGGTGACGCTGGTGGTAGGGGATGGTGGGACCGGATGATCTTGGAGGGCTTTTCCATTCTTACTGATTCTGTGATTCTGTAACTACGGGTTTATTCAAAAATCGTCATTTCCAAAGAAAAGAGCGTCGTTTCTTCCCGTAAGCAGGCTCCAGCTGTAAAACACCCGCCCCGTCGGGCGGGGCCGCACGGGCGCCGTGAGGTGAGCAGGGCCGGGCTGTGAGGCAGGCCCCGCCCGGGCCCTGTCAGGAGGTTGGGGCCGGCCGGGCCGCCTCTGACGGGCGGGAGCCTGGCGGGGAGGCCCGCCCCCCGCGGCCAATCAGAGCGCCCGCCCTCCCCGCGGCAGCCAACGGGCAGGCGCCGTGCGGCAGCCAGGTCGTGACGACACTTGGCCGGGGCGTCGCGCGATGCCGGGCGGCCGCCAGCGTGGGCGGGGACCGACCCGGACCCCGTCCCGCCCCGCCTCCCGCCCGCCGCGCGCGCTCTCCCGAGGGCGGGCAGCTTCGCCATTGGCTGCGGCGGCGAGCCGGTCGCGCTCCCATTGGCTGCCGCTGTCGGCCGTTGGGCGGCCGTTGGGTGGCCGTTGGGTAGGCGGAGCGCGGCGGCCGGCGGCGAGCGGGGCCGGCGGGACCCGGCATCGGCTTCCGTGACCGGGGAGCGGCTCCGGACCCCGGTGGCGACGTGTGTGTGTGTGTGTGTGTGTGAGCGGTTCCGCGGGGGAAGGAGATGGAGCTGCTGCCCAGCTCGGCTCCCCTGGCCACGAAGCTGCGGAACACCCTGGTCCAGTACCACGGCATCGCAGACAGCGAGTGGCGGGTCGCCAAGAAAACGGTGAGTGGGCTGAGCGTGCGGGCGGGCTGCAGGTCACCCGTGGGAACAGCAAAAAGGGCCTTACGTAACGTAACGCGGGTGTGAAGCATCTGGCGGTTCTCTCGGGGCTTTCCTCTGAGAGGCCCCCTGCAATGAGCCTTCTGGGACAGGACAGGTTTGGATGGCAGAAGGAGTTCTCCCTGACACACCGTGTCATGCCGTGTACCCGTTGTTGTGGAAGCCCTGCACAGTCCTACCAGTGCGGGGTTGGGGCTTTTCTTGAAGCAAAAGGAAGGTGTGGAGAGCTGGGGGTCGGCCTTTTCTCACAGGTAACTAGTGATAGGACTAGGGAATGGCCTCAGGTTGTGCCAGGGGAGGTTCAGGTTGGAAATGAGGAGACACTTCTTCTCAGAAAGAGCAGTCAGGCATTGGAACAGGTTGCCCAGGCAGGTGGTGGAGTCACCGTCCCTGGTTTAAGGAAAGGTTCCTGTTTCAGGAAAGATTGGACATGGTGCTTAGGGACGTGGTTTAGTGGGTGATGTTGGTAGTAGGGGGGTGGTTGGACCAGATGATCTCGGAGGTCTCTTCCAACCTTAATGATTCTATGATTTAAGAAAATTTGAAATATTGTTGGCACTAGCAGTGCTGTGATATGTTCTCTTGTACTTTCTAATCAAGGAGCCACAGCCTGTAGCTAGGCTCTGCTGGCTTTTGGAATCTCTTTTTTATCTACAATCATAGAATCATTTATGTTTGAAAAAAATCTTCAGGAATGCATGCTTCAGCTTCCAAATGTCTTCCTCATAAAATGTGAGATCACTGTCTGTTCCTTCCCTCATGTTGCTTCATATGTTTTCATTGCGTTCAAGCTGTTGCTGTGTATCAGAGCCTCCGCTTTATCAGAAGTTTTCCCCCTTGAAGAGAATGCATCTCCTGCTTTCCCCAAGCAGTTTGGCATACCCTTCTGTTGAGCTGCTTGGCTTTTCAGAGTTCTGCTTCGTCAAGCTAGATAGACTTCGCTGGTGCATCAGCTCTAAGCTTTTGAAATACTTTTTACCCCTGTCCTGCACAGGAGGTGGAAATGTATTTTGACATCTCAGTTTGGCAGTGTGGTAGGACTAGTGGAGGAAATTTGCATCTTTGCCTTTTTATAGCAATGCTGCTAGTGGTTACAGTATTTTTTATTTGTGAATAGACATAAATAAGGTAGGCTCAAATGTTCCAAATGTAAGTTGATTGTTCACAAAATTAATAAATCCAGAGTCTTGAAAAGGAGGAACAGACCATCCAAGCCTATCATAGGGTGGTTTGGGTTGGAAAAAACTTCAAAGATATCTAGTCCAACCCTCCTGCTATGGGCAGGAACACCTTCCATTACATCAGATGGCCCAGAGACCCTCCAGCCTGATAATGAACAGTGCCAGGAATGGGGATTCCACAGCTTCTCTGGGAAACCTGTTCTCACCACTCTCAGAATAAAGGATTTCTTCCTTATATCTAATCAACATTTATTCTCTTTTAGTTTAAAGCCATTACCCCTCGTTCTATTGCTACATTCCCAGTTAGGTACTGGAAGGCCACCAAGTTCTCCCCAGAGCCTTCTCCAGGCTGAACAATCAAAACTTTCTCAGCTTCTGTTCACAGGACTCTGATCGTCCTCGTGGCCCTCCTCTGGACTTGTTCTAATACATCCATGTCCTTCATGTGCTGGGACTCCCAGAGCTGAACACAATGCTCCAGGTGGGGTCCCATGAGAGCAGAGCAAAGGGGGAGAATCATCTCCATCACCAAGCTGACCACACTGCTTTTGGTGCAGCCTCAGATATGGTTGGCTTTCTGGGCTACCAGCGCACATTGCTGGCTCATGTTGAGCTTCACTTCGATCAACACCTCCACGCCCTTCTCCTTAGGGCTGCTCTTCAATCCATTCTCCACCCAGCCTGTGTTTGTGCTTGGGATTGCCCCAGCCCAGGTGCAGGGACTTGTACATGGCCTTGTTGAATTTCATGAGGTTCTCACAGGCCCCCCTCTCAGCCTGTCCAGGTCCCTCTGGATGGCATCCCTTCCTTTCCTCCAGTGTGTCGACCACACCACACAGCTTGGTGTCATCAGCAAACTTGCTGAGAGTCCCACTATCCCTGTTCTTCTGGATGCAGTACTTAACACTGCTGTTTGTTAGGACATACACTCCTTAGAGCTTACATGGTCGTGATCCCAAACAAAAAGTAAGTAGTGTTCTCTTTAATGATGGATTACAGAGATTTTGTGCATAGGTTCCGTTTTATAGTTAGATAATAAACAGATGTTACCATTTTCCTTATTTTATCTGGCTTACTCTAAAATAAATAGACCACTGCCTGCAAGACGTCTCTAGTTAGGCATGTAGGAGAGAAGGGTAACTTAAGCTTTCTTGTCTGCCACTGTCAGCATTTCCTGAACACTTCTGCTTGGTCATGTGTTACAGCAGTGCAGGCAGAGATTGTATGGTGTTCCTGCCTGATTAGTGCTGGATAATGCTTTCCAGTTGCCTTGAAAAGTTGTACCTAATATGTCTTTCCATTACTCTCTATGTATTCCTAGTAAGTTGACTTGGCCTGAAAAGCTGTTTACCTGCTCAGACTTTTAATATTTGACACAGAGAATGGCAATTGACTGTTTTTTTTTTGTTTTTTTTTTTGAAAGAATGGAGGATTGCCAGCAAAGAGGTCTGAAAGATGTCTGCTTTTCTGCAGAAAAATATACAAGAGAGCTCTTTAGGGTGAGCCACAGTTAATGATAGAGCATTTTGCTTTTCATTGGAAAAACAGGCATTTTCTGGACATCTTAGAATGGTATGTAAGTGAGAAGTAACATATATTCCATTTTATTTCAGAAAGATGCAACGGTGTGGCGTAAACCATCAGAGGAATTCAGTGGATACCTGTAAGTTTGCCTGCACACTAGATCAATATTTAAGGTTCCACAGGTGTGCTTTATAGAGTTCAGAAATGAAGGTTGTGGATAAACTACACAGATCCTTCACAGGGGAAGCTAAGTGGGTCATCTGGTGTGCCTTGTTGTCATGTAAAGGCCTGTACCATTTATTTTGGGTGTTATGCTTTGATGATTTGAGCTTACTTGGTATCCACAAAACTCCCACTGGCTGATTTGGGCAACAACGTAAGTCCAGACTTCTTAGAAATATACATCATATACAGGTTCTGTAGGTCTGCAGCGTTATTGAGTGACAAGCCAGTCAGTGCTTGCACACTCTTAGTGGCTATGCAACTGGTAGAATAAAACATCAAGCATGTAGTTGTGGGGAAGATGTGTGACATAAAGACCATTCCCATGTGAGCTTCTGTCACTGGGTTCTGTAGAATAGTTATTAGAACGCAGCAGTCTGAAGAAAGGAAGAGTGCTGTGTAAAGGTAATGTTTGAAAGTACCTGAAGGACTGATACACTCTGGGTACTGTAAGTCCTGTTAAATCTGCTGGAGCTGATGACCCCAGGTACCACGAGTCTACTGACTGTCTACTGGGCCACCAGCACACTAGCATGAACACCAAGTTGTGTGACTTAAACCACTGCCAACAAAGCCAGCTGCTGTATGCAGCTGACTACAGGATTGCGAACACACCCAATTTATAAAAGGACACTTTTATAAGTTTCCAAACACCCACCGAGAAGGCACTGGCGTTCTCAGCAAACAGCTGAGGTTGGCCACAGCCAGGTAACTATGAGTGAAAAGGGGTGAAATGTGCAAGGGAATAAATGAATGGGTTGTGTGATTGGTTACCTACTATTAATAAGGACAGCTTAATGAAGAAGAAGTGTTTTGAAAATAATGGTTATTATCAATTTTTCCCCCTCAGGAGAATGAGACCCAGTAATTCAAGTAATCAAAATTTCTGGTATCTACTTAATTAATGTTCTGTAAAGTCTTACACCAAATTATTTGGTACTCTCACAGGCTGCCAAAGCATAATGTAGTTTCTTGTTAGCTTGGTTCTACTACTCTTACTTCTACTTTATGAGGACTGTGACTGTTTTTCTCATTGCATACCTGTTCTCTTTTCTATTTGCTTATAGTTTTACTTGTCCCAAGTGGACTTCTTTGCTCCCCCTGCAAGAGCAGTAAAATAACAAGTTGTTAGAGAAATAAACATGATGATTTTTATCTGAGGAAGGAGTTTGCAATTTAAGAAATACAGATCGCAACATAAGGACAAAGCTTCCCAGAATTATCCCTATTGCATAAAAGAATAGATACACACAGAGATCTTCTTCTGTACTGTCTTTCTGATACAATTATCCACTGACTATAATTCCAGATACCAAGGTATTATAGTCAGTGTACTGTTGCAGACTAATGGAATACTGAATAAGAATTTCTGACTTTTAAATGTAAACTTACGTTTCTCTAGCTACAAAGCTCAAGGAGTGGTGGAAGATGTTACTAACAGAATTGTGGATCATATTCGCCCTGGACCTTATAGGCTGGACTGGGACAGCTTAATGACTACAATGGACATCATGGAAACGTTTGAAGAGGTAAAGACTTGCATATAGATCTTTAAAGGAAATGTGTGTAGGCACGTCTTTGAATCTAACATCATAGAAAAGCAGTAGTTTCAATAAGTACTGATATTTTTACACGTTTTCTTGAGTGCATATTTGTTTGCGTCGCCAATATGAATACGTGCTGGGGGTAACTGCAGAAGATGCTTTCTGGCTTCACAGCCCTCTTCTGAAGCTTAACGTTTAACTTTCCATGAATGAAAAAAATAGAGGAGTAAAACCTAAAAGGTTGCAACTGAGATGTGGAAGCTGTGGTACAATTCACATGTAGAAGAGTTACAGTGTAATATTCTACACACCAGAGTCTTTACATACTCCTCACTTTCACCTGTTCCACAGCAAATAAAGTTGTGGGTATTAATAATCCATTTGTACTTCTACAGAAACTACAACCTTTTCCTAAGAGGTTGTCTTATCTGTGTGGCAGGGCTTCATGCTGAGAGCCAAAATAATTTGTACTGTAGGGCAAGACTTGATAAAGAGGGATACTTTTGAAATTGATTATGTAGAAGTTGTTAGCCTTGTTTTGTTTACTGGAGACATCCAGTATGACTTCAAAACCCTGTAGGCATCTGGCTTGAACATGGATGCCTTGTCTTTTGCTCTGGCTTTTCAGGAGGATTTATATGATAATGTGTTTTTGTTAATTGCTCCTTAGTATTTACACAAACTTAAGTGTCTCGTAGGAAAGGCTTTTTGGAAGACTTGTTTGCATTCTGTTTTGTTCACTTGGTGGATTAAAAGTCCTTGACAGAGGATCTTCGTACTGAGAGCAGCTTCTTGCAATTTATTCATGATCTTTTCAGACTTGGTAGGTAGTGGGAACGGCATGTAAAAGGCACATAGCCTTCAGTTCCCAGACATGACTTACAATTCTATCATTTTAATCAGTATGATATAAAGGAGCCAGATACCCTCAGCCGCTGCAGTGCTCAGTTGCAGACTACAAGTTCTTAAGGACTTCCAGCCTTTAGACCAAAAATGACACCTCCATTCAGATCTCACTGATTTTTTTTTTCCTGGACAGCGTGTAGTTGAAATATAGTGCCACCTTTTTGGAAAAGGATAGCTGCTTACCAGCTTAAATATCCCTGTATTCATTATACTAAGATACTTTTGTTTTGTTACTCTCCTCATTCTGTCACTCAACAAGAACTGCTGTGTGATGCGTTACACCACTGCTGGCCAGCTCTGGAATATCATAGCACCAAGGGAGTTTGTTGATTTCTCTTACACCACAAGCTATGAAGATGGTCTTCTAACATGTGGTAAGACACCACTTACCTTTGCTCAATTCTTACTTTGCACCACCTGCCTGGCTTAAGATTTGATTCACCTTAAGGGTAGTTCTGTAGTAAACATTCAAAAATGATATAAAATGGTCTCCAATTAGTATTTCAGAAGTATTTTAGAGATTTTACAGATTTAAAGAAGTATACAGGTTACTGCTTTGCCCATTAGCCATTCACGTGTGACAGGATTCATTTATGCCAACTGTAGGACAGGAATGGTAGAGATGAATTGTGTGGTTTGTCTCAGCTTATACAGCAAACTGAGCAAAGTAAGAAGCTTCCTACTAAATGGGAGGAACATTTTTACTGTCATTTTCTGATTACTAAGCTCTGCTTGTTTGTGAAGGAGTGTGGATGATGAGCAGGCAGCTTTCAGGTATGCAAGTATCCAAAAGCTTAAATTGTGCCTGTCACTACTACTAAATTCCCCAGGTAGAAACTTTTATTTTTTGTCTCTGAAATTCATTTTCCTTTTCTTGTTTGTTTTCCTTGACAGGTATTAGCCTTGACTATGGAGAGGTGAGACCTGATTTTGTCCGTGGATTCAATCACCCTTGCGGCTGGTTCTGTGTTCCTCTTAAAGACTATCCTAGCCACAGCCTTTTGACGGGTTACATTCAGACTGAACTGCGAGGGATGCTGCCACAGTCTGCAGTAGACACTGCCATGGCTAGTACTCTAACCAATTTCTACTCTGACCTCAAAAAGGCTCTGAAAACATAGGCAAAAAGTGACTCGGAAGCCCACGCGTTTCTTGCAATCAAATTACGTTGTTTAGCTTAGCATAGGTTAGCTACTGAGTTCAGAGGTAACATTGTTCCTGAATGGTTCCTGAACCTTTATGTAGAGGGATCCAAACAACTTTGATGTGATACTTAGCATACATTCCTATTTCACAGCACAAGATTTTGTTTCTTGCTCAGCACACTGCAGTTGTGTGAGGAGTAGTCTGAATCTAAACACAAGATGACTGTGGGCTTGAAAAATGCATTACAAACTCGGCTCTCACCAACAGTACTGAGAGTAGGGTACTCAGGATTTTGTGAGTGCAGGTTGCTGTACAGGCAGCATCTCATTGGAGATGTAGTTTTGTAATATATATATATTTTTATATTTACTTTAAATTTTTGGTTTATGTAGTTTGTACAGGTGCATCTTTAATTTCTGTTTTAGAAATTTGCTTTGATTTACTATTGAGATGGTCCATAGCTAAATTTTTAAACAGTACTGTTCATAAGAAACTTATTAGCTCATGTTAGCAAAATATATATTCATTATTGGCATTTCTTTGATATTGTAACTGTAGCTTGATAACTGTTGTAACAGTCTCAGTGCATAGATAAAGAAATGTCCTTACAGCTGATCCAAAGCTCATTTAAGTCATCAGGTGTCTTTCCATAGTTTATAGTGGGCTTTTAATCATGCAAATAATTGTCAAAATAGCAAACATCCAATGGATCCTCTGTAATACTCTGCACTCCTAAATGATTTTTTACTTGAATTTGCATGTAATTGTGTTCTCTAGCTTAATTTTTGTCTTCCTAACGTGAGAAACCTGGAGTTACTAGAAGTACAGACAGTACCACTAACTTGCTTCAGACACAGGCATTGGTTTAACCGCAAGAGTACAGACTGCACTTTCTGTTGATTTTTGCAGTAAGTGAAATGAACATCTTAAAACATGAGGAACTGAAAGTCCAGGCACAAGCTGTAGAGTTGCTCAGAGCCACTGGATGGTGGAGGGTCTCTGTGCTGCTAGGAATCTGAATTCTCTTTAAAACGTTACATTGAGAATTTAATGTTGGTATGCATCATTTGCTCAGGTGAGATTGTAATTATCCCTGTGCTTTACCAGTGCAAGTCTGCACATTAATTTGGGAAAGTACCTTAGAGCCATAGTATTTTGGGACCAGCTGTATACATACAATCCAAGGACACAAAGCAACAGCCTCAAGTTGTGCCAGGGGAGGTTTGGATTGGACATTAAAAAGAACAAAATCATGGAAAAGGTGGTTAGGGATTGGAACACGCTGCCCAGGGAAGTGGTGGAGTCACACTCCCTGGTGTTAGGTGGATGATTGGGCTTAATAATCTTAAGGGTCTTATACAACTTAAATGATTCTATGATAATAGAGGAAGCCATGCATAGACTACATGTACAGTCGCTAACCTCTGGATATTGATGTCTCATTTTTTTAAGATTCTGGGCTGATTGAGGGGTTTTGATACAGATGTATATAGAGCAAAATACTCCATTGCTCCATAAAGAGCACAGATTAAACCTGCACAGAGCCACTTCACTGTTAGAGAAGCAGGTCAACAGGAGCTCAAGACTCTTTTGAGAGGATGTGTGCAGAGCACTGCAGAAAAGATCACAAGGTCCTTGTAGTAAATACCCATTATAAGGGCTCTAGCATCGCGAGAGTATCAAGCCTTATTTGTGTTAAGTGAAATGGCTTTTTACACTTTCAGTGAAGATAGGCTGATGAAGCACAGAGCAGCCAAAGAAGGCTTGCGTTTAAACAAGAAAATCACTGGCATTTAAAGTATGAAAGTGGTTTTTATATACATTTTCTCCATGCAGGTTTCCTTTCTATTGACGGAGTAGTTTTCAGTAACAGTCCTAGGGGTGGAAAGATTTTGTGACTAAGGGCAAATATCTGAAAGCAAAGCAGGCCTTCTATTTTGCATTGTGGTACATCATAATTTGTTCCTTTAGCACTGATTAAGCTGGCTTCATATGTTTTAACACAAGTAGTCTATTGCTTCTGCCAATGAGTCTTAACATTAAAGTTAATAACAGAATAGAGATTACAGAGGCAGAGACGGGAGCTAGATGTTTTTATGTCAGCATAATACAATTCTTCAGTTTTCACATAAAGAAGTCATGGAAAATGCTAGCATACCCTAAGGATTTATTTTGGGGATCCTCATGCTTGTCAAAAAAATTCTAGTTTAGGAGCACAACAATTGACCAAGTATGCTGATTACGCTGCTGAAGCAATGCATAGCTGGTAGCCCTACACTGATTATTCTAAACAGTTCATCTATAGAGTAATACAGAACTGTAAGAAAGGTGTCCAGTTTCATATGGTGTTCTATTTGTTTAAAATCAAAACTTTCTTTCTTTTCATATAGCTAGGGATTGAGAGGAGTGTTAGATCATGCGGCACAGCTGGTTTTTTTTTTTTTTTTTTTTTTTTTTTACCAGAGTACATTCAGAACGAAGAAAGCCACAAAATCAAGTACTGAGCAGATCAGAACCTCTTTCCCCACCATTGTGTTGCTTTCCCCCTAAGGTAATGGACAGTCTAGATGGAGCAAGGTGGTATAAATAGGAAGAGAACTGAGGGGACAAAAGTGCAGGAACATGTTACTTGGCTTATTAGGAGGTAGTTTGAGACAAAGTAAATTATGTTGTGTAGATTGCTGTCATCATCACAACAGCAGAACTTGTGCATGTTTGTGAGGTTAGCCAATATTCTTGTTGGGAAGGGTCACAGGCTACATTCATTACCTCAGTTTAGTGTTTCAGCTAAACTAGAGTGGGACAGTGTCATCTGAAAGTAGCTTCTGAATGACGTGCCCAAGATACCGGGAGAAATAGCATGTATATAAATGCATCAAATTATTTTTGTATGACTAGTAACTGGGGGGAAAATAAATACTCTTTTCAGGGGTTTAGGCAATATACCAGTTTATTTAAAGTTTGGCACTTTAACTAGGTCCTGTGTGTGTGGATGGGAAGGATAGCTAATGATAAGATGATTTTCATGTTTAGCTTTTGTTTGTCGTTGAAAACCTTCATCATTGAACCTTGTGCGTAATTGTGCTGCTTGTTTTGTACTCTACCACAGCCTGCTAGGAGGTGGAACAGTACCTCAGACAGATACTCTGGGAAAAGCACAAGCCTTGATCTCACATTTGATTAATTTATAATTCTTTTAATAGACCAAAATGTGAAGACAGTGTATAATTCCTTCAGTAATCATAAATAACCAGAACTGTTTGATGATATGAGCTGGTGATTAATAAACCTACAAGGTTCATTGCTGGAAAAAGAGCCATGGTTCTACTGAAACCAGTCAAGTTGTGCCTATGTTCAGAAAGTCAAAATCAATCTGTGTTAACAGTGGTTTTAACTGACTGTGTTCAGTGCTTAAGAGATTTGTGTTTATATTTTGAATGCAATTGCAGAATAAATTAAAATATGAACTGCAACAGACTCATGATGCATCCTTTCCAATAGCTGTGCAGTCAGTTGTAGTATTCGGCTAGTTTGGGGGGAGTTATGTCTGATTATCTAGCATCTTCAACTGCATGGTGATCTCTAATACTTTCAGTCTCCATATACTAAAAAACAAACCCCAGTATCTTTATTTAAAATCTTGCTTTAGCCTAGATAGATTTCGACTTCCCAGAACAACTCAGACTCAGATTTCTACTAAATTAAAATATCTTGAAAAAGATACAGATAGGATTTTCTCATAACTTTTATATACATATTTTTAATGACCCCATGATTGCTGTGGAAGAACATTGTTAGTTTTCTCTTAATATTACTTGTCTTTTAACATGTTTAAGAATTGTTTTCTTAACCATCAAAATTAAGTTAATCCTAAACACATGGGCACATAGTATCTTGCAAAAAAATGTGTATTAGGGTTACATTCCAGAACATTTGTTTTGACATGTGTTTAATAAACAAACAAAGGAAGAAAATACCTGTACCATATCATATGCAGAATCTTTGCTTTTGTCTCTTTTTAAGCCTATAGGAAGGCAGGAGAGCTCTGTAGCATTTGATTTCAGGGCACAGTTGCAGGTCTCTTACCTTACTTAGAAAAGGAACTGTGCCTCTGAGATACAGCACACTCTTGTGGGGAATGTAACATCTCACCATATTACAAAGTGGGGTAGAGATAGGTACAGAAGCTACTTCAGATCATTGGAAAATGATTAAGTATGCTAATTAGAATTATTAAGAAAAACTCTGACATTTAATCCTAATCTAAACCAATTTTCTGATGGGAGACATGAAGATGAAAGCAATTAATAAAATGCATGCTAAAGATGAAATGTACTGTAGGGACATCTGAAGTCCTAGACCGGCAGTTAAGCTTTATGATGCATTCTGCCTTTTCCAGTCCTCACTGGGGTGTGCTGGTGACTCAGAGTACAGGTATGGACTGATAACTGTGGAGTCCATCTTCCCAGGAAATGTGCCTCTAGCATGGAGAAAACAGGCGCAAATGATAACAGAACATGACAGGAGATGCTTGCGCATGTTTCACAGTTTATCCGCACAGGAAGAGGTGTCATAATACCCTTGCTTGGGCATCTGGCTTAAAGTGCCCCCAGATCAGCACATTGCCCAGAAACGTCTTTTCTAAAGTGAATTTCTCTTTCGGTGAGTCAAGCCAATATGACTACATAAGGATCCTTGAAAAGGTTTGTTTCTTTTTGATACAGGCAACATCTGTGAAGCTATTAGAAGATCAACAACTCCTCAATAGTCAGAAACAGCTTTCTAAGGCTGGCCAAGGTCCTATTTGGCTGTGCTCTTATGCCTCATAGAAAGCATTTTCTGAACTCTCTGCCTGGGTCCTCTCACCTGCTTTGCAACATGGATCCTGCTCCTAGGCATGTTATGAGCTCGGAGTGTAGGACAACAAAATACCATCCTGAGTAAGATTCCCTGACTTGCTGAAGATTACTACCTGAGTGCTGCCTTTAATTTGGGTTTCAATCACGCAGCATTAAGGCTAGCACGTTGGTGTTACTAATTCAAGCCATCATGCTCACTGGACAGCACTCCAAGGGAGTGCATCTGAGCAGTTGCAAGTATGAATCCTTTGTTATTTGGATGCAATCCAAAATTTTAGTAGCCTTTGCATTCATAATAAATGCTTGCAGAAAACAGATCTCCATGATAGACAAGCTGCTAACTGCAACAAAATCACTCAGAACTTTATAGAACGCTTTCTGGTCACAAGAATAGCAAAACAGTTAGGGCGATTGCTCAAGGAGGTTCCAGTGCTTCATTGCTGGAGGTCTTTAAGAACTGATAAAATTAGTATCTACTTCACATAACCCTCCCTGGGCCACAGGGATAGATCTTACAAAGGTCCTTCCAGTCCTCTCTTTCTGTGTTACACCACTAGTAACAGATTTATTCCTTTTTTTTAAAAAAAAAAAAATAATAAAAATCCAACTGCAAAGCTTTTGAGGGAAGAGAAGTTGAAATGTTATGCCAAGTTGGAATTCTCAACTGCGCTTGGAACTGATGAGACACATAATTTCATCTCACTATAATGATGACTACCATCCCTTATTCTACACTGAACATTAGCTGTCAGCAAATAACAGATGTAAGCATATCTAGATTAACTATTTTATTTAGCATCAGATCAGTCATGCAAGCCACTTATTAAAAACAGACTTTCCACTGTAAAATCATATTCTTACGGCTTATCAGCATTTCCATACAAGCACACAAGCAAGTACATTGGTCCCCAATAAAACACACTGAAACAACAAAGCTGACTTATTCTGGTTCCAATTTCTCTCTGGTTCATTTATACAGAGTATCAGAAAAGTTACTACACAAACAGGTTTAGTCTGAAGTAAATGTGTACAATTAAACAAGCAGTACATGAATTTCTATGTAGTCACTAACACCTTTGCTAGTACAAGCAGTGTTGACAGTACAAGTTTTCTTACACGTATCTTCATTATTTTTGTTAGAAGTCCAGCCACAATTGCTCTGAGACAATGAGCTTCTGTAACAGGCTTATAAGAAACATACTTCATGGTACAAGTCCGTAGCACCATTTGTCTGTTTGCCTTAGAAGCATCAGCACATACCCTACTCGTGCAGCTTAGGCTCATCTTGAATTAAGGGAAGCACAAAGCTTCCTTTTGGGCTGGTCCTCATCCAGCCTCAAAGCCAAGAGCCACCAGGAGCCTCCAAACCAAGGCCAAGTCCTTCACTAGCCCTTCACGTATCGCACCACCTCAGGTGAAAAACAGCTCAGGCTGAGGTATAATGTGACTCTGAGCTCCTTTGCAAGGGGCTGGAGCAGCCAACCAGGCTCTACTTGGTGCCTCCCAGGCTTGCAAGAGAACATCATAGCATAGCGCCTTCAAACTAACAAATTGCTTCCCCTGGGTGAGAAAGACACGCTGACCCTTCCCCTCTTCTCCCAGTTCCTACAACCCCCTCCACTGGATCAGCCATCCTAGCTATTTTTAAAGACTGTCCTATTAATCTTAGTTTTAGGGTCTAGGGTTCACCCCCTCCTACCCCCATCTTTCCTAAAGTGAGCTCCTAATCACTTCAGAGTTTATTTTCCCCCAAGCAAGTGTCTCTTAATACTGTTTCTTCTTCTTCTTAAAAAAAAAAAAAAAAAAAAAAAAGTCCCCCAATAAAAATTAAACAAAATTTTTGATTTTTAATCAGGAGCAGCAGCATGACTTCTCATGAGCACGTAGTGTGAATAAGGAAGCGGTTCCTGTTGTGCATAGTAGCACCAAGCCACAGCTGGGATTTGCTCACAGTAGCTAGTTCTTGTTTGCCATTAATCTTAGTAAAAGCTCTCATAGTATTTAGTTACTGTTTCCCTGCAGCCAAGATGGTGAAGATTTGGGCACAACAAACCAGGCACCCGCTGCTGCAGTGAGGGCAGTAGGTTGGTGACAGCAGCTGCTTGGGACTCTGCAGGTCCAATGGGCTTTATGGGTCCCCATTTTTCCCCAGGTAGGTGTTTCCTAGAGAGGGCACCTATATGCAGGATTGAGCAAATCCTCCATATATAGAGAGAGAGATTCTAAATATGCGTACTGTCCATTTTGCTTAGTTTCATGAGTGTTTTTCAGTGATGTTGGTCACTGTTAAAGACCACTCCAGGCCTATGGAGTAACAACATGCCACCGAGGAAGACATGCTCCACAGCAAACCAAGGACAAGGCTGTGAGCTGTAGTAATAGCATAAGAAAAACATCTTTGATTTCTTACCAATGAAAAGAAGTGGGGTCAGGGGTGAGAATTTTCCACCTAGAAAATTTATTTGCTCTATTTTCATACGCATGGCTGATTGTGAGGTCTGAAAAAATAGAGAAAGGACTTATAGATACATTTCCCCTTTTTCCTTGTGCAGACAATGCTAAAGAGATACTCTCTTTGGTACACTTGGTAGCAAAATCCTCTGGTGTTTCTATTGTGGGAAATCATTGTTTGGTGGTACTTAGGGATTTGTGGGGGTGGTTGTGCTTGTTTATGGGGAGGTAGTAAGTGGCAAAATTGTTCCTTGGGTTTGTTTTATTCTTTTTTCTTTTTCCCTCAGGTTTCTGTAGGTATGGTGCTTACAGTTTCTTATAGTGCAATATAGCTTCTTGGAACTAGTATTTGGAGGGTTTTGTGGTTAATGTCTGCAAACATTATGCATTAACCTGTAAAGATACTATAAGATGGTGCCTTTATTGTTGTGACTAGGCCAACTGATATAAATTGGCTGAGTCATTTGGGTTAACGTCAAGCAGAAGCGTGAGATGGACCTTCACAGCAATGTTTCAGATATGTGTCTCTTCAACAACCATGGATTTTTGCACTTTACCCTTCATACACCCTGTTTCTTTAGCTTAGGTATAGCTTAAACTGGTAATTTGCTCACTGGACATTTGCAAAGTCTACAGCTCCTCTAGCTTGTCCAGCGTGCAGAGAGAGAACCTTGGGCAGGATTGAAACAACATTGCCTCAACGCAGCCCAAGACTATTGCTTTGGAAGGGGTCAGAAAACAGGCTCTCACGGGGCAGCACTGTTAAGGTGATGTGAATGAACTACTGACTGTTGACTTTGTACACATCTGTTTTAAATTTCTCAGACGGCTAACAAAAAAAAGCTGCTTTATTTATTTATTTATTTATTATTTTATTTCCTGGAAGTATTAGCTCTCAAGGACATGTCAGATGGTACCAAGGGCTGATATGATAAAGCAGAGCTCTGTGCATGGTTCTGTGGATGAATAAAAACGACTCAGTGGCTACTGGAGCATATTGTCTCTGGGAGAGATCACATGCCCTTTGCAGCTGTAAACCATACCCAAGGGCTTGCCTCACCTTTTGAGCTACCACAATAACTGCCTGAAGTCTAAGACACACTAATTTCACTTAGGAGAGCCATCTCAGATCCACCCCAAATAGGGATAAGAATTAGATTTTGTTCTCTCCGTTTGATTGACTTTCCCCATGTGTACATATGTAGGATTGATTCTAAAGTGTTGTATTATTTATAAACAATGAGGACCAAGTGTTACAAACTGACTTTGCTGTTTCTTCTGAGAACACTTCTAAGTGGCAATTCTGCATAAAATCGAACACCATTACATGTACATCAACTGATATTACGTACATGATATTAAGAAGAATGTTGCTCATAGCACATGTGATTTTTTTCAGTTCCTGAGTATGTGTTTCTTTGGGATGGCTGAAGCCACACCTTCTCCGTGGAAGGAGGAAGATGCAGTTGATGAAGCAGGCTCCTGGTGCTCAGGAGCAGCACCTGGCCTGCTGTTGTTCTCGTGTCACTGTGCTCTGAGCCCCTTGCTCCCTCAGTGTTACCATCTGGCAGCCTCAAACCACCTGAGGCAAACCAGGCGCCTTTCTCTTCTGTTTAGAAACTAACACAAGTTGCTGAATTCTTTGATGGCTCTGGCATTTGTTGGACAGCCTTGTGCTATTTCTGTCAGCCAGGTATCTGCTCCTGAGAAAGGAAACAGAAGGCACCAGAAAACAGCGTGACTCCAGGAAATGGAGAAGAAGAGGAGACACCACCCGCACCCCACCTGGGTACTGACTGGCAATGAGTGATCACACCAAGGACAGCTCATATGGGAATGCGCTCCTACTTCAGCAGTGCACCCAGACCTTTTGGAGTACCATCAACTGAAAGAAGAAGAGTGAAACCACCTGGCAGACCCAAGGGCCATGGCAGGTTTGTCAGGACAGCAAGTCCAAAACTTGACAAGTGAAACCAGGGTTTCTAGTGGAAGAACACACAAGAACCTTTTCTTATAAGCTTTGCTCTCCACGTATCAGCATATAACACTCCACAGTGCTGCATCTCAGGCACGCAGAAAAAAAGCAGTGGCTGCTTTTCATTACAGGAGGACCTCTCTGCAATGTAATAGCAGCAAACACATGGTGCTTAATGCCCTTTGGACAGTAAATGTCTTCCTGGTGTACAAGTTAAGGGTTAGATTCTCAGTTCCTGCTCAGATGTGCTGTGGATGGAGCACAGCCGGGCAGGGTCTTCTGGAGCTGTTCAGGGCAGCTCTCACCCACAAAATGCTGTGCTGGTGTTGTCATCCCACTTCACCCTGTGTCCTCAGCTTGTGAAGGGATGAGGACACTCTTTTCCCAGATGACTCTTGGACTCAGGGGCCAGAGCTGCGGAAAACTGTTCCGCTGTATTTATTAATCTTTCATACCTTGATGTCCATTACTCTGAATTTCATCCAGACATGGTCCATGTATATAGCTATGTGAAACACTATGGTTTCAGTTCCAGCTGAGCAATGCTGGCAAATGGCAGAAGATGACTTGGAAAGTTACTGCAACTGCTAATGCAGACATGGGTCTCAAGGACTCTTTGGCAGTCTCTGCCTCTTTCAATAAATTTACAGTTGTGAGTGCATGCGTGCACATGTATGTATATATTTTTATATATAAACCTATAAAGTTTAATTCTCTTGATAAGTTCAGAATTGGGCCACTGTGACTATTTCATTCTGTTCCTGCTATGTGCTATGCCCATCCCAACAAGATCTGAATGCCTTCCCACAATGACTGTGTTTTTGTTCTCTGTTCCACTCTGGAGGGGATGAAGGTCATGCAAAGCAGGTTTTCCTTGTTGTTGTTTTGCAGAATTTTTAATTGTATACATGTACGTTAGAGGATTCATGTTGCAAAGGTTACACTCCATGTTTGTAATGAGCCTCCAATGATCTTCATTGAATTCCTATTTTTCTCTTCTTAGATTCTTATCACAATTCTTATTTTCTAACATGTCTAATGACTTTTGTTCAATACAATGCAGTATTGTGTAGGGGCTTAGCTGGGAAACAAATATTCTTTATACAACAGCAGAGTTATCTTTCACCACTGTGGTTGTATGATCTAACCAGAATCACTCTAAAGGGGAGGAAAGGACATTCTATGAGCTATTATTTTTTTGTAAAGTAGCTTTAAGGATGTTCTGGGCTGTCTCTTGGTTACCTCTGGTATCTTCAGGACCTTCTTGTATCACTGCCACTGTGCTCTAGGTTCAGCTGTGCATCCTGCTTGGTCAGCAGCATTCCTACATTGCTCCCGTATACAGAGGCATGTTTATTACTTCAATACCATACCTACATACACTGCACTCCAGTTACCTGAGCAGCAACAAGTGGAGTCAGCCACACAAAACTGAATTATTTACCAAGAAATACACATAATGTTTGCATAAACCAGGAGCCAGGGCACTGTGCTGGCTTGCGAGTGTCCGTCCCTCTGGAAGCAGGCAATACACAGGGCACTGTGCAAGGATCTGCTGCGAGTCCTCCACCCATATACCCACATGATTCT
Organism: Oxyura jamaicensis; assembly: GCF_011077185.1. Taxonomy (NCBI): domain Eukaryota; kingdom Metazoa; phylum Chordata; class Aves; order Anseriformes; family Anatidae; genus Oxyura; species Oxyura jamaicensis. The sequence continues at coordinate 60,925,989 of NC_048926.1, read as the reverse complement.
CTTGAAAGAACAGAGGGCTGCATGGCAGGACTCTGCCAACAGCATGCCCAGGACATGCGCAGGAGCTGAGGGGCAGTCACCACTCGTTTGGAAATGTGTGTATTTCCTAGAGTCCTCCTGTACTTGCTGCTTAGCAAATACTGCTATCCATCCACTAAGTGGGACACTGACAGCTCTTAACACCTTCTTCTCTCTCCCTGCTGGACAAATGTCTTTACTGAAAGAGTTGTGCAGCACTGGAACAGGCTGCCCAGGGCACATCCCTGGAGGTCTTCAAGAAACATGTAGATGTAAGAATTTAGAAACTTGGTTTAGTGGCAGACTTGTCAGTGCTAGGTTGGACTAGGTGATCGTAGAAGTCTTTTCCAACATGGAAATGGTTCTGTGATTCTGTGATAACTGTGGAAATGTCCTCGCTTTCCTGTGACTTCCAGCCGCATCCATGCCTCACTGGCAGCAGGAGCGGCAGGAGACAGATCCTTACCCAACAAATGCTGAGCCGCAGCACTCTCCAGCCTGTGACTGCCTGCTCCTGCTAGCCTAAGGCCCTTCCCAAAACATTTTGGTTGCCATATTCATCCCACTCTAGCACCACATGGCTTTTCACAACACTTTGCTTTATTCACCAAGGCAGGGGTCCTCACAAAGGGGATGCTCAGCAGCTTTTGTCACTCACCTTCACATGCCCGACAGCCAGCTCACTTGCAGGGACTGAGCTGTTATTGACCGTCTTCTCAAGGGCATGTTGGATCAAACTTCTGCTCTTATGGCCTTTTGCATTCAGAAGTTTGATTATGGTGTGCCTGCAGCTTTACAGAACACTTGCACAACACCAAATACAAACTCCAGCTAACAAGACAGCACTGGGCGGATGCAGTGCAATTTACTGTCATCAGCAAAATCACAAAGTATTCTAAATGATAGGGAATCTGTTAACATTTCAGAGTGAATCTTTCTGAACTTGTAGAAAACCCTCTTCTTGTGCAAAGGCAGGAGGAAATCACTGTCAGCTTAACAGCTGTCAGCTCCTCAGTCTAACTCTCAAATTTTAGCTTCTAATCATCTAATACTACAATCTCCATCTAGAGGAAAAGTTTTGCTAAGCTCAGACATTTCGGGAAGATGGCAAGGTTCTCCATTTTGTACCTGAGTAACTCTGCTGATGCACTGAGCGCTTTAAAAATTTAGAGCTTAGGGTTTCAACAGAAAAGAACATTATTAGTTTTTTACCTAGTTTATAACTACAGATGTAGAACGGGCCTGCCTCCAATAGCTTTAGGGTGTGTTTGTATTTTTTATCCACAGTAACACACAGCACTGGCATTGCACTCCCAGTTCTGAATTATGGGGTGTGATTTTCCAGGCTAAACCAATGCACATAACAGTCCCTTCTTAGGTTAAGTGCATACACCCTGGTGATGCTGTTCCTTCTGCACAGTGTTGTCATACCAGGCATGCTATTTTCCTGAGTCACATATTGGTAATTCCTTCAGCACAGACATCCTGATTGTTTCAAAGTGAACATAATGAAAGAAAACTAAGCAAAACCATTTTAAGCCCCAGAGCCTTCATGCGCAAGCCTGAGCTGCCACCAAGATCATGCTTTCACAGAGCAGTCTCTAGTTGCATGGAGCTGGTTCATAGTTACGATACACCACGGTGTAATTTAGCAGCACATACATTTAAGACTCAGCTAGGACTATATTACTTTTCATCTCAGACACACCATGCTTCAGATGAAGATATTTCTGCTCAAGCACTGATAGGTGTGCAATGACTTTTGTAGATCAGAAGCAACTATCCCCACTGAAGGATGAAACATTACAAAAATCTAACCCCCCTCACTGACCCAACTTGGATGCCTGCAAGGCTGTAAGTGAGGGAGGAGACCTTTGGCTGAGAAATGCGTTAGTCCTGCAGTTCCTTTGCAGGAGATAAGAAAGACAGTAGAAAGCAAGGCAAGTGGATGAACCCATCACCTTCTCCAAAGTGGTTATTCCTACCGATTTTTATTATTATTATTATTATTATTTTTCCAAGGGAAAATCTGCATGTGTGTCTTGTTGCCCTGCTCACAGTGAGAACAGTAAAATCAGGGTCCTCAGCACGGCTTTAACAGCTGCCTGGCCCTGGCCAGCCTCTCCAGCTGATGGCCCTGTACCGCCTCAAAGTGTGCCACCACCTAGGGAAAGGCTGGATGTGTGTACTTTAAATTTCAACCTCACTCAGTTAGCAAATCTTTTTGTAAAAGTTCAAAGAGTTTTAAGAAATGGAAATGGGAAAACATATCAAGTGCCATACATTCATTAGCATGCATTCGTACCTAGTAAAGACAGTATCTTATCTCTTCCTTCTTGTGTTAATCTAAATTACATTTTATTTAGAAAACCTACCATGTGAGTAACATTCTTCTACCTTTTATTTTAATATCATCAGGAAACATAACTACTGAATATTTGAATATTTTATCAGTGACTATTTTTGGTAGCCAATATGTTTTTGAGGGCTAGTTGTGCAAAGCCTAACTTAAAATAAAAACAAAGCAAAAGAGGAATTGTGAGCCTGTAAGGGTTTTAGGTGGCTATTGTCATTAAAAGTTTAACAAACACAAACAACATTGTTGTACATCAGATTCTTTTTGCAGTTTCTGTAACACATCAATAACATTATGAAATCCCCATGCTATCAAAGTGATAACAAAGAAGTGTAAACGGTCATACATACTGATTCTTGATAGTTTCTCAGTTCCTATCGATCACATTCAAAAAAAAAAAAAAAAAAAAGACCAAGACAGCTGAAGAGCCTGATCCTAATTTCACAAGCTGATCCATGCACATGGCTTCTAACTTCAGACACAGGAGCTTTAGGTGGATGCAAGATCTGTGCTGGTGGATCATTTTGCGGGAGGGGCCCTTTGTCGGGAAAATCTGAGCTAACTGCGCTGATGAGTGAGACGGTTAAACATGAGGTTAAACTATCTAGGAAGCAGCCAGATTACACTACTGTCTCCCAGACATTGTATAAGAGTGTTTCTCCAGAGCAAAACCATCATGTTGTGGAATAGCTTCCCTCAAGCATTCAAAACTTGTGTAATTGCAGATTATTCCCTTAGGCCCTATAAAAATGTTTTCTAGCTGCACAGTTTAGAAATACATGAGTAAATACAACGGCATTCAAAAAATTTGCATTTACTCTAATCCCCTATTCTTCTGTCATTTCGTTTGGCTAACAGTTTACTAGAGAATGAGATAGCAGAAGTCTGAGTAATTTTGGTTGTCATTAAAATGCCGTATATAAACAGGAAAAGTCAGAGTAAGGCATTCTCAAAACAAGCTTGAGGAATGTACGTTTTCATGCCCAGTGGAACTAACATTTCAATGTCTTCCCAGAAGTAGTGGAATGTTTCTTGCATATAAATCCCCAAACACTTTTTTTTTTTTTTTTTTTTTTTTTTAACTTTACAGGTAAAAAGCATTATTTCATACATTATTTTTAAAAGCTATTTGTTTGGTATTTCCTTCCATTTTGTCTACTGCAGGACTATGAATCTGGAAGGAAGCAGTTCAAAGAAAGTCATGACATACAGAAGACACCTACTTCCGTAAAACTGAATTAAATAGTATTTGTTTCAAACGCCATCTAGAAACACTGTATAGATGTATATGGAGTATACGCATTATGGTAGGTAGTTACTCATTCCCATGTTTTCACCTGCCAGTATTACTGCAAATAACACTGTTTCCATGACATGCCTTATGGAACAGTTTACTATTTTCATAAGCAGTCACATGCATTGAAGGTAGAATCACCAGCCAGTGCATTTGGCACCCCAAAGCAGAACCAGAGAGGCCAAGCTTACAAATCTCTCTTGCTGAATGACAAGTTAGCTGGTGTATGAAATGACAGATCTCAGCGGAAACAAGGAAGCGCATTGACCTAAGACATTTCTTCTGGAGCTGCTTCTGCTTCCTGAGTGGGTTTCTCTTCAGGTTTGCCGTCATGGACAGGAGATGGGTTACGGCTGGGCTTGTTGCTGTCATGAGTGCTGTGACTGCTGGCGCTGCCAAGGCGAGTCGATGCCACAACAGCTTTTACTGCAGCCTGAGAAAGAGAGGATCAAACAAGCATTCCTTAAAGGACACAGCCTGCCAGCATTGCAGCCTTAGCATCAAGGTGCTGGGGAACATTATGGTGCTTGCTGTTCATGGTAACTTCATCCAGATACCTGCATGGGCTCAGTCAGATTTAGAAGGGCATCTGAAATGCTGGACTGAGGTTTAGAAGAGCTGTTTTCATAAGGTTACAAAGTTCACCAGTGTGAACAGGAATTTTATTTCATCTGCACATATGGCTTTATTTTTAAAAACTACTTCAGACCTCCTGCTCTGAAGTTAGATGGCAAAAACAGAGTTATTTTCCATCTTACCAATAAATTTATTACCATTGATTATTCAAGGGAAATTATATTTATCACTACTGCATATGCCAAGCACACCAGTGGATGGCATATGGGCAACTGCCCATAGCTCTATATATACACATATGCACACACATATATATGTATACACACATATATATGTATTTACAGACACATATACAAAGAAGTAAATTTTGGAGACACGCTCTCATGGTGTGTAAAATGTTAAAAACATCAAAAAGGGAGGACACACATAAAGACAGTTTTCTTAGCCCTTGACTTTATTGCCAGAAAAACAAAAACAAAAAACAAAAAACAAACAAACAAAACAAAACAAAACAAAAATGAAAGAAAGAAGAAACACTATCTCTGTGTATGACAACTCTAGCTGTTGTTGACCTAGGTGGCTGTTTGCATAGGCTTCACAGAAGTGAGTCTGCAGGAAGGGATGAGAAGGATTATATGTATTTGTGGATGGTTTTGTAGAGGTGACCATGCAAAAACCACCACCACCAACAACAACAAACAACAAAAAAGAACAACAAAAACAAGCAAACAGACAAAAAAAGATGCTAATGAAAAAGCAGGTTACATAAAAGTTGGCATCAGTGAAGAATCATCATCAGAAAATGAAGTCAAAATGACTCAATAAAAGTGGCAAGAATTTAGAGGGTGGGAATCTAGACCTCTTAAAGGAAAATCACAGGCATCTATATTAAATGGTGAGAGCATTTCAGAAAAGAGGTTACAAACAGAACAAGCCACCTGATATTTGAATGTATAAAAATACTTTTAATGTCATTTACTCTCACTAGGCATGTAAATGTTTATGAAAAAAAAAATCAACAAATCTATAAAAAAACAAATCATCACTGAGAGCTTTAGAATTATTCTGTAACATATTCCTTTATTTAAAGAAAAGCCTGTTGGCCTGGTCTCATATGCTGGGACAGAGAGCATAATTTTATATTATTCTTATACTATTAACAAAATAATAGGTATAAAACTAATAACTGCAATAACTGCAAATGTCAATAAATTATTTTTAATTAATAATTACAGAATTGGTCATTTAGCCTTTGACAGAAAAGCAATGAAAAATAAATTCATAAAAGCAACAGCTTTTAAACACAGAGGTATGTTTGTTGACTAAATTGGTCTAAATAGACTCAACTTCAAAAAATCAAGCTAGTGATCAAAGGTGTAAGCATATAGAGAGAATTAATACCAAAACATGCAAAAAAGGTGCATGGTTCTTTGTGATCTCCTGGGTAGGGAATATAAGAGCTCATTCAGAAATAATGTATTTTATGACTTTGCTCAGTGCTCTTAAATCATTTTGATGTAACAACATTATACAGCTTCTTCAGTGAATGCACAGCAATCCTGCTGTAAGGCTACAGAATCTTTTGGAAGGGAGCACTGTTAATAGAAACACTTAGCCAGTTCTGCAGGGGCAAAGCATCACTGAATTATATCTACCATGTCCAAGAGCTTCATAAATGACAAAACTTTTTTCTTTGCCCTGTAGAGATTCTCTGTCACAGTTCCCTAATAGCACTGAAAAAAAAAAAAAGAAAAATGATCAAAAACAAAATTAAGGGTAATTTCTTTGTGAATCTGGTTTTGCATGAGACTGTAAAGTTCACAAAGATGCTTTTAACTCTTGTTCGCCAGGGCTACAAAGGCAGTTTCACTGTAACTCTTGGGAATGATTTCTGTGCTGAAGTAGCCTTCTAACAAATCTTGAACAACTGAAGAAGGGACTAGGGAAAAAGGAAGTTTCCTGACATTATATCAGTTAGGTGCCCAGCCACCTGCAATTTACACCTTATTTTTTTTTCCTGCTTCCTGCCATGGCAGATAAATAGATTAGATTGTAAAAGAACAATGTAGTGACACAAAATCTAATGGAATTCTCACTGCAGATCCCACCTGCAGTCTTGCCTTACAACACTTAATTTCCAGATAAATAATTCCACATTTGTTCTAAGAGGTACCTGCAAACGCACATTTTGGGCCTATTAATCACAGCCCAAGGTGTCGAAAATGCTGGCTCTAGATCATACAGCGGGACGGCTTAAGTTCCTGTTTCATATTGATAAGTATTTCTATATTATCTCTGTACATTTATATTTCTATATTATATATATATTTGTATTGTAGGCAGCTTACTTATCAAAAGCTTCTGCAGTGAGCTAAATACTTTCCAGATTTATGGATGCATATCTGGTTAAGAAAGTACTCGGAATTTTGTTCTTTCTGGTCAGCACACAGCACTAAACAGGATATGTATGTATGTATGCTTGCATGTACGTGGAAGGGAGGGAGAAATTTGGGGAAATCTGTGTACATTCTTAGCAGCTTTGTCTGTGCAGAGTTTTCAGTCAACCTCATATTTTATTTGCCTGTTTGCAGACATTGACGAAATCATCTTCAAGTTTTCCACCTACATCAGTTACCTTAAATAAAAAGCTTCCATACCACCACAAGGACATTGTTCTGGGAAGTCTGCAAGGCCTCTCTCTGTAACCTGTTGATTTTACTGCACACTTCCATAGCCAAAACAAAAACTATGTCCAGAGACTTGCCTTAAGTTTACGCCGGGCATTGAATTCTTGAAGTTTCTTTTGTGCATTGTCCATATGTGCAAAATTTGCTGCCTTTCCTGTGACCCATGGGTGCTGCAAAGCCTGTAGAGTTGTGAGACGTTTCTTGGGGTCTAAAACAATTAACTTTTTAACCTGCATCACAAAGATAAAATACACAAGACTGTTAACCTTATTTCATGTGCAGAATTGTACCATGCAGTCACATCAAAAATCAAGTGTTTCATTCAGTCACTGCATAACCTTGTGTAAACATGAACTGGAAAGTACTGTGTAAGAATTTCTCTCTTAGTCCACTCCAAAACTAATCTACCTATGCCACTGTTTCTGCTGTTGTGATCAGGAGAACTACACCTCTCCAAACACAAGAGCAGGAAACTTTTGGGAACGCAGCACTGCCGACACACCCCTGGATCCAATTTACTTCATCCAGTATTTTACTGGAGAAATAAATACAGCACAGGTAGCATGTCAGCCTTTATGTTTCACTAATGAACCATACTTAACAGTAACATCTCCTTGTCTACTGAGAAAAGTGCTTAAATAGACAGAAAAATGCTGCCAGCAAAATGGAGTGACATAGCACTTTTTATAATCTTTTTTATATTCCTCTTCTGAAGTTCTGACTTGAAAACTACACGAGATATCGGGTCTGTTTCTACATTTCCCTGAAGGTGGATGCCCTGCAAAAACAGAACAATGAAACCTCTCAAGGGCAGGAGTAAAAGCCAGGCATAGATGAATGCAGTTTTGATCACCAACAATCTGTGGCTTTGTTCACAGATGGACCTCAGTAACCATGGTTTTGAGTGCTCAGTACCTTGTAAAATTACAGCACTGGGCTACCAGGGGATATTTTACGGCACCATAATTAACCAGAGATAAGAAGAAAAGCAATGAGCCACATAAGCAATTAATTAACCACTTGTTCTTCCTCTCACCCCACCCCAAAATGCACTCTCTTTCTCATTGGAAGTGATACTAATAAAATATGTATTAGCAAAGGTATTGCACTCTCGTTTCTGTTTTACTTACTAAATCCTTGGCATTCAGAGACACATCATCCCACCAGGGGGACACAAAGTCATATTCACAGTTCAGGATTCTCTTAAACATGTACTGATCTCCCCTTTCGTCATAAAACGGTTCAAAGCCACAGAGTCTGCAAGGATAAAAGAGAGAGAAATTCATCAAGCATTACGTGGCCTCAGTTCCTGGTACTTCATGGTCTGTATGCTGCTTCGGAAAACAGACCTGGATGTACACATGAACTTTGCACACAACTTCTATGACAGAGCAAACAGAAGTGTGGTTGTAATAACTCACAAATACTGGCAAAGGCTGATCAAACTGATTATTTTGCATTGTCACAGACCTGTAGTTGGATCTATTAATAAAGGAGCGTAACACAAGGTTAGCCGTACAAAGTCAGACCATTCAGTAAGTATTTCAGCCTCTGACTAGCTAAAATCAGACAACTAGGGAGGAGCAGAAAAACTGTGATTCACGGCTCACGGACTTTAACTGAAATGGGTGCCTTTGTGCCAAATAGACTTCCTTTGTTCTTTCATCTCCTGAGCTTTCCCAGTCCCTTTTTGAACCACTGCAAAGTCGCAGCACCCACAACATCTTGCAGACGGGTGCACCAGGGGCAGCTGCACACCTTGGTGGGAGTCTGCTTCTGGAGCTTTCATTCAGTGACCCCTGTGGTTGTTCTGGAGGAAAACTGCAAACAGCTGATCATGACAAATAGTCATTGCTCAGCCTGGAGCCTTTGCTCTTTCCTGCCCTCTTCCGTGGATATTCACCAGCTCTGAGTGTTTTTGAAGTGGGTGCGAATGCTACTCAGCATGGACACACTGTGGATTTGCGTATTAGAAAACTTTTGATGAACACTTTTGATTTTAATCTCCCTTTCTTTCCTAACAACTCCTGACCTTAGACCCGTTGTTTGGATTGTTTACAAGCAGCGAGTTAACACGTTCAGAGAGCAATTATCAGAATCCTTCTATGTGATCCCTGAGAAAAAAGAATTAGCCTTCATTTTGCCTGTGAAGTTAGAAGTTTTTCTATGTCAAGCCAGCACTGTTTTTTGATTATATTCTTCACTGTACTTTCTTTCATCCTATCACCTAGGCACTCAGTAACACAAAATCCTTTAGCAGCTTTTCATCAGCAGCTTTCATCTTTACCTGGGTAACCTAAGTATTATCAGGAAGTTTGGTAACCTCACTAATGAATGTATTTATGGATATATAGAATAATACAGATCCCGACAGATCCACATTGCTGACCCTGGGGAAGGCTAACTAATAGAAGTGGTTCTATTTATATAATGTCATTTTTGCACTTCATTGCACTTTAATCATGTTTGCACACATAATCAGATGTTTTAAAGTGCATTTCTTATTCAACCAGTAAATTATCTGAGCTACAATAAAGCTGTATCTTCTACTAGCCTATCTTCTACTCTGTCTCCAGAAAATGCAACAAGCAACAAGAGGATGATAGCAAACTCAAAAGAACAAGATGACAAGTCTAGTAAATGTAAACTTGCATTTTAACCTTTTTTTTTTTTTTTTTTTTTTTTTTTTTTTTAAGTCAGTCAGTGTGCTTACATTCCTGAAAAAGGAGACAGATGTTCAAGCAACAAATGTTTTTTAGAGTGTGGCGTGCAGCCTGAACAGCTGCATCACTGCACTGCTGCAGAGTAAAAATCCTGCCCTGTGAGCCCGTTCCAGGTGCATTATTCATCTCCAAGTCTGGCAGAGATGGATCATAATATGAGGATCCAGTCTACAAATGCTGTACTTTGGTAGGTAGGAGCCGGTCATGGTTACCCTGCCCCTTCCCACCTGTTTGACTCTCAGCACCGTTCTGAGCTTCTTCCAGGTCAGCTCCTTTCCCCAGGAAGCACCTCTGCTGAGTAGAGTCCTTGGGCCACAACTGCTTCAGCCAAAATTAGCTTCTGGTTACCAGGTAACTGATTACATACAGTGAGACCATGCTTAAGGCTTGCTCTCACTGTGCTGGATGCTTTCTAAGTGATTCTCTATTTACACCTAAAAATATTTTCATCATCACTCACTACTATTAGCTACTGTTGTCTGATCAACAGTCTCTATAGATACACTTCCACTCTCCAAAAACTTCCATTTCAGCAGATAGGTTTTTCACTATATGTCCCATTAGATCAGTAAAAGTATAGGTGTGATTTCAAATTAGATAAATAAAATAAATATGGTAAAACCCAGCATGGCTGCTCTTGATTCATTTAAAATAGCATGATATTGATTTATTTTAAATCATTTACCAACAAAATAAAGGGAAGTCAATGTAAACAAGTTAAAAATTAGTTACACATTACCAGACAGTGTTTTTTTGCACTTTTAAATCCATTGTTAAAAAAATACTTTTAATTAAATCCATGCAATTTTGACTACAGGTGAAACCTACATATTTGTTGACCACTATCTGCTTCTCGAATGAGCAGTAGTATTTCTGACCTGTTGCAAGAATACAAAAGGACTGCTCCTCTACGCTATTAAAATTATAAGTGTGGCTTCCCTGAAATTATGACAGTTAATATCAGGAATAATATTTTCTGTCAAGTATGTGTCAAAGTTTTTTAGTCACCTGGTAAGTCAGCTTTGTACTGGTGATAAGACGGAGTTTTACATGCATGTCTTCTGTATCATGGTAGTTAGCTCTTACATATGCCCTTTCGGGAGGGGAGGCATGTTCAACAAGACATTTTTGGATTATATATATCTGCATCCCATCTGCTAAAATATGAGGATGGGACATGCAACATTGTCCTCTAGGCTGCAGGATTAATAAATTAGTTGCTGTTCCGGTGCCTGCCTGTCTGGTCTCAGGTTCTAACCTATTAGAAAAGTTGACCTGCAAAGCTTTGCATTCCCTGGCTAAATGGAAGAGATGGTCAGGTGCAACAGACTGGTAGTTTTTTGTTTTGTTTTGTTTTGTTTTTTTTTGGTCTGGCTTGTTCCTGTAGGTCAAATAGGATTTCAGTGGTGCAGGATGAGGAGAAGACCACGAGGTAGAAGGACAGAAGTATCTGTCCTGGCAGAGTCCCACCCACAGCAGGAGCTCACATGCTTCTGTACACCAGTGCAGAAGTTTAATGTGGCTTGGGAGCATGTCCTGAACAACTGAAAGATTTAGAAAGGCTGCACAGAGCAAATACCACTCTCTATATTAAATAAGAATTTGCTATATGTTCTCAGTTGGTGCTTGACTACACTTAGAAGCAAGTTCTGCTTAAAGAAGGATCTCAGCTTCAAGCAGAAAAGCTATTCATCAATTGCTCAATAGCTAGGCAAGCCTATGCCTTAATTCATACATCCTTGCAAAGGGACAACAAAAGGCACCGCTCCCATCTCAGTGACAGCTGTGTGGCAAACCTCAAATCTCTCCATCTCTTTTGTGTGGGCCACTAGAGCTGATGAGATATGATTGCCTGCACAAATGACCCACTCTCCCACCAAACTCAGCCTTGGAATTTTATACAAATTAACTATATGAGCTGAAATAAAAGTGTAAGTGGGATGGTACCCAAGCTGGCACTATCAGGACACTGGGTGTAAGAGCAGGAAGTATTTGAGACGTGATCCTCTACAGACTTGAACCAAGTCTGTGAACAAAGATTCACATCTTTAAAGGAACAGTTAACACAATTGCAACAAAACCATGACAAGAATGGAAACCATGGCCTCCAAAACTCATCATTATTATATGCATGTATTTTCTGGCATATTGTAGGAATACTGAATCCAATTATTTAAAGGGACACAAAGGAAGGTCCATGAATTATTTGAAGCTGATGTACAGAAGATGTTTTCTAGTATTTCCATATAGATTGTTTATATACCATCAGATGTACTTTTACTATAAACCCTAAAAAATATAATTGTGTTTTTCCAAAAGACAGAAGCAAAATATTTGTACTATTGTGCACTGTACTTGCTGGACAGATAGTGAATTCTAGAAGGAGGAAAAAAAAATAAGCCTAAATATACAAAACCTTATGTATTTTTAATGTATATCTGCAAATTTCTGTTTTCTTCCTACAAAAGGCATCCCACAAGTATCATATACAACAAGCCAGTTTAGCATCCATGTTGGCAATGGAATAAGTGAAGTTATTTATTCTCCCATAAAGAGAAGTGTCAGTACAATGGACACAATTTTCCCTTCTCAAAACTCTTTCTTTGAAAGATTCCATTGATGCAATAAAATAATTGCAATGCTTTCCAGCTGAATTAGGACTAGCCATATTAAAATGCAGCCGTAAGTGCTTATCTTTAGACACAACTCTTTGAAAATTTTGGTCTACAGCTGGAATTTCAGCTCTTTATGTATGGCCTGCATTGCTCACAGCCCTTTTTCAGCTGAATCTCTGGATATTTTGTAAGAGGTGGAACATTTCTTTTTCATCATTAATCATTTTACTGATCAGACAAGGTCCAGGGCTGTCCCCTGCCTCCTGGCTATGATGGGGCCGAGCCTGTGACTGCAGCACTGAGACTGAAGCCAAAAGCTGCTGCAGCATACGTGGCTGACACAGAGGAATGTGTCTTTGGCAATATTCAGAGGCACTGCAAAACTACTGCATGCACCTTAGCTTCTCTTTGCCCAGTCTGAAGTTGAGAAGTTACTTAGAATAACGGTACCTTTCATAGTTTCTGTTAAAGAGGAAAAAATGTACAACACTTACTGACATTTGTATTTTTTTCCTTTGCTTTCAGCATCTTCACTGCAGTTCATTCACATTAACAGTACGATTCTGCACAGACCTTGCTGCTATTCATGAAAAAGTGTTATATTCATCAAATACATCACCTGTGTATTTTGCCACGCTCCTTTAGCCTTTGACTTCCTTAAACAACATTAGGAACATCACAACTCAAGTTCAGCATCTTTTTGTTTTCCAGCAGCACATCCCATACATAATGCCATAAAAAATGCAGTTGCTGTATTTTAAACCAAAGGAACCAGCTGCATACCAGCCCACGGCACTGCCTGCACTTACAGGATGTAGGTGATAATCCCCAGAGACCACATGTCCACCTCAGGGCCATAGGCACATCCTCGTAGTATCTCTGGTGCTGCAGACGATAAAAGTCTTGTCAATAAGATGAAACTTGAATGCAGAAATAACAGTAAAAAAGTCAACATAAACTATGTGCATGCTTACAGGAATCTTTGAAAGAGATCGTCATTATGATTATCATTATCATTTTCAGGGCCTGCTCCTTTAGGTCCTTAATTAGGGAACTGATTCCCTCCACTAAGTATAAAGCAACAGAAGTGAAGTCCAAGCATGGCAAGAATAAAGTGCAAAGTGACAGGTGAACTTTGGTGTCAGATGGCTTTTTAGGTTAGATTTCCACAAGTAAAAGGGATAGCCACACCAGCACTGGAAATGCAATGTAGCAAAGGAGGTGGTATTCTTACTTTGGTATTTGGTGTACTTGGTAGTTCATTGGGGTTTTATTTTTGGTATTTTAATTGTATGAATATATCTAATGACGATGTGTAACACTGTAGGCATATTTTGTTCCAAATCACCATTCTGACCACATCCAGATTTTCCTTTATTCTTCCCACAGCCTGCCCCTTCCTTCCCCAGTCTTCACTTTTATTTTTTTTTTTAACTGTGGTCCCACACTTTAATTCTGTTTGTAAACTCTACTGCATTACAAGGAAATTGAGGACTGCATCCCTCTGTCTGCAGCTGAGGGACTACAGGTACTACTGCCTCAGAAATGTGCCTTTTCTTAGCTCCAAGCTCCTCAGCTCCCCGAGGAAAGACAAGACCAGTTCAGGTAACTACTCCTCCTGCAGGGCAGAGAAGGCGGAAAGGAATGGTCTTGGGGGACTGTAGCTCTAAAACGCTAGAGTCAACCTTTGTCTGAGTAGCTTGACAGTCCCACCTTGAGGTAAGCTGAGCAGCCTGGCTCACCCTGCAGACAGTAGCTGCTGCTGCTGCCCTGTGTGACCAAAAATGTGCACTTCTGCACACTCAAACTGTGATGTGCCCACCCTGAGCACCTCGCGCCCCCAGGCTGCTCCAAGCAGCCTCCAGAGAGGTCTCTGACCTGGGCCAGCTCCCTGGGCTATGTGCCTGGGGTGGCAGGATAGCAATGTCAGAGGAGATCCATGTAGGAAATGGAATCACCAGCACTTGACACCAGGGGAGCCAGGACTCTTCCCTCCCTTACCTTTTGGCCACAGAAAAGTCATAGTCAACTAGTGTTGGAAAAAAATAATCAAAATGATACTGCTGAGCCATCCTTCCAAGTATCTGCAGGTCTTATTCACAGCAAACATTATATCTGTGTGCTGCAACATCCCCATGGAGCGAGGTTCCCCAGTGCAGGACATTATTTGGAGCACACATGACTCCCCAAGGGCCTCTGGGCAGCTGGCTCAGACTTCTTCAACCTACCTGAAAGGTTTATCACACTAGGAACATACTAAGCATTTTTACAAGTCATTAATACAGGAAGCAAAGGACATTATTCGCCAAGTTTTGCCATATAGTACTTGCACACCTGGGAGCTGGACAAGTGCTTGGCATTCTCAGCACAGACCTTCCCTGCCTCTTCATTCTTTTGTCAGGTCAGGTGGTGAGCAGAGAGGGGATATATTTGAGGAGGGATACCAGGTCCCAATGCGTCTGAACTCAGATCAACCAGTAGTTAACAGAACAGCCTAGAGGCAAGGCAGCCAATGAGCTTAGAGAATGACATGCAGAGGGACCAAGAAAAGAGGTGTCACTCAGCGTTCCCTCTGCCATATTTGCTAGTGCCAGATGGGGTGCTATGAACTAGAAAGGACAGTTTTTCTGTTTGATGGTTGAAATGTTTCTTCTAAAGCAAACAATGTTTCTTGGGATGTCTTCTTGATCAGGATAAGGGCAGAAGACACAGCTCTTCTTTAACTTTCCTCCTCTTTCCACTGTAAAATTGCCACAAACAGACCCCCCAAAAATCTATCTATCTAATATCTATCTATCTATCTATCTATCTATCTATCTATCTATCTATCTATCTGTCTATCTATCTACCTATCTACCTATTCATCTGTCTATCTACCTATCTGTCTATCATCTATCCGTCCAGGTCTGTCCTGATGTCTAGACTGATTACAGAGCTGTATGTTTTTTTTTTTTGTACTTGCAAAAGTTTGCTTTTGGCAAATGGATTGCACTGAGGTATTGCTGGTTAGATGTTGGCTGTAACAGACTGAATGTGAACCACTGCCCTGCATTGGCTTGTTTTCCTGTGTTACTGTAAGCAATCACCTATGCCCTTCTTGTTAAGTTCTTTCAAAGGACAATGTCTCAACAAGTTAAGTTCTTTGTGACCATCTTCTTTCTTTCAGTCTTCTGCATCCCTTTGCTTGTTGCAGACTATGGACTGCTAAGTCTTGATGCCAAAGAATCCGCTCTCCAGCTGTATGTTTTTCTTGCTGTGTCCTTCCTGGAGAGGCTGCTGATAGTAGGGTGGGCAGGATGTGGGAGTTGGCAGCCTGTGGCTATCAATTATTCATAGTTTAATTTGGCATTTCAACAGTATCACACCTGGGTTTCCTCCATTTGTGGAAGTAATGCTTTATTACTATCTTCCAAACACCAGGAATTCTGCAGGGTCAGTTAACTCAGGTCATGAAGCAGCGATTGCAGATCCATGTCTGCAGGCACAAAGCTCCTTTCACCACTCCGCAACACAGCCATTCAGCCTCAACCCTCACACCAAACCATCACTACTCTGAGGGCTCACTCTTATGTGTGAAAAAGCCTTATCATAATTGCCTTGCAGTGAAGGGTGAGCAGTGTGCAGAGGCAGCAGCAAACCCCTTTTGCCTGGGGTGTCCTTCTCTTGCATGTTCTGGCAGTGCATTTGGTGGCTTCAGGAGTCCAGGTGAACTTCTCCTCTCTTCCCCACCACATATGCAGCTGTGCATAAGGATGCTGAACTGGGAGCCCAGCAGGGCACACAGGATGCACTGCTGACTGCTGCTGGACAGCCTGCAAGGCTCCTTTCAGCACTGATACTACACCTGTAGTCCTCTGTTATACCGGTCCCATTCCAGCATGGACCAGAACACTCTAAGTAAAGCGTGCATTTAAAACCATGTATTTGCTTAAATGCTTTGGATTTAGGGGGTTAAATTATGAGCATACTATAAAGAATAATTGTATTTCTTCTGTGTTAAAAAAGTATTAAGATAAATTCACCATAATTAATATTCAAATATTTGTAATTGTCTATACATTTTTAGAGGTTTCCATTAAGCCTTCCATACCCCAAATTTCTGCTAATGCCTCTTCAGTATTATTTTAGTAATTTCAGTATTTTTATGATGGTTGGACTTATTCCCATGCAAATAATGGACTTGCACCAAAACATATGTTTTTATTAAGCTTAGTGGATTTGATTAAGCTGGCCCATATGAATACCTCTCCTTTGAAGGCGGGCTGGAAAGAAAAAATGTAACATCCTCACATTAAATCCAGCATCATGTAAATAACAAAGCAACATACCACAGTACCCTGGAGTTCCACACACTGTCTTCATGGTCACCTGATCTTCTACAATCTTGGAAAGTCCAAAATCAGCTGTTAAGATTTTTTATAAATGTTAGCATTTTCACCTCCTTGTAAAATCACTTTTCTAACCTTGTATATATAGTTAAATGTACAGTACTGTCATTCCCAGAGATGCGGGTCAATTTAAGGGATCTACCCAGACTGCAACCCAGAAGTAAAACTTGTCTGTGCAAATGAGTTTTCTTGGCTGCTGACTGACTCAAATATATCTTGTTTTTCCTGAAGACTGCATACAGCCAATGCAATGAGATGCCTGAAGGTGTACAATCAGTGATACAGAAATGCATTTTAAAGAGCTGTACCTTTGGATCATTCCAATTTTACCTAATTTGCCACTCACTAGTATGGTAGCAATGCTGGGTACAGGCTGGCAGCTGGGGCAGAAGAGAGAAGGAGAGCTGAGAATGGAGGTGAGGGCATCCCTAGGTGTGTTCCTCTTCTTTGGGCGAATGCTACAGAAGGCCTTACACTACTCTGGCCATCACACCAAGGCTGCATTAAACTATTACATTATTAGAGCCTTTCCAGGAAAGATAAGAATCAGGACAGAATGTAAATCAGGATACTATCATCATGAGATGCAAGACTTTCCTAGAAATGTGTATAATAAAAGTGCTTGCAAATAGTTCTCGCAAATCTGGATCCTTGAAACCCATGATGAACACAGGCACAATGAACATGGCAACACTTTCACCCCTTGCATGCTCACATGCTCCCTGGCAAGGCAGCACAAGGCGGTATTTCTAAACTGATTGCAGCTCAGGAACACTGCACACTTGGAGTATCACCTGGCAGAGTTCTGTTTCTTTCAGAAGATGAGAGCAGGAGGCTCAGGGGTTTTGTGATTTTTCTTCTACTATGTACAAATCAGTCATTTTCCAGCTTAATGCATCTGAACTGCCACAGCCCTATTTCCACCAGTGAGTACTTCACTGCTCTGTTTGTATGATCTAGTCCAGGAGCTGCCCATGGCTGGACACAGCACAGCACAACGCAGAACAGCACAGCACAGTACAACACAGCATCATACCACACCACTGCATACCACACCACACCAGCAGGCTTCTTCAGAGCTCCTCTTTGCTCCAAGAAGAGCTGGGCATACCTAGCTTTGGAGGTCAGGCCCTAGGCAAGTGGCATAATACGTCCTTGCTCAGGAGAGCCTGACCTCACCTCCATCTTCTCATCCCTCAGTGAATCTTTTCCTTTAAAATGCTAGTTTAACAAAATAGAAAGAGA
Organism: Oxyura jamaicensis; assembly: GCF_011077185.1. Classification (NCBI taxonomy): domain Eukaryota; kingdom Metazoa; phylum Chordata; class Aves; order Anseriformes; family Anatidae; genus Oxyura; species Oxyura jamaicensis. Next base: position 60,908,087 of record NC_048926.1, on the reverse strand, counting down.
GAAGTGGTGCACACAACTGTATGCTAATCTCATGACCCATCTTGTTCCTCCCACCCTCTATCAGCTGCCTCTTTCTGCATGATTTAGCTGTAAATTTTCCAGGCTAGCTTTGTGTTTGTTTTTAAAACACCACGCACAACCACACTGCTGCCGAAGAAATATGCTGTTCACCTGAGTATTAGCATTAGATTAGAATAAAGTAGCAGTGAGAAGTATATAGAGTCAGCACACAGTACTGGTACAAAGGAATTAGGGAAGCAACTATGTAGTGGTGCTTACCAATTTTCAGTGGTGCATCTGGTGCTGGTGTTGCATAGAGTAGATTTTCTGGCTTCAAGTCACGGTGCACAATTCCATTTGCATGCAGGTACTATGAAGAGAAAATGTCAAAACATTTACCTCAGTGTAAGATGACGGTCAAGTACGAGTTAACAACTTCCTAATAATCTATAGCAGCAGTTCATTGGCTGCTACCTATGAGACACAGAGTCAGTTAACTACCTTTCATCAGCTTTTTTTTTTTTTTTTTTTTTTTTTTTTTTTTTTTCTGCAAACCAGCTCAACACAGAATCCTTAGATACATATTGAGATCTGGATAGGAAAACAAAAATTTGAAAGGCAAAGATGGCATCATGTCCTTTTGAGAAGAAAAGCTTCTCAGAAAGTATTACTGACTTTTTAACACAGTGGTAACCTCTAGGAAGTAATCGAATAGATGCTGACATGCAGAAGTCTGCCTCAGAGAAAGGCAGCTTCTGCATATTAAAACAATCTAAGAGATAAAAAATAGTCATACAACTATTAGGCTATTAAATAGACAACTTTGAAAGGAAAAAAATGTAGCATGTGTACTCTGTCAACTATAAAATCCTTAGGGTCCCTTGACCAAGACTTCCAGAAGGTTTTAATACCACACAGTTGTAGGTACACAGATTTCCAGCTGTCTTGGTGAAACTTGTACAGTACATGTGAACTTCCAAATCTTCACTAAATTCCTGTAAAGATGTTGTCCTTGCCTTGCCGTAACAGAAAGAAGCACTTCTGGCATATCTATGGGCACTTTCTACATTGCTAGGGATAAACAGTGAAAAAGGCATAAAAATGATAAACTAGTGAAACAAATTCTGCATTTCTTGATTTTCTTCCCTTTCTTATTTTCTTTCTCCAGCAGAAATCTCTAAAACCTTGGAAATATGATTCTCAATGGAAAAATCAGAGTATCTATTTTATTTGAAAACTTCCTGGTCTACATTTTAGTAGAACCTCTCAGATGTGTTTTCAGTATTGAAAAAAAAAAATATAGTGTGTGCACTACTATGCAGTAAATAGCAAGTTTTTGAACATCTGCCTGGAAAGTACAGTTACAGCATTCACTTGAGTTAGCATCTGAGACAAACTCTTCACTGTGCATTAAAAGTTTGCAAAGTTGCCAGTGATTAAATAACATTAAGTATAAATATATAGCTCTTTCCCTAAGCATTGTTTTACTGACATTGAATGCTTTTTAAGTGTGTATTTCTTACAGTGCAATAAATATATTTTATTGACTTCCTCTAAAATCCTAAAGGATAAGTATTTATCATGATGTTGCTAGTGGAGATAAGCTGAAGACTATAATTTACTTCGCAGTGAGATCTAAGTGCTTGTCCTAGCTGTGTTTTCTACAATGAGATGTCTAATTAGTTATACAAAACTGATGGATTGCACTCTGCTACATCATTTATTGTGGTCATATCTGCATGGATACACATAATCACATCTAACCTGGATAAAAATACATCTTTATCTTCCAGTGAGGACATAACTGCAACAAAGAGGCTACCACAGTTTATACCACTAATGTGTCTTACATGTAGTAGTAATAGAAACAAGGAGTGTGCTCTACTGGAGTGGACAGAAAGATTTCTGTCCACTGATCTGTGTTCACACACTGCAAATCAGTTTAGCTGACGCTGTAGGGAGTGAGAAGGAACAGATATTTTGCAACCACTCAGTGGAAAGCAGACACTTCCAACTCTTTCACATGGAATAGTTTAGACCAAATTTGTGCAGAGAAATTATCCAGCCAAGTTTGCAGAAAGTCTTTTAGCAGGTCATTTTTTACCCATGCCTGTAACTTAAAAACATTTTATGGTTTGAGGCTGAAAACATCAAAATTTTCTTCTCTTCTAAAAAGTCCATTTTTGTGAGAGTGAAATTTGGGAAAAGCAGTGGAAAAGCTGACCAACTTTTCCTGTGTTAAGTCAGTGAGACAGGCTCACAGGATTCCTTCTCACACACTTCAATAACTGCAAACAACTATGCCTGCTAACTGCGTTTGCATTTCATGACTTACTGATTTCTTGACAGATTTGTACTGAATTTGCAGCGTGAACTCCTTTTCATTTTACATCTGTAAGATCCGTAAGGAAAATCACCTCCCCTATCCAGCCCACCATATGAAGAAAACTCACAGAATGCAGGTGGGAGTGCAACAGATGTGTGAATTCCCACAATAACCCAATCAATGTCTCGCTACATTCAAGGCTCTCTCTGTCCCCTCCACCACACCTCACTTTATCTCCCAACATCCCAACCCAGACCTACTGCTCCCTCCCATCCCCTCCTCCACCTCCCCAGTAATACCCTCACCTCCTCTGCCCTCTGCATGTGGAAATGTAGATCCTATCATGGTTACTACAATCCCTGATCTCAGTCCCCTCTGTTTTGTCCTCTCTCTTCCATAGTTTCTTTTGCTTGACTTCATATTTGGGCACAGGATGAGGTTCTCAGACTAGCCAAGACCCACAGGTATGCTGGCTCACCAGCCTGCCGCTGTCTCTCAGCTACTGGCAGAAGTACTGCATACGGATGTGGTTGCCTCAAGCTGCCAAGTCTTATGTTTAACAGACATCTTGTTGGCATCTTGCGTCTTTCAGACCTAGCCTTCTGTCAAATTTTGTTGAGGTGAGCCTATAGAGTCAACAGTTACATTGTGAAGCAATGGAAAAAGGGCCAAATAGACAGCAATAACAACAACAACACAGTATTCTCACTGATGAAGAAAGCCCATTCTTCAACAACACAAAAGTATCGGCTATCCTTATGGAGGTGAGAGGTTTCTCACTGGAGTTCTTTAAAATGTAGCTGACTCCCAACAGCCTTTTTACTGAAGGTCTCCAGACCAGGCAGTAACCTTACTTTTCCCCTTTCCATTTGTGTGCAAAGAACAAAAAAGCTGATGAGGGGATGAGAAGACAAGACTTATGAGGAGCAGTTGAGGGAACTGAGGTAGTCTAGACTGGAGAAAAGGAGGCTAAGGAGAGACATCATCCTTCCCTATAACTACCTGAAAGAAGGTTGAAGCAAGGAGGGTGTCAGTCTTTTTTCTTGCTTGAAAACTGATAAAAAGGGAGGAAATGGTCTCAAGTTGTTCAAGGAAGGGTTTAGATTGGATGTTTGGAAGAATTTCTTCACAGAGAGGGTGGTCAGGCTCCTCAGGGAGGTGGCAGATTCCCTATCCCTTTAGGTATTGAAGCGATGTGTCCAACCATCAACCTGACGTTATCCAAACCTAGTCAAGGTCAGGCTGATAGTTGGACCCTGGGCCTTGTTTGCTAGTTTTCACCAGTCCCAATAGGCAAAGTGAAGAGAGTACAGCCACCAGCTCTGCTCACCACATAACACAGTGGTATTCCTGGTATTGAAGACTACTTGGTAATTACATTGCCTTTAATGAAAGTGAACGGTATTTTGAGTTTTACTGTTTTCTAGAAGTTTTTACTGATTTTTTATTGTCTAATTAGAAATTGATTTAGTTAAATTAGCATAATTTTCTTTGTATAGCACCTATTTCATTTTATATATGCTTTATTTTGATTTCTCTTCACTTTATTTCTCACATACTGATTTTAATGGATAGAACTTTCCTTTACTGGCAGTGCCTCTGCAGCGTAAGTTCAAAGACAATTGTTTCTGTCTCCCACTTCAGAGTATAGCTTTGGGCATTACACATTCTCATACTGGAAGAATAGTTAACCCATGCTCTACTGTTTAAATGTTATGTCTCTCAATGGCTAAATAACATGATTAAAAGTGAAGATCATGGCCTATGTATCTAGTCAGAAGAGGTGATACTCTCTTTATGATCTAGGCTTTGCTGAGTTACATAATTTTCCCCACCTGTAAAATGCAAATGAAACATGAAACATTTGCATTCTATGGATGGATGAAAGAGTTTTTAGCTGCAGAGTGCTGTACAATAATTTAGCATAGCATGCATGTAAAATGTGATTATAACATGAAGAGAGATTCTTTTAGTAGCTAAAAAAGTCCTGTTTTCACTTTCTTCCATTTTTCAGTAGGTAATACACCAGAAGAAAATATGGGCATAGCAGTTGTCTGATTGCAGCTTTGTTTATTTGTGTTAGTGAAATAAGGTGGATACAGAAAATTTATTTTTACTTCATAGTGTTATATTTCCATGGCAACATTACATGGGTATATTTAAATCTGGTTATGTCCCGTAACATCTATGTATCAAATGTTATATTTACTGATAGAACAACAGCCTTTGGTCTGGCCTGATGAGATGTAGATGGAAGAGAGGCCACCACAGGATATCAGAGCAAGACCTGTGGAAGAAGCCTTGTGGAAGAAGTCTTCTCCATGTATGGTGGTTTCATCAGATCAGCTGAATTGGCCAATGGCACAGTGCTTTCTCACATACTCATGTACCTGTACCTGTTTCTCTCTTTCTTTCTTTTTTTAGCAGCAAAGGCACTTGCAAGGCGGTACTGATTTTAAGGAACATTCCTTATAAGGAATGGCTGCTCCACTTAGTGAACGAAAATGAACGGGAAAAAAGAAAATGGAAACTAGAAACAACAGGGACCTGGAACAGTGTGTCCGTGTATATTAAATGAGTGAATGTAAATGCAAATTAAATGAAATAAAATACATAGTGACAAAACTATATTTGCTAAACACAGGGCCTTGCACATCCTCTGAAGACAAGGAGATATAAGTTGGCCAGGCAGGTGAACCGTATATGCTTCAGGCACGCAGTAGGCTACTGCTTTGTCACTGTATAGAATCTCAAATAATCAGGGACAAATGTATTCTAGCAAAATTGAGTGTGATAGTCTTACTACTCTTTGAAAAAACTTGAGGAGAGACTCAGCAAGACACTAGTTAGGAACAGTACACAGAGACTTTTCTAAAATAATCACCAGTTTAAATAAAGGCAGCCTTCACCTTGGCCTGTATTCCCATGGCATACAACAGCAGCTCTTGAGTCTTAACTGCCGTGACTCTAATTGTGACTACAGAAGAAATTTTTTTTTTCCTTTCTTCCCTTTTCAAAAGTTTCTTTCTAATTGGTCCATGAGAGTTTCGTTTTCTGTTTGTTTAATCCTTTAATAATTAAGGTTCCTATCTAACTTTAAGGATTTTATGACAAAAGGATGAATGAAGACTGCTTAAAATTCTGGCCTTTTTTCTTAGTTTTAGTTATGGTACCTATAACAGAGAACTGTATAAAAATAGGGCTGAAATCAACCTGAATCATCTACTCCACTCCATGCTCCTAGACAGAATGAATTGCATCTGCAACAGTTGTTTGACCAATTTATACTTAAAGATCTCTGATACCAGTGACTCTGCAACCTCCCCGAGCAATTTATTTCAAGGCTGTGCTATCTTGACCTGTGTCTTATCTGGATCGCAATGGGAGCAGATGAAGCACATTACTTTGTTTCTTACATACCATAAATGAAGAAGGCACATGTCCTCCCCCCCAGCCCTCCCCCCCATTTTTTTTCCAAAGGTCTTTTGTGTACTTAGCATGCACAAGATCAGTCTTCCCTCATAAGACTAAAAGACTTAGTCTTTTCTTACAGACCATCTTTTCTAGGCTCATGATCCTTCTTGTTGCTCTTCTCCAGGCTGTATTGATTTGCATCAATATGTTCAAAATGTAAATATGTTTTCCATTTGTGGCCTGACAAATTTTACAGGATGTACTCGTAACAGTTTGCCTTTTTCTGCAGCATATCCCACTCTTCTTTGCCTTCTGATCCAGTGTAACCTTCTGGTCCTTTCTGTTTTAATCACACTCTTAGGTTTTTACTGTTGACTAGTCAAGTTCAGGTACAATTTTGTCACTGGCAGTACAGAAGGGACATTGAATTTTACTAAAGTTATTTATTTATTTATTTATTTGAATCCTACTTTCCAACATACTTGCAGCCTTTCCCAATTTTATGTTGTTCAAAATTTTCATCAGTGTACTTTATGTTCTGTCATCCAGGACTGCCAACAAAAGCAGTGAAAGAGGCAAACCCAAGAAGATTTTTTCTTGCAATTCTGCTCTTGTATCTCTAGATACACTGTTAGCACTCCGTCGGTACATGTAGCCAGTCTAAACTCCATCCAGATTCAAATCACAGAATTGTGACCACATTTCCCTAATTTACTCTGAGACTGGCAGGTGAAAAAAGTACCAAAAGCTTTACTCATGTTATCTCTTGTTCCATACGATATCTCTTGTATCTCTTGTTGCATGATATCTCTTGTTCCTCCCCTATTAATAATGCCTCTTACACTGCTTGAGAAAAAATTAGACTAATCTGGCATGACTTGATCCCAAGAAAGGCATGACTCGATCCTAAGAAGAAACTTGTGTTACTGATGATCTCCATGTTTTGTTATTTCTCAGGGGCCTAATATTACTTGGTTCATTATTTACCATGGATTATTTTCCGGGAAGTAGAACCAAGCCAACTGGCCTATAATTCCTCCCTTCCTTCCTCTTGAAATGTGTACTACCTAAATATGGTTCTCTGCCTCTCCTCTAGGAGAAATAATGGTTAACCATTTAATCTCTTTCAGACTCAAGAAGCTCATTCTTTAAAGATTGTACTAAGGAGGTCACCAGGTGCAGCCAATTAAAAAAGGTCTAAATGACTTGAAGGATCTCTAAGCTAGTCTTTTCTTATTCTAGGCTTATATTTTACGACTCTGTCACTGGTGTTAATTGTGCTAAGCATCTAGTAATAGCTAAACTTTTAATTAAATGAATAATAATAATAAAAAAAAAAACACTCCTCCACTCCTCCTTTCATCATGTCTCCTTCACCTGGATTTCTTCTTATGAGAATGACTGATTTTGCTAGCCTTCTTATCTCCTGCTAGATGCATCTCATTTTCTGCCCTAGCCTTTCTGGTTTTATCCTTCACACTCCTGCTATGCTTCTAACTCCAGCTTAAAAAAAAACTGACCTATTTTCTGCTTTCCATATACTTCAGGTTGTGTTTAACTCCAGGATGTACAGTTCCTGGCTGAGCACCATCCTTCGTTTAAATGGAGTGATGAGAAATCAGCTGACCCTTGACTGCATTACTATGCTCCCAGGGTCCTGCACTCTGTCACACACAGGGCACAGGCCTGCTGCTGACAGCACTGCAAGTTCCCTTCTGTCTGCAAGTAAGGAGAAGGGCCTAAAATACTGATGCTTCCACTTGCGAGAGTGACTGTGAGCCTCACAGCCTTAGGGTTTTGTGGCTTCTCTTCACGACCCAGCGGAGTTACCATCAAATGAACTTCTGCCAAGCATGCCTACAGTGTGACTGCCACATTCATGAGCACCATGTTTCCTGTTTTCAAAGGGAAAATTTATACCATTTTTATTAGTACACAGGATCTCCTTAGGACTTGCATTTTGAACTTGTTATGAGATCAAGCCTGCAGGGTTCTGAAAGGAACAGTGGGTAGAATTTTGATTGGACATCTTTGGATATAAATACAGTCCCTAAACCTTTAGCAGGCTGAAAACAGTATGTTTTTTTCTCTCTTTTCAAGACTGTCTAGACTTGTAATTAAGCCCTTTCTGCAGCCCTTACAGTAGCGTGCCATTGTGTAATGAGAGCTACTGCATAGTAATTTAGTTTGATTTATCACTATATATCATTTGATAGGGACGTGGTTAATTGATAAAGTTTCTGAAGCAGTTAAGAGAAAGTTTAAATAACCTTTTAATGATCTAACAGGGCAGAGAGGGATTATTCATGAAGGAAGAAAATATACACTCCTGTTTTCTATTCCTAGGAAAGTGAGTGAGCTCTCTATTAATCACTTTGAACATATAGAAGAGCAAAGCCAGTCTCCATGTAATTGGTGTCTGAAATAATCACAGAGCACATATCTTACAGAGTACAGAGAGCCAAGTACTCAGCATTCGAAATTTATACTTAGTCACACACTCTACATTGGTGTAGACTAGAAAACAAGCCACATGCAGCTTTGATAACAAGATTTTTGGGGTTCAAGACAAGTCTAAAATGTCACAGTTAGCAAGCACCTATATCCTGTTACAGTATTCTGCATGTGTCCAGTGGTTTACAATTCACACATTCCATAATTACACACAAATTACAGGCTGGTACAAGAATAAGATATGTGACCTGCTCTGTACGGTAGAGCAAAAGCTGTGGTCCTTCTACACCACAGGTTCCACATCCTTAAAACTGTTGTGACATGCAAGTTGTGTTTTAGATGTCTGAGTGACAAATGCAAAATGGGAATGGGGCTACCTCACATTCTATCATTGAAACTGTGCTATCCTGACTGTAGACCATGTAAAACTCCACTGCCGCAGCTGATTCAGGCTATTTGAAAACAGCAATACAAACAGTGATGGCCTGTTTCTATGCTTCCACTCATTTGCTGCTCTCTATGCTTCCACTTGTTTGCTGCTTTCAGGCAGCAAATAAGTTAGAATGCAGAACTGGACCCAAATCCTGTATGCTTGGACTATGGGAGTTGGGTCGTGAGATTTATGCTGATTATGAAAAAGTACATTTATTTGATTTGTTATTTGACTCGTATAAACAAATTATTTAGGACTATAATAACTTTTTTTTTTTTTTTTTTTTTTCAAAATTTTCAAAATGCACGGATTTTTTTCCTAAGTGGTGCAGAGTCTGAGAATTATTGCTTAAAGAGATTTAAAAACAGTGACACTGTCAGAACGTAGCTCCAAAGAATCAATGAGGTTGCTGTAGTAAAATTGTGAAATAAAGTTATATACACAGCATAGTTTTCCTTCTTCCACTATAGCCTTACTAGTCACATTAGCTCTGAAACAAAATGAACAGATCATTTTATCTTTGCAGAAGGAAAAAAAAAAAAAAAAAAAAAAAAAAGAATATTGATTTATTTTCTGGATATTTTTCAGGAAGTCTGAGATTTCTTTCCTGGATAACAATAAAATGGAGTCTTTTGATAAATGATAAAAGGGATCAAATTATAAAAGCTTCCCCAAACATCCTGGAGGAAGATTATTCTTTGCATTTGTCTTGCTTTTACAGGTTATTCTGGGAAATTGGAAGAGAGCATTATGTCTGCTACTTGATACACTGACTTCCAAACATTTTCATAAAACTCCAATTAGTTTAGCGAAACTCATTTAACAGAATATTATTTTAGCAGAACAAAGCATATTTGCCTTTGTACTTTATACAAACATGCATTAACACAACTAAATTGATTTATTAATTCAGTTTATAAATCTGTGTATTACTAAGAAGTATGTAGAAATGCATTAGTATAAATGCATAAATCCAAATCATTTAATTTTCATTGCTAGCCTACTAAATCCAAAGGCATGAAAAAGCTCAGATGGAATTTTTTAATTCAGCAATTAGATTATATTAAATTTTAACTGTAAGCTCCACAACTACTTTCTTTTACATTTGGAAACAGTTTTTTTTTTTTTTTTTTTTTTTTTTTTTTTAATGTTCCTGCTTTTAGAAGAGTGAGGCACCCTTAAGGATGACAACATTATACCAGGTGTGATTGCAGCAAATCACGTACAGCCGTTTCTGTACAGTCTAACATATGTAGGAGAGGATAAAGCACACACCTTCCCACACAAGTCCCAAACAAATGAGCTCTGTGCAGGGAGCTAACTGTTTGCAGTGGCATAAAGTTCTCCTCTTAAACTGTAAGTAGGCCACAGCAACAGAGTAGGTAGAACAGATTTGCTGCAGTGTCTTCGTCTCAGATCCATGCAGAGAAGCCACCCACATGCAGACTATCTGAATTCAGTGAAGAATTAACATATATTAGCACTCTTCCTCACTCAGCCCCTCTGCTCAAACTTCCTTTTTTTTTTTTTTTTTTTTATTTTTTTTTTTTTTTTTTTTTCTGCATGACTGGGGTGCAGATGACAAGGATGCAATTTCTCTTCCTGCAGCAGAAGCCCCTGCTCAGATGAGCTTCCCCCATGCAGTCTCCTCACCTACTGGGCACCCACCATGTGCCTGCCCTCTGTCAGGTGGCTTACTAAAAAGGTGAAAACCACAGGAAAATGAAAAACAAAAAATAAAAACCAACTCCCTCCCCTAAACACATGTTAAGGAGTAGCATTTCTGCTCCTCATACCAGCTGCTGTTCCTTCCAAAGCTCTGCACAACTCACAGAGCCTCTCTGCTTGACCAGCTTCATTTACAGCACCATGTACAACCCACCAAAGCATGATGAGCTTTTACAGAGCTCTGAAGACAAGGAACATTTCTATCACTTTTTCTTTTCAACATTTTTTACTTATCTACAGTTATATTATAAACAAGAAAAAGAATCCATAATAAGCAGGAAATTCAATTAATTTCAAAATATGAATAACATTTAAAAGATACTAGAGATGGAATTATTTTAAGACTAAGCTGAAAGAAAACTCAAAAGATTCATGAATCGACTATAAGTGTCTGAGTTTTTTCATAAAATAATGTAACAAATGGGTAGTTTGGAGTCTTTACCACTTGCTTCTGAAGAATAAGGTGATTTTTTCCTGCCTGTGTAGTACAATCACACTAATAAATTAAGCTATGCCAAGGAATGCTCCGGGGTGCAAAAGCTCATTAGTCTACACCATTAAACTTTCAGAACAGTCCTGGGTAGATGAGCGCTGACAGAACCAGCTCCTTGATACAGTTAGCCACTCCAAGGATTAGTCCCAACAGGCAACATGAATCTGGCCACTTTGGAACGCTGCAATGATCTGATGCCATGGGTATAGGCTGCTGCAAGGCCTCACTGATGGACACTGTCTCCAGCTGATTGCTTAGCACCCACAGGGATCTCAAAACAGTGGGGTGCTGGCAGGACCAGACTGGAGAGCTTTACACCATGGGTGCACTGACCTCAGCAGTGCACAGCACCTCTCACACCTGTGTTTTGGCAAGTAAATCAAAACATTTACAAAGTATTTTGAGGGTAACATTTCAAGGAAATATGGTTACATTTCTCTTGCTGATCTGTGAAGCTCTCTCCCTGAACTACGCGTACAAAAAGTTTAACCTTTTTACCACATAATTGTAGCTAATGAAGACTTATATTTCCATATGTAAATTTCCATTTTTACACCCAAGTTGAACCTGTTTTGTGTTAATTGTACTGCATTCCTCGAATTGTGAAGTTTGGCCTACATGTGATAGCATCACTGAAAAAGCCTGATGTTGATTTTATACTTAAGAAAGGAAAGCCTAGGTCATATACTCATAAAACCAAGATTTTTTATTATTACTATTCTTATTATTTTTACTTTTACAAAAGTAGACTCTTTACAAAATACAGTTCTCAACACACATCTCTCATGGGCCACATGCACAGCAGTGTTTCAATTTATTCATCCACTCAAGGTGCGGGCTGGCCCTGGGCAACGCAAAGGCCCACCTCAGTCTCGTAGGCACTATGATGTTACCCTGAAGATGCAGTGCAGCAAGCTCGGACCGATCCCAGCCCTGCAGCACAGGGACACTGGCATACTTCTATTCTGACACAGGGAGGGAAAGCAGTATGTATTTTCTGGCAGCTCCCCCATACCTCAGGAACTTCCCCTCCTGAGGTGCACCTTAGAGACTAGATGTACCAATTATCTGACCTGTTCGTGCTTTTGCAAGACAAAATGTACACTTAAAGACAGAAAAGAAGTGTTCTATAGCCCTAGCATGGTCACTCAGCACCCTGTCCATATAAAAAATAGTCTTAGTAGGCAGTTATTTAGGATCCCCAAAGCAGCTGGAATTCATAACATTCATTTCCATTCTAGGTTTTCAAGCCTGAATTTTTATCCATGTGATGTGATGACATTAACAGCAAATATTTTTGCCATATATGACAAAGTACCTACAATGTTTGTGAAGAAATCATGTATCTTAAAAAATTCAAGCCTTAAAAATGACCTATGCCTGCAAAAAGCATAACTACAAGGAGCTAAGAAATTCTCATCTGCTAAAAAGAGGAGGCGGTGAGGACAATTAGGCTGTGGATATCTCTATTATGTAGGTGACTGGCTCCTTTGGAAAGCTCTCTCAGATTGCATATGAATATAATTATGTGTTTTCTGGAAATAAATATTACATGATTTGTGCAGGCTCCTGAATGCAAAAGAACAATTCAGATTCTGCTTGGAAATGTGACAGCCTTATTAAGTCATTCAGCATTTGTTTTTCCCTGAATGCCTAATGCTGCTCGACTGGAATTCTGAAATATCTCATGCCACCTGGAGAAATGCCAGACTGTAAATGTGAGTTTGCCACCAGCCCATCCGTCTTCAGGAAGATCAGAAACAGATCAACGTGGGACATTTTATTTCTGTGTAATGAAGAAAACTTGCCGTATTATTGATGTCTCAAGTACAAAAGGCCACCAACACTCTCCTTGGTGAGATCCACCAATAATAAAAAACATAATTGTAAGATTTATCTAGAACTCTTTTTTTTTTTTTTTTTTTTTTCCAGAAAAAAAAAGTATTTCCATATTATTTTTCTGAGTTTCTACATGTATCTGTCTTCATATCTACCTTCATTTAATCCCAAATTCTGCTACTATAAATAGAGATCTCCAAAAGAGCCTACAAAAGTTAAATTTCTGTTCCTCAGCTACTGTGCCATACTCTTCTTAGGGTTCAGAAAAATCTGTTAAAAATATTTGAGTGGAAGAAAAATATGGTGACTGGTAACACATTCTTCCAATACTCACAGCTACGGAAATAAAAAGAAAATCTTGGTATTTTGACTTTAATTCATGGACAGATGGTATTCCCAATGCAACCTTATCCAATTTGCAGACCCTGGGGCTATTTTTGTAGGAAAATGTCAATAATTCTTAATAAACTCCTATAGTATGAGAACTTTCTGCAGTAAGCAGAGACAAAATCTGTGTGTGAACATGCTGCAGCCTCTGAGCCTGCCTCAGGCTCTGTAGTCAGAAAAGCTGCTCATGGCAGAGGAGGATGGGATGCAAACTTGCTCAGATATATGTATTATGGGCTACTGTGAAATATTAATCTTCAGTTAGGACTTACAACTGGGAAAAACATCAGCCACGCATGACAAACTGCAATGAATCATATGATACCAGTGGAAATTTTTCTGTTACCTTCAATGAAAGCAAAGCACCTGTGCTAGTTTTGGTCTTTATAACACACTACTGTCATCAGTCAAATATCTTTCTTGCCTTGATCAGTCTACAGCCAACACTGTAACTGTCAAAGAGAGCTGAGGCCTTCTCATATAAAAAGCCAAAATTAAATGCAATAACCATCACTCAGTCATGCGTTATCTCTATTCTTGCTCTGAGGAATGAAACACTATATAAGGTAAAAAACAAATTATGGTGGCTATATATATGTGTATATATAATTATTTTAATTTAAGACTTTGCTTTTTAATAGAGTGCACTTAGGCTTAAAGATTAGGGACAGGATTGAATTTATTCTCAAGCTAAAGACTACCTGCAGAATAATTAGCATACTTTCTGATCTTTGGTGATTTAATCTGACAATTGTTATGAGATATAAAGTGTATTTATTGTTACAGAGTAAATGATGAATCAAGGGGATTTCAACTTGAGGCCTTTCCTCTTGTTTTGTTTGTTGCTTGGGACCAAGCTCCAAACCACTACAACCTCCCGTGAGGCAGTTAAGCAGAGCAGTAAGGTCTCCTCTGAGCCTCCTCTTCTCCAGACTAAACCCCAGCTCCCTCAGCTGCTCCTCACAGGACTTGTGTTCCAGACCCCTCACCAGTTTTGTTGTCCTTCTCTGGACTTGCTCCAGGACCTCAATGTCCTTCTTGTACTGAGGGGCCCAAAGCTGAACACAGTACTCAAGGTGAGGCCTCACCAGAGCAGAGTAGAGGGGGGTGATCACCTCCCTGCTCCTGCTGGCTACACTATTCCTGATACAAGCCAGGGTGCTGTTGGCATTCTTGGCCACCCAAGTACACTGTTGGCTAAGTAGGAGAAATGCAAAGAGGATAGAAGGCAGCTCACTGCAGAGGACAGTGGTGAAAATAGAAAAATGAGGCTGAGGAATGCTGAAGGAATTATTTTTCTCTAGCAATTTCACTCGTTTGGTGTTTCCTAACTTTCAAAAAATTTAGAGCACCTTTGTTTTGTTGGACAGGAGAGCATTATCAGTACCCAGGAGAGTATTGTTTTGGAAAAAAAATAAAAAAAATTAAAAAAAATATGTGGGATTGGCGGAAGACATGGGGACTGGAAGCAGGAAGGCCAAAAGGAAAACAGTGAGCTAGGAGGACTTTGTTCCATCAGTGACCTGGAAACTACAGCTACGTCCTCATTTAAGTACTGATCTCAATTCAGTGCCTGTCAGGGTTAACATCCCACTAAGGGACTGTCTCTGCTCAGCTGAGGCAGCAGTATACAAAATACTGTAAGCAAGGAAGGGGAAATGGCTTTCCCATCTGCTCAGAGCTGTACTGGAAGAATTTCAGATGAGGAATGTCTTTTGTCAGGCAAGAACAGCCCGGGCTCAGGGCTTTTAGCAACGTGTCAAAGGGGAATGATTTAAGGGGCTGCTAGCTCCCTTGCAAGGGGGAATGTGGAGCAGAATGATCTCCGAGCTCTGAGGAAGTGATTAAAAGGAAAGTTACTGCTGAAAATTACTTCTTTCAATATGTGAAGCTCAGAGAAAACTGGCACATGCGTTTTTCTCAGCCTTCTGTCAAACACCAAAGATAGAACTGCAAGAATATGAGGCTGAGCTTCTGTGCTGTCTCATTTATGACAAGGTCTCTAGTTTGTATGCATCCTTTTGCTTACATTTTTTATTTTGGGAAATTAACATTCTTCTACTTGTCCCTCATAAATCTGCTAATAGATTGTCTATAATCCATCTTTGCTTCTGTTACCACATGTTAAAACCAGTTACCTTTTTTATCCTTTTCTTTCTTGTTTTTCATCCTATGGGGCTAACTAGACAAGTCATTTATATTTTCTCAGTCCTTCGGGGGCCTACCACTCTTCTCTACTATCGAGCTGACTGTTTTAGCCAGACTATGTCCTCCTGATCAGGTTTCTCGCACCTCCTTGTACTGCTCCTGTACCTGGATGCCATCACCAAGAGCAGCAACATGCACCAGCTCACATTCTCCTCTGTGCATCCTCCAGCATCCTGACAGCACATCCTCTAATACATACAGCTCTGCTATTTTCCTTGCACAGCACAGAGAAATGGCTTCACATGACTGCTAGAGATGAACAGCATTCAGTATTGGCAGGTCTACTGTGATCTGTAAAATATCAACTCCTCTCAAGGGTAGTAATCACTTCTGTTACTGGACATCTGTAAAATGCTGGCAAGCACACAGATCTGGAGTCATCAGCTGGAAACAGCAGAGGAGAAAGACTTAGGTTCATTTGTATACCACTAGACAGTTATGAATTCCTGGTGTGAACTTCTTAACTTTTTTTTTTTTTTTTTTTTTTTTTTTCATCAGACAAATGCATTCCTTGGATGTAGCCATGGAGGTATGCCTACGGAGAGAGTGCTGCAAAAGGCAGCTGTTGTTAGGCCTGATGCCAAGACAGGCTGACGGCTGTGCTACCCTACGCTGTAACACCAAGTACTATAATGAAGCTTCTCCAAGCTGAAGAACAAGCAAGTATTTTGGAGAATGTGAACATCCTAATTTTGTCAAGGAAAAGATTTAACTGGGATGTGATGTTTTAAATGTATCATGAGATATGTGCAGAGATAAGGCCTAGCTGGAAGATCAGGAATATTTGTTTCATTTTCAGTTATATTTTTCCTTTGTGCTCCTGCAATTGTGTCTTTCAGCTGACGTCTCCCAGAGCAGTTAAAAGCTCAGGTCAGTCAGGAACATGTTAATCTTGGAGCCGAGGTCCTTATCAACAGAGATTAAGCATAGCCGTATTTAGGTCTAGCAAAACTTTGTGACTGTGTGGGGAAGCAACTGCTGTTTCTCAAGACATCAGGTAAACACCTGGAATGTAGCAGATGAAAGAAGGAATGAAAAGTCACGGCTGTTCCCTAACCATGGGGACATAAACAGCTTTCCAACAGGAATTTGGGAACAAAAAGATGACTGGATTTACGATTCAGGCTCATTGCATTGTGAGTGCAATGATGGTGGCAAATCCCAGAGGACCCTGCATTTCCATCCAACCTGTAAAGGAAGCACAATGCTGGAAAATATAACTGTCTAAAGTAGAGCCATGGAGAAGGTGGCAACAAAAGGCGGATCTTCACATTCAACCATCCTCCACAGGCTCCAAAAGGGAGCAACCCTGTGAAGTCAGGATGTTTTATTTCCAACCTGTGGAGTCAGTGAGGCCAAACTTTCAACTGCTGTGTTTGCTCCACTGACTTCAGCATAATATTTATGACCCACATGGGCAGGGGATCTAATCATGGTAAAATCAGTTATTTTGTGCAATGCATACCTATGTTTCGGTAAAGGCATGTATTTTTTTTTTCCTGCTAAATCAGTGAACAGAAAGTCTGGGGCTCCTGCTGATAGTTATGTGCAGTTAGCATTCAGCATCTGTGAGCTTGCAGAGATGCGAGTAACTGTGTTTAGACACATATGACTAAACAAAGACAGAAGAGTTTCAGATAAACCAATGCTGTTTCCAAACAAGGAAATAGACACTATCAGGCAACACTGTCAAAGACAAGATTTAACAGAAATAGATGAGAAATATAACACTGATGAAAATGCCAACATTTTCAACCATTAAAATGACATTTACTGGTGTTACTTCTTAGGGGAAATTAATTATCTCAAATGCCACTATGTTTAAGCTATCTTGTCCCAGGCTTTGGAAGCTTTTATCACTGAACTGTAACAGCATGCATATAAACTGTGTGCAAAAGTTTATTTCCACACACACGCAAAAATACTACTGAGCCTACTGAGCAGTCAATGTTAGTTTACAAACTAGCAAGTTACATGGACGACTGCATGCGTATAAATACCAGCACACCATACACAAACAAAATTAAAACAGATGTACTTTCCCTAGATGAAAGCAAACAGACATTTAAGTCAGAAAACATCAGTGCAAAATTGAGAGCTGTGAAGCACACTGGCATTGCTCCCAGGTGCACTCATACCTGGTGCTGCCCGTTGTTAGCCCCTGCTACTGCTGAGGGACTTTATGTCTGCATATGTCTATTGTCTACAGGCATTTTGAGACCTCTGCTTGACAAGCTATGGACACTGAAGAGTGGGATACCAGCTTGCTGGCAGTCACACAGCTGGTCTGTGTAGGGATGTAAAAGCAAAGAGGGGTCACACAATAACAGCTGCTGAGCCCACCAGGAAAGTACCAAGCAGTGGCTTTAGCTGCATTCTGCTGGCCCAATTTCTTTAAATAATGTCTGAAAAAGATGTGCAAAGATTTCAGCAGGGGCTTTATTTTCTTTTGCTGGCTGATCAGAGGGAATATAGGTTTGTATTTCCTTACTCTGATCATAATATTTTCCATTGCTTTGCATAACCCTTCAAGAAATCAAGACAGAGATTGATTCTGGGGGTATGATTATCTGCCATGAATTAAATATGCCAAAATGAGTTAAAACAATCCCTAGGAAAAACTGCAGTTTTAGGAAAAGGCTTGCCAAAACAAAAATTCTGAAAATCAGTACAAGACCTAAAATCAGGAGTCTAAAGAGCTTCTGTTTTTTGAGACAGTGCCAGTGGCTTCAGCTTATCATTATGTGACACCTGAGGCTGTACATACCACATCTTAAGACTGAATGTACTTCTCTGTGGACTGCACATTAGAATATGTGACTATGCAGAGCCTCAGTCCTTTCCTGGAGACAAACTGCTTCTTTTCAGTCAAAATGCCAGAAGCAAAATACTGGGGAAAAACAAGAACAAGAACAAGAACAACAACAAAAAACAACCACCAACCAACTAAATACTAAGAGGAGGATTTAATTTTAGCAGCCAAGTAGTGGTGTTTTCTGTTGTTGTTATTGTTGTTGTTGCTTGCTTTTTTTTTTTTTTTTTAATTATTATTATTATTTGGTTTGGTTTGGTTTGGTTTTGGTTTAGGAACACCATCTTCTCAAGGTAAATCCAGTATAAAAATATTTCCTTTGCAGTGGGAGTTTTAGGCAGAAATCCATAAGAAGAATTCACACTAAAACTCACAAATGCTGTTAATTCTACCAGTCAAGACCAAAACATGAGTTGTATCCACTAACAACAGAGAGGGCACTATCAATTTTCTAGACTTTTTTTCCCCCTTTATTTTAAATCTAGGAAGATGAAAGTTTGAAGATTTATTTTCTTCTTTTTCATCAACCAACAGGGCACAACAGGGGCTCCAAGAGACCCCCTACTGCTCCAAGCAAGGTAGAGAGCAAGGTCGCTGCTTCCAGCACTTGGACATTCTTTCTGGAGGGACCAAATCCACCCCTAAAGGACACGGACATGGCCACAAGCTCCAGGGCCAGCAGTGGGACAGGCACCTTGATTTTGCAAGAAGGGGCCCAGCGTGTACACCCTGCTCATGGAGGGCTAAACTTTCCAGGCTCAGAAAGG
This sequence comes from Oxyura jamaicensis, assembly GCF_011077185.1. Taxonomy (NCBI): domain Eukaryota; kingdom Metazoa; phylum Chordata; class Aves; order Anseriformes; family Anatidae; genus Oxyura; species Oxyura jamaicensis. The sequence goes on along the minus strand of NC_048926.1, from coordinate 60,889,226 downwards.
GTAACCCAGTGTGGTCTCAGCTTTTTTTTTTTTTTTTTTTTTTTTTTTTTTTTTTTCCCAGATTTCATTCTGGGTTTATTCCAGTCTTATTCAGGTTGTATTTCTGAGCAAATCTTTATTACAACACATTTCTTTCCTCTTTGTATTGAAGCTTACTCAAATGGAATATAAATTATGTTCTAAAGGAATTTATTTCTAATATTGGATTTAAATATGCTGTGTTTAACCTGTAGAATACTCTAGTATGAGAAGATGACTTATTTGAAATAGAAAAATGATCTATACTAATAAATAACTTTAAACAATTTTCTAAGTTAATTCAAATGTATGTTTTGTATACTTAAAATCAGTTTGGTATACCGAAAGTCATTTCTGTATACTTACTTAAAGTTTTTGGTGTCATAGGAGCAAAACAATCCCACTAATGCTATCAACAAAATCTGCACCTAAAGTAATTTTTAACACACTGCTTATTAGAAGGAACACTGGCATATTGTTTGTTAGTAATGCTACCTTGCTTATAGAAAAGAAAGTTCACACCAAATACATGGGAAATGCAACAAAAGAAGACCTATGCTGGAACACAAGGAAGAGTGGCCAAGCCAAGTTCACAGTGCCTTTCCATACAGTTAAAATACCTTCATTCACAAATAGCCTGCAAGTTATCTTCAAATACCATGACCACGTTATATGTAAGAAGAACTCTGCCCCTAAAGCGATCATCAGAACTGTCTGCCCTGTTGAAAGGTCCCATTGGCAGGCACAACAACCTTTCAGGGTGCCCCGCAAGTACTTTCACCTTGTTCACGCCATGGCTGTAAGGTCAAGGACATTCCTACGTAGTTCAGTGGTACAGAGAAACTTCTTCTTGCCTAAATACCATGTCTGCCTTATTTACCACTTTCTTTAAAGAAACACTTTACTTAAAGCCTCATTATTTTAACCTGGCACCTAAAAGATCATTGGTAGCAAGGAGCCTTTGCCTGAGGCTCAGTAACAGCCAAGGGTAAGGGAGAGTTTCAATGCATGCAACACTTAACTTATTGGAACTTTTTCCCTGTCCACTGTAACATGGACACCAGACCTTGATTCAAATCAAGTATTACTAGGGCCAGAATGCAACGAGAGATTGAACCTCCTGACATCAGATAGCAAATGCACAAATCAGTAAAGAAAGTCTTCCACTTTGATAAAAATTACCTTCCCCACAAGTTGCAAATGTTGTGAGTGGCATTTTCCTGGGACAGATTTGAGTAAAAGCTTGGATGATGTCAGAGCTATCTCACCACACATTAATCTCTGGACCCTGTACATCATTTAGTGAAACCACACAGTGAAAAGCAGTCATTCATTCCAACTATAAGGTCCCATATGCCTGTGTCATTACAGAAAGAGCAGTCCCTGAATCTAATTATCATTAAGTGTAATTGCTGACATTGTCATGCATTACAGAAAGAAACTTAACAGCTTTTCAGGAATACAAATTTTGCTTGAATACTTCACTCTTGCATACTGTTTTGTTACTCCAAAATAATTTTAACACGTTCACGTAAAAAATTAAGAGGAAATAAAAAATCAGCTGAACAGAATGACAGTATACAAGATGCTACAGCTTATCCTTTTGTCTTATGTAGCTACTTCCACTGCATATCTAAAAAGCTTTATGGGCCTATACCTGCAGTGGAAGGGATGGACAAAAGCCAAAATGTAGAATCAATTTTGTTTCAGTATAAAAGACAGCATTCAGAGAGGGGCTCAGAGCTGGGTTTTTGAACTCCCAACACTTTAGGCATATATTTCTTTGGATGTCTGCTGGTGTGCTGGACTGTGTGATGAAAGGACCTTTAGACATTTAGGAACTGGAGAGCATTTATGGCCCATAGTGTATTTGTTTGCATTTGCTAATCACCCTTGAGCATGAATACAGCTGTGTACAGTTTAGGATTACAGGAGAAACCACAGAGAAGGTCCACATGGTATCTAATACCCCCAAAACACCAATAAAAGACTGCATCTCACTGACCCTGGCAGATAACCTCCTTCCTTCTCCAACTGCATTTCAGAACTCTCAGAACATTCACAAAATGCAATATTTTTCTGTTCTCCCCTGAATGCTGTAGTGCTAACATAACAGCAGTAAGATAACGGAGGAGAACAAGAAATTCAGTCGAACACCAGTGGCTGAAATATCTGCACTCACTACTGGTATGGGCACACATCTGTGTACGCAGTGCTTCTCACGCCGTTTCTCATGAGTAGGCTTTTGTGGGCTCTCTGGGACCCTAGGGACCTTCCATCTGAAGGGCTGCCAGGCTCTTTTCATCACCTCTGTCTGCAGAAGAAACTTTTGAAAGGGGCTGTGTCAGGGATGCTTTTGGTTGATTTTTGGGGAAGGGTTATGAAGAAGGCTTTTATTCCTATGATCTCTGGTGGGCAGACCAGCAGGGAAGCATGAAGAGCTACCTTATGTGGCCAGTGTAGTTTCTTCTCACATTTCCAAAGCTGCATGGAAGGATTCCAGCCAAAGACCCTTGCCAACTAAGCAACATATTGGACAGGGTTCTGAAATAAACCCCAACTCTCCAAGGAAGATTATGTTTGAAAACAACAGCCCAGTGAATCACCTCTTGTCTTTTGCTCAGCTGTGCCCTACCACATTTTATTTATTAATTTTTTAAAAAATGTATTTATTTTTCCTTGCCTAAATCAAACACACCAACAAAGATTTTAAATATACAGATCAAATTGAAAACTGACAGAATGCCAGGAACCAGACCAGGGATGTTCACTGATTAGGTACATTGGTCCGTGTCTCATTCTGAAAAATAATTCTATGAAACAATAAAAAGAAATGGTCACAACAGAAGAAAAGCACAGGAAGAACAATAATGAAGACTTTCCCACCAGCAAAGTACCAAGTAGTGGCTTTAGTTGTGTTCTGCTGGACCATCTTCTTTTCTTTTGTAAAAGAGATGTGCAAAGATTTCAGCTGGGGCTTTATTTTCTTTTGCTGGCTGATCAGAGGGAATATAGGTTTGTATTTCCTTACTCTGGTCATAGTATTTTCCATTGCTTTGCACAGGAAGAACAATAATGAAGTTGTAAGACAATTACAGATGAATAGTTTACTTTAAAAAGCCACATGCCTATTCTGTGTAGCAGTTTAACTACATCATACCAAGTACCTCCAGCCTGAGGGGCTGCAGCGTTTCATGAATTTTTGCTCTCACTGATCAGAGGCTTTCAGGGGAAGCCAGCATTAGCTGCATTGCAGAGGCTGCCTACCTAAGTTGAGCTGTCTCTGGCACTTGCTCCGTGAGGGAGCTGCTCAGAGGCTGGAGCGCAGGGGCTGAGCAGCCCAGGGGCACATCTTGCACGTCTGCGTGGAGGTGGCAACACAGGGAGCAGAGCCCACTGCCACAGCTACGACTCTGCCCTTCTCCTGCCACCAGCTGTGAACCACACAGCACGATCAAAACAGCACCCTGTGTGAGGAGAGGCTGCAGACAACTGTCCCAACATCTAGGTGGTCCTTAACTTTGATCACCCAGTGTCCCACGATAGATTTTTAAAAGCTGCAGAACAGACACACATTTTACTAGCTATTTCAGTAGCTATAAATCCTAGTAGCTACATGTCCCAGTAGCTATCCCAGTAGTTATAAAGCCTAGTAGCAAGTGCTCCAGCATCAATATTAACACAACTATGTAATTCTTCTGCTTAACATACCTGATAGTTTGGAAAATACATTTATAATCCCATTTAAACAATTCTTCATTTTACTAAACCACAATTATAAATATTTTCCATCTATTCCTGAAACCAGATAAATAATTCAAAAAAAGAGATATCTTCCCTTATTTGTTATTTAGTCTAAAATGATGCTGTTCTTATCCACAGAGCTGGGCTTACGTTCACTCCTTCTATTAACCAACTGAAATCTGAACATTAGATTTCATATGTCATGAAATACATACCACCAATAATTAAATTCCTGAATTGACATTGAATCATTGCACACCTTACAAATGTGTTTCAGACAACCCAGGGAAGATGGATCTCTTACATTACTCCCTCACCAGTTTTCCCACTGAACCTATACATTGAAGCCATGGAACAAGCGATGGAAAATTGGTCCCTCATGACTGACATGTCCTGTCCCAGAGGAGTTACAAGCAGTGTGAAGCGTTACACTGTGAGTTTAGATAGAACTGGAGCCCTTTTTCTTGTGGGAGGCTGGGCATAGGGTATGTGGCATCCCTGCACTGTATGGTTTGGTGAGAAGGGTTTGGGGAAAGCATCCACAGTGGAGGGGAAGCAACCCTCATGCAACACTGCAGAGAGAGCAGAGATGCTGCAGACACTTCCATGCGGTGTTTGGGCTGCCTGCAGAGGATGTCTGCCTCATGACAAGCTTCCTGACTTTAGATTTGTGATAAAAGTCAGAGAGAGCCTCTCAGAAGGAACAGAAGGGATCAAGATGAAGGCAGGAGAGGAGAGAAAACCTGTTTTCATAAATCTGATCTCAAGGGCATTAGCAGCAACATTTTTATGCCTTCTAATCTTTGGTTTGTTCGTTTTTTTTTGAGGAAAGAAGCCAATTCACTAATTTCAAATATACATTGGGCAGGGAGCTCAACTCCTGTGAGACTCCTTTGAGACCCATCTCTCATCTCTCTCTAGAATGGAGTGAAAAACAAACAAACAAACAAACAAGCAAGCAAGCAAGCAAACAAACAACCAGTCAGAAAGAGATCTTTTTAGTCCTGTCACCAAGGGAAAGACTGCAACACAAGACAGACCATCAATATACAACTGAATGCTCATGTGTTGCTCAAATTACAACGACTTCAAAGAAGCATGCTTGCAGGAAAAAAAAAATATATATTTTTAAGAGATGTGGAGCTGTTATGCTGATAGTTTGTGAGTTTGTTCAATTATTCTTCCTCATGAGCTATTCTTATCACATGAGCTGTTATTCAAGGGTGTTGTATCTGCGCAGAAATCTATGTTGCCTTTTTTGTTGGCAACAATCTTCCACAATATATCTTACCACATCATAACAGTGTTTTAAATTAAATTTTGATTTTTAAAGGAAAGACATAATTTTAAGGCTCTAAAACTGAGACTTTTTTTTTATGGCATGCCTTCCAATTTTTTTATAGCAATATAAAAACACACATTAATAGGTCACATCGAAAAATACAATAACATCAGTGAAGTACACACAGTTAGATGCAAGAAAAAGGATGTACTTACAGCCATAATAGTTTATGGTACCTAGCTCTACAGTCACTGAAATTTGCACATGAAAATAAAATCCAGTATTGCCATATTTTATTACCATAAAGTATTACCACAAAGTACAGTAATACTTCATGGATGAGAAACCACAATAGGACAACAAAGTATTTTTAAAATCCTAGCAAAAAAAAGAGTTGTATGTTTACTTGATAACCAACAACATACTGATTTGCTGCTATTGCTACTTATTACTTGGACTCAGATGAATGCAGCTGTTGGAAAAACCCATTCCAGTAATGAAATACACTGTTAACTTACACTCCAGCTTCTGCCCATCATTGCTAACACATAACAGCTTGTGTCAGAAGATCACCCTCCATGTAACACTATTCACCACAAAATCAAATTTGTGCTTGGAAACCTAATCACCCCTGGCTTATCCCTGCATTCATGTACCGCAGGATAAATCTGGAAGGCCTGTGTTTCTGAAGAAGCCCCAGACTACCTGTGACCTTAATCAAGAAGACACCTAGTTCTTATATATATATCCTGAAGTGTCATTGACTCCTGAAAATATGATCCTCATTATTCACCTCTGCTAAACTTTGGATCTTCCAGACCCAGGAGTCTAGGAAAACTTCAACAGAAGATAATGGGTTTATGTTATTTAAGCCCAAGACACCCCATAGTTTTGCTGATAGCTATTGGGAGAAATTAAAAATGGAGGTACAAGAGTTCAAAAAGCATTTTACATGGGTGAGAAAACCAATATAACATGACATAAAACTAGTCACACAGAGACATAAAAACAATTAGGAAAGAGTAAAGAAAAACAAAAAAAAAAAGATAGAAACAAACTCATGATGGGGTCAAAAATATCCACAGTTTCTCACATTTCAGGGGATAAGTTAGGAAACTCAAATGCACTGGTTTCATTCATGGTATCAGGGCCACAGAAATGGTACTGGTTATCTGAAACAAGAATTGATAAATTATTATACAGAGTCTGTTTAGGAGTGATCACAGTCAGTCTCGGCCCATGCCATGCCCTGGCACTTCATGAGTATCCCCTGAACTACAGATATTCTCTTAGCTTTTCTTTAGTCTTAGAAGACTACAGATATTCTCTTAGCTTGTATTCAAACCACAGTCACAGAGGTTTCCTTTACCTAATGAAAAATGTAATTTTGTAAATAGCCACTTGTCTGTGAGCCTGCTATCCGGTCAGTTTGGTGCTAGGAAACTAGCAACAAAAAAGTGCACGACTGTAATAGGACTGTTGAGCAATTGCTTTGCAAATGCCTCTCATTAAACAGGTTCACTTGCATTTTACTTCTGAACAGTCGGTGTATTTTTCCCCTTACTGTGATTACCGAGGCAAGAACAAGAAGACACAGAGAGACAAGCCTGTCCCATGTACATCTGCAGGCACGACAGGCCTGTGAATGGTGACAGCTGAAGAAAGAGGCCTCCTTAGGCTTGAGCAAATCTTTCTGCAGTGACTTGCAGTGCCTTCTGCAAATGTACTGCTGCTCTGCACCAGTTCACCAAGGTTGCACAGTCTGCACGAAGAGCAGCAATTGCTGCTGACAATCCTGCAGTGCCAGTGAGCATTTCTCCACTACCTATTGAAGCCTAGCTGAGTGGTTTTCTACTTTGCTATTTCCCCACCAGCAACTTCTGAGGCAGGATGTCCTTTGTCTGCAGCGCAATCTGCCATGAGCCCTTGCCACTTTCTCTACCATCAGATCACTAGCGGTAGAGTATATTGCCGGAAGTATATTGTAGATACGGATTGTGCACTGTTTATGTCCCACGGAGACAGGTATTCAGACCCCATGTCCCTGAATGACAGGAACACTCTACACGCAATTAAAAACAAAAGAATTCTGGCAGGTAAAAGTGCTTTGTGTCAGCTAACAGGGCTTATTTGCTGTGTCAGGCAGTCTCTCCTCCTGGGAGGAGATGAGCAGATGGGAATCCCTCGGTTCCAGATAGAATCCACAAAAGGGGCCAGCAGGGCCATTGGTGTAGCTCATCGGGTAGACAGACCCGGGGCTTTGGGCTGGGTCAGCTCCTTCCTCACACAGCACAGTCAACAGCCTATCTTATACATGAAGGTACAGGCAAATCTCCCCCATCTGTCTGAGATGAATGGGAATGGGCCAAATCCTCAAGTCCTTAATCAGTTCTTGGACAACGACTTCCCCGTAAATGGCACTTTCCTTGAATAAGAATCAGTTTCAGGCACAGGCTCAGAAAAAACAGGATTTGGCACTTCACTTGTGGTGTGTTTTGAATTAAAACAAGAGCTAATTAATCACTTTCATAGCTATTCTAAAATATTTTTCAGAAATAATATTTTAGCCACTTGCTTTCAAAATGAGAAAGGACACCTTACTTAGATGAAAGCATAATTTAAGATGCTAATAACCTAGCAAATATGACCCTGACTTTTTGATGCACTAGACATTAACTGTAATACAGTAGATCTGCAGCATGATCATTAGTGCTTGTTCCATTTCCTCTATTAGAGGTAATAGCAAATACAATACCCTCATTTCCTTATTGCTGATGGCAGCAGCACTGCCAGACTCTTTTGACCACAAATCTTCTTTTCCCTGTGTGCTGCAAAAGGAGCTTTGTAGACAGCCCCAAATAGGTGTCCAAAAACATTTTTGACAAAATAATTCTGAGTCAAGGTACTGACAAAGTAGGCTGGTGTGACAGAAAAGCCTGCTCTATTCCCCTTCATTTGAACATTTAAATATATTATTAACAAGAAAAAGTAGTTGTAAACCTGTTTACAAGAAGCAAGTGAAACTAATGAATGTAATCCAGCAAAATGTATCCACTCATTCAAAATGCCCATGCCCCCTAAACAGATTATCCTGTGCATGAAGTCATTTGTTATTTAACCTTGCTTCAGAGGGAGAGTATTTAGGACATAAATGCCTTCCTCTCCCAGGCAGTGGCAGTGCTTCAGTAGGTTTCTTACAAAACTTGACAGTTTACCTACTTGCTTCTTTGTTCTTGACAGTAACGTGCCAGAAAGTTCTTCACGGGATGCTTGCAAAGATGTTGTCACCAAATGGGATGAAAGGCCGAGATTATCTCCTGGCCTCTATGAAGCCCTGTCTGTACATGATGTGTTAAAACACCATTCTCTGGGAGGACCCACCCTCAAACCTCACAAGAGATTTTAAATCAAGTAGAAAATGTCTATATTTTCCCTCAAAACAGTATGATATAAATCCAACCATTGGTTCTACCTGCTTTCACTAACTGCAATTGTAAGAGCAAACAAATGTCTCTCCCCTCATTTCATTCCTTCTCTCTGTCTGACATCCTGCCTTGATACATAGGGTCTATGGGACTTTTTAAGAGTTTTTAAGAGTTGTAACTCTGACATACCCGTCCTCAGGTCAGGCATTTCTTTGTAACCCACAATTTAAAACTGTTGGAAACGCTGTTAATAGTCATTATGTCTACTGTCACTTTAAGGTTATATCTATGTATATGTATAATTCTGTCACATCCACAAAATTAGCTTAATAGAAGTAGATAAAACTATAATTGTTTGAGGCTTGCACTCTAGAATATATTCCACAGAAAAAGGCAGGCAACCCTGTGAAGAAACCACTTTTAGGAAGAGACTTCATGGGAAGCAGAGACAGATACGTGGGCTGCATCACTGGCTGGCAGGACTGATGTTGAACCTGACTGCTCTCTTTTCCCTGTTATTACAACAGGCTTTAGAAATAATCATGACCACACTAAATAACACACATTACTTGCGTTTTCACATATTTTACCTATACAACTATGAAACTATGCAGTTATGGCTCTGAATGTAGAGAAATCAGTTGGATAAAGTGAAAATAATTAGTGTTTCCTGAGAGAAATACTAATTCAGGGAGATGGGCAAAGTTTTGAACTCTATATTACTTTTTATTTTCAGAAAACAACATATCTTTCAATTAAGAAAAAAAAGAGAATAGTAATAATTTCAATATTTTAATAGATTACAGAACTCAATTTGCAATTAGACCTGTAGAGCTATTTTAGTAAATTTATTCGAATAAAAAGCAGATGTACTCAGTATAGCTTTCAAATTCCTCTTAGATTTATGTATGGCATGCTTTTGTTTCATGTGCATGTCCAAATCTCTTATCCACTTAGACATAATTCTGGTTAGGCATTTAACTGGGAATGGCTAAAAGTACGTATCTAATTTCTGCACAACTCTGAAGAGTTTCATATGTTCAATCATTATTAATTTGTAAACAAAAACAATATTTAAAAAAACTGTTTCCTTAAGTACACTGCAGATCATAACTGATCACAACTGAAGAGATTTGCCACAGGAAGTAATGAAATATGAATATTGCTGCCTTTAATGTGCAGGTGGTAGCTCTTCAGGTATTCAGCTAAATTGCTGTAAAATGTTTAGCACCTAACCTACTTCTCACAATTAAAAATTCAATATTCTCCCGTGTTTCAGCATCAATGAGTAATTATTAAGAATGGTAATTTTTTCTCTCTTTAAATAAAGTGCAAATTACCAGTTAAAAAGGTCAACAAAAGGAGGGGACTTAGAAAATATTGGGTACCTTGTAAGCATATTTGATAACTTGGTGCCGTATTTGTAAAATGAACAGATTTTTTAACTAATGGTAGAAATCATGACAGATTTCTTTATCGGGATGGATCCAGTTTTCAATTGCTATTGGCCCATTGAGTGGCATGGGATTACTCAATAATTTGTTTTTGTAATTCTCCAGTCAGTGTCATTTTCACAGTTGAGTAAAATGAATTACATCTAGCCAACAGCAAGAAACATTGTACATGTCCTGTCATGTCAGTATCTTACCATTCATTAAGATTTTCTAAAAATGGAGATTTCTTAATGGTAACAAAAAATTTACATCTTAAAAAATGCATTTTACCAAAGTTTTTGAGAAATACTGAAGGACTTAAATATACAGTAATTTGAATTTTCTATGTCAGCTTGCTAAAGTTACATTTAATTAACTCATTTGACCCTAATACCTCTGAAATAGAACTGCCAAAAGACTGCCTATACTATATGGGAATTTTTAAATTTAGGGCTCCATTAAACACACTGGATCCTATGTAATTGCATTAGCATTATAATAAGCTCACAAAAAGGACCAAATACTAATAGTACAGAAAGTTACACAGAAAGCTCCTCACATATTCCCATGCAGATTCCCATACAAATCAGTAAAATGCTAATGGATTACTCCTCAGAAGACATTTCTCAATAAGCATGACAAGACCTATTACAGATTGCTGGATCCATCTGCTCCTCTTTCGTCACAAATTACATCCTTCCCAAAATATGGAAAACAGATCAAATCTGAATGCACAGAGGTGTTTACACTAGCACTTGTGAGTTTCCAGGACTTAAAGCCACTTTGTTATGCACTGCATCACTGCTGAACACTGTAAAGCAAGCATAGGTCCTAAAGTTCAAATGTTATTTCAGAAAACCTTTTTCTCTAGTATTGATCTTGAATAGGCCAGAAGAAGAGCCAACAGAGTGATGGAATTACTGTTGCTTTTTGGAGAAAGAGCGTGTTGCAGAGTCCACACTACAACTACAAGCCATCCTTGCATACCAGGCTGAGTACACTGCTGGTCTTCCAGAGTACGTCTTAGTCTTCACCCTCCTCAACAAGCCAAGAGAAAATACCACACCCACTTGCAAAGGGCAGCAAGGGTGTTTTGCCTTACTCTTCAAAGTGGCAGGACACCAAAGGAGGATGGTTCCACTTGGAAGAGGCTCTTCTCTTTTTCATGTGGTCCAAGGAAGTTCACCCAAAGATTTTCATCTCAGAGTTTTTTGTTTGTTTGTTTGTTTTGTTTTGTTTTGTTTTTTTCCCAAGAATGGGAAGTTATGCAAAATACCAGTAGTTAATACTAACAGCTGCAATGAAGAAGCCCAAGAATGTGTATAGCTCTGCATGTATTCTGCCCCTCTTTCTTCAAGGGCCAAAGTTTTAGGAGATCAAAGAAGCTAGTGTAGAGAGCGAGGGAATAATCTGAACATGATTTGGTGACTGGATATTGGGGAGCAAAGATTGCTGCTGGGTAAAAGTACATTTGTATGAATTTTCCAGTCATAGTTGCTGAATCTGGAGCACAGTAGCTGCTAAAGATGAAGACGATATTACAAAGAAGTGGGTGTTGTTTGTACAACAGGGTGCATATTACAGCTCTAACCAGACCTCATCTGACAATAAAACACTCCATAATTATATCCTGTGTATCCACCATTTGCAGCTCATTTGACACACATGTTACATGACAGAGTGTAACACAAAACCCAGCAACAGATACATAGCAATAAACCTTGCATGCAAAATATTACATTCATACAGTCAGTTTTCCAGGATATTACAACTAATATTCCTGTAAGAAAAAAAAAAAAAAAAAAAAAAAAAAAAGTATACTTAGGACTTTGAGACTGTTTCATCCCTTAAAAATGAGCACCATGCACTCTAAGCTGTGCTTTGCTACAGGAATCAGCGTGAGGAGGACAGCTCTTGAAGAGTCACCAGACACTGGCACCAAATGTTCTGAACTACTTATGGCTCAGGGACATGGGTTTGAACACCACATCTTGATGAAGGTTCTGCAAGCAAGCCGTACCTCCCAGGCAGGCTTGAGGATGAACATAACTCATACCACCTTGGTGACATGAGATGGGTGAAGAATTTGGACAAAAAATAAGAGACCCATTGTCTAGATTTTCTATGTTGTATTTTTCCCTTTGTTGGTTACAATAAAAGTGATATAAATTTTCTTTTGCATATTGAATACCTTTATTTTTTTTTTTTCTAAAAAAGAGCACAAATGCAAGTGCTTTTTATTATATATTTCCCCAAATAGACAATAGCTAGTGTCTCTCATCTGAATTCAGTGTTCACCTCTTTGTTCTTCCAAAACGTTGCCAATCAAGCCTCCCAAAATGAAGAATGCCAGAGTGCAAGTGTTAAATCTGAAAACCAACAATTTCTGTGCTTTTTTTCTAGATCCTGTTGGTGGATTAGATGGAGAATGGCAAAAGCAGATGATGCCACTAGGGAACACGATACAACATCATAATCCTTAGCACAGAACTGCTGCCAGAAAAAGCAAGTTTCTTTTGTCTTACAGTATCAAGATTTGGGCCTTTTAATCACAGCGGCACACTCAAAGAGCACACTGCATCTGGACTAAAACTTCAAGTTACTGAAATACCACTTTTGAATAAACATGATGAAAATTTTAAAAATGTTGTATTTCCCCTTTGTGGACATGACTAAGAATTCTTTCTTCCTCAGCAAAGAAGCCCAGAGAATGAGATCAGAACCACTGCTGTTTGCCAACCATAGCTTGAACAACTCATATGCCATGACCAGATTCAGAAAACCATTCCTTAATTCCAGCAAGGTATTAGGTTCATCAGGGAATGGGAAGAGATTTGCAAGTATAAATGTCTGTTCTATTATAAAGGAAATCTTTTGCAAAATCATCTAAAGAGGTGGAAGATAGATATGATAGAATATATATATATTATTAGAAGAAATATATATGTATAAGATATATATATATATATTGTTATATAAAGAGAGGAAGTAGATATTCTTCAATATCTACAATCATGCATAGGATTCCTCCTCATACACACAGAATTCACAGATTTTGTTACTATTCTACACAGGTCTTTATCCTGTGATGCAATATATAGCCATCCCTGACATTGTCTTCCGTGGAATTTAACTTGATGAGACTTTGCTTTCTACAAAATTGAGCCACAGGTTTCTTCCCTAATTGTCTCAATAAACTTACTACCTAAGTGTATATTGATAATATAACATAATAGCCTTGTTCAAAATTTTAAAAATTGTGACATTTATACGTTGGTTAAGTTTCCTTTGTAGCTGGTGGCTCAAACCAAAATCCATCAGTCATCTGCATCTCAAATTCAGACTAACTCAATGATTGCACAGAAAATATGAAACCTTTTCTCAATCTTCTTCTAATGTTCACTTGCTTATTGATGCTAAAACTCCGAGATATTTTAATCAAGTCTCCTGGGTCCTAACACTCTTTAAAGATCTGATTTCCTAGTTTGCTCTAAGCTCTAGTTGTGAGACACACCAGTTACTCAGTGTTTGTAAAATGAAATTGCAAGCTGCATGTTCGTTTTTGGTTCTTAACTACTATCATACATGATATGACAGGCAGGTGAAAGTTTACTGAAATGAATAGTAACCTCTGATCAAGACTTTTCCCCTCAAAGCTGCAAATGTATGAGTGCCATCAGCTGTTGCAGTCACACGTGAGAATTCAGCACATGCCCTGTGAATTTACCTGACAAGGAATGGAATAGAAGTGTAAGCATACAACAAGCTTGAAGTGGCAAAAAAATGAAATAAAAAATAGAAACATACATGGAGGGGGTAAAAAGATAGCTTCAGAAAAATGTTCCTATCTAGACAAGATAATGGCCAGTCAGAAGAAAACAACCTATTATAAAATGTGATGGGAAATTAACTTAGATACTGCTGGATGAGTTCAAAATTACATATAAAAGGTATGCTTGTAACTACCGTAATTACAAAAATAAAATTGTTAAAAATTATTTCAAATTTGAAAATAATGAAAGAAGTAATTTAACCCTCAAGCAGACACCTATCACTTTGACACTAATACAAAGTATGCAAGAAGGAATATGGTTTATTTTTAGTGACTAATATAAAGTGTTGAAAGTACAACTTTATATTAGTATTTTTTTGAGTTTCATCAGCTAAGAAGTACAATATATTTTACAATGAAAATGCTTAATGTCTTCTTCTGAGCCATATTTCAAAGATGCTCTGAATTCCCTAACATCAGTAACTAATTCTGCAAGTCAGGCAGTTGAAGACCTGGCCTCAAGACATCTGTGTGCAGCAATTCACTTATGACACAAAACAGAAAAGCTGCCACCAGAATAAGCATGCAGGAAAACCATTCTGTATTCAGCTCATCCACTGAGAAGGAGAGAAAGGACAGTGGTGTGCAAAGAGAGAGAAATTCCCCATATGCATCTGCTTGCCCTAGTTTCATAAAGGCCTTTCATCTTATGAAAGAGGCTGTCTTCTGGCTTGAAGAACAAGGACAGTATAACTGCAAAGGTGAAGGGGTGGCAGAGAGGAAAAAAATTCTCCCCAATAGGAGCAAATACAGTCATGGGCCTTGAAAACTGGATCAGATATGTAACCACCAGCATACAGAAAAATTGGAAAAGGCAAAATGAACTCTTTAGTATTTGGGCAAAATTGACAATATTGTTTTTGTTGTTTCCTCTGTTCTTGGGAGAACAGATAACTGATACCTTTATGCTGGTCTGTGACCTGGAAGATTAAGATTCATTTTCTGTGTGCTGGTCTGACTGCCTGCATAATTCTTGGTATACCAGTTAGAGACAGACTTTCAGGTATTCAGGTGCTGCAAGAACAGATAAGCTTAAAAGCACTGGGGTTTAATTTAATTTAATTTAATTTATTTTTTTTTATTATTTTTTTAAACAGTATAACCCCATTGGGTTTAATAATTTCAATAGGAACTAAACAAAAATGTTTAAGTGCTTTTAAAACCCCACTACCTTTGATTACCTACTTCCAAAGTGCCTCTGAAAGACCTTTGTTAAATGAAGAGATAATACCTCCTTGTGTCAATGATACACTGCGAGGACAGATCTATTACTACAGTATTACAGCAGCCCTTAACAAGGGATGTATAAAACAAGCACACTACTTTGAGACAGTTTAGCAAAGTGATGTCTAAATGCTTCTCTTGCTAGGAGCAATTTCTAAAAATTGCAGAGGCCAAAATGCTTAACTGGTGTCAGCAGGGTATTAGTTGGCATGGTCTGTTGAGGAGGCTGTGTAATTACCTGTTTTGGAGAATGACCCACTGATATATATTCTTTTATTTGGGAAAGATTACTCTTCTGCAGCAGTATTTTCCAAACAGATCCTAATGGTAGCTCCAGTTCTGCTCACAAACACCATTCTGTCAAGGTTTCAGTCCAGTCCAGCACAGTATCTCAGTGAGGCTGCAAAGATCCCAGTTTGGGAACAGCCACTTCCACAGCTTTCATAGCTTTGGCACGGATGTTGAGTGCCAGGTGTGAAAGCGAAAATCAATACAACCCTTCTAACCAGGGATCTAGTACCATGATCTATAAAATCTAAACTTGAGCTACTGCATGCTCACATAAAGTCCAGCTTTTTGGCTTTTTTACATCTCTGTTCCATTAATTTCAACCAAGCTAATACAGTTCATACAAGCTGAAGACCTTCATCTTCTTCCTGCCTTTTAAAATAAAGAGCTGAAACATCTTCTGAACCATTTTTCAGAAAAACAAAATCATATTTTTGCAGAAAAAAATGGATAAATGGAGAACCAACTTAACAGGGGCACTCCCACTGAAAGAAAAAATCTGCCAAAAAATAATAATCTGACCTAATTTTAAGGATACAAATGGATTATGTTGTGCACTAAAGTATATAATCTAGACTACACATTAACTTCTCCTCACTACTAGGTACCCTCCACAGAGGTCAGCCATCAACCCAGTCCTATCCTGGGGAGCACCTGGCACCTCTGAGACACTGCATCTCCTCCAACAGACTGTACAGTTCCTGCCTCTACACCGCCATCCACCTCTCTTTTGCATGTGATTGATGGCTGTTTCTTTTTTGTTTGTTTGTTTGAAGAGTCCCACACTCTAGGAATTCAGCCAAAGTCAGTCACATCCCATCCACATTATTTGCACACTTCTGAGTGCTTCCGTCTGCTCCAAGATCTTTGCAGTCTTTCTGATACCTGACTGCTTCACCCCAAACATCTGCTACAGGCAACCACACAATGCCACAACCCAAAATACCTGCTGCTGACCCTGAATTCAGACAGTCAGGCACATCCTTACTAATATCTTATTATCACAAGTTAAAATACCCTCCATATTTCTATTTGTCTGAAATCCTCTGAATGTCCCAATTGGATTGTTTCTTCTTGTCCAACATGACCCCTATCATCTGCACTGGAAGTGATCAGTGCTAGTGTATGGACTAGAAAGTCAAGAAATTAATTTCCTAGTTATTTCCCAGCATCTGATTCTTGTTTTAATGAACATACGGTGTGAAATCAGATGGGAGAGTTACAAGTGACAAAGAGATAGTGTACAGAAATACTGTATGCAGCCATTAGAAGCCATCATCTTTTTTGCTCAAAAATCTTTCTACCTTCCTCTAGGTAGCAGAATATGAAATAGTTGTGCAAAAATTCAAATTTTTGAAAACCATACAAAATACAGAGGAAGAAGCTAAATCACAAACTAAGCAATCTACTAGGCCCATACTTTATTCAGCCCTCTCTCAGTACTACTGTCATTACGTGTATGTGTGATTTGAAGAGCAGTGAGAATTAATTTTTGGTTGGACATGTTTTAAACTATACTGTCTACCTTCCTTATAGTCCACACTTTCTTGTGATGAGTCTTGTTTGTGTTTATCACTTCTGCATAGCATTAAAAACTGTGATGGGTCACCTTCAGGCAACAACTGGAAATGAAGCATAGCTATTTTCATGACAATCTTCTGCAGGAATTTCTCATTCAAATTCCTATAAGTTTTTACACCCTCTGAAAGGGTTAGTCAATCTATTATCCTTTTAACTTGAGAGAAAAGTAATGCACGCTCTTTAAGGTTCCAAGCAAATGACTGTGAATTACTCTGAAAAAAAAAAAAAAAAAAAAAAAAAGAATGGGAACCTACACGAGTGCCAGTGATTACAAATTACTTTTAGGGCTAAAATGATCAGTGCTGAACACCACCATAGGGTTTTGAGACTGGACAGAGTATGCACTCCACTGTAATATATGACAGAGAATTAAATGTATTGCTGACTGCCATCCTATGCCACTTCTTACCCTTTAAAGTGCCACAACCTTAAAAAAAGATCAATACAAAAATAATTACAGGAAGGAAGTTGTGTGCACTATCTCCAGTGCACTTTTCTGTTTCTTTCATACCTAAGTATTTATTGAGCCATTACAGGTGAAAAATTAGATGTTAAGCTTATAAGGCTAGGTAATACTCACAGCAACTGCCTCCAGGATTTGTTTAACAGCATCAGCAGCATCTCGTTCACTGTAATAACCCTTTTCCACAATCCTGTAGAAAAAGCAATGAAAGAAATTGCATTCAGGATTATGCATCAAGGTAAATAAATTGTGCAGTCAAAAGCTTCTTTTGAAAAATGAGCTAGAAAACAATCAAATTTAAATACTCCTGGGAGTCTGAAGTGCCCTCTAAAGCATAGAAAACAGCCTTTTTGCAATTCAGGTTATTTTGATTCCCAGCTAAATGAGAAGCTGAAGTTGAGATATCAACTCTGCAAGAAGAAATAATACATACATATTCAGCTGAAAGGGTTTGGAATTCTCTAAAACTCATGAAATCTGAATTGCTCTCATATAAAACTAGGCATCCTTTAAGAACTGCTTCTTCAGATTTATATTTATCACTGTATCTTCTTTGTTTATTGAACTGTAGAGAAGAAAGGGTTGGTGTCAAAATCTACCAAATTTAAATTATACACTTAGTATCATAGCCTGAACAATTGTCTTTCTTACCTAATCAGCAGGAAATCAGGACACTGTTGTCAAGAAAACTGCAGTTTCATTAAATCTTAAACTATTTTTTTTTCTTCTTAATGTAAACTGCCAGCATACTATATTTATTTTGTACAAATGACATGGAATAGTGTTTGTAAACATGCTGACCACATGTAGCTTTCGACGAGTTCAACTATTATGTGTTCTGAACATCCTGAAAAATCTCCTCTGCCCCCTGCCTTTGCTTTTACATCAAATCATTTTCATAAAAACGATCAAAACCCCAACTTTCTTCTTTAATAATGTTATCTCCCTGCAGTAAGGGTTAATGCCATTTTCCGTGCTGCCCTGCTAAAGCCCTGCTGTGTTACTGCACGCTTCTCTTTTGGAAGAACATGGGCAGTGGCAGTGAGTCTGAGTGCTGACTCAGGATTTTCATAGCATGTTCTGCAATAATAGAAACTGCCTTTACAGAATAAAGCACGACATGAATGCACAGTTCAGTTCAACAAAGTCAGCAGGAGAACCAGATCTGCACAGGGACATGTAAGAGGTTAATAAAAGAAGAACATATCACTAACATTTATTAATGGTCCATATTAATGGTTGGGCAAGAAACCCAACAGTCTTTTTACCTTCATATTTAACTACACACATTATTTGTGAACCAGAATAATTCTCCCTCAAATAATTTGACTTAAAAGGTGAAATCTTTGAGCTGAAGGTTTGATTTTTCACCATATTCAGGTTTTGAAGCTCAAGAAAACATAGATATTGTCTAGAAATTAAACCTGTGCTGCCTAGTCATGTATTTCATCAAGTGGTCTGCAAGCACACAAACTAATATTAGAATACAACGCTCAAAGAACCCCAAGAACCTGGAGAGGAACAAGCCTAAACTGCTGTCTGAAGTCAGCAGTTACTGGGAAGACCTCCTGCCTCAGGGTCCAGAACCGCATTCTGCTTATACCAAGAACAGTAACCTCCTTTCTCCCTACTCTTCCCACCCTTTTTTCTTAGACAAAAAGTTTTAAAGGATGCAATCAAATGCCACATTACACTTGAATCACACATTCCTCCTCGCTACCTCAGGCTCTCAGGATTATCCCTGTCCAGTAGGTTACACTGAGTGAGCCCAGTGACCCCTTTGCCTGGGTCTTTGCTACCCTGTAGTGTCTTGGCTTCCTCCTTCTTTTGAATGCAATATTTATTAATCTATATGAAAAGCATTTAGGTTTAGCCAGCAATTTCCTGTCTTCAGCATTTGAAAGCATTTCTAAGAACACTAACTTCACTCCCATCCCACCATCCCGCTTCCCTGCTAGTGTTTTGGGTGCTAACCTACTCCTCCCACCATACCACAATAATGTGTTAAAAACACTGCCCTTGTCTTTCAGGATTTAATGTATTAAAGCCATTCACAGCATAATAATTTTATTAAGCTTACAATCTTTAGTAAGACATGGCAAACAGCAACAAAATTTCAAAGTTGGTAACGAGGTAATGAAACCAGAAAGCCCGCACTTCTCTGCTGCCACTTTTGGGATCACATTGCTCCTGCTAATGACCTTCAAGTTCTTGAGCCTTGGCAGCGGGAGTGTCCTACTACTAGGTCCTTGCAACTACAGCAGGGGGGCTGTGCTAGTTTGACCCTCTGCTTCCAAATTACCATAGCTTTTATAATATATTCCACAAAGCAGTGTAGGGAAAAAAACAAGCAAACAAACAGCATGAGGCCTGTGGACATGCTGCACACCGGCTGAACAGCTGGAAGCTCTCAGGGTTTAGTTGCAATGATGGTCATGCATGCGTCCCCTAGGAATGGGACACCCTGCTCATGCTGGAGTCAACACAATCCAACAGCTGCAAGACCACCTTGTGCACCTCAGCTTGGACATGGGTCAGGCAGGAGGCAGACAGTTTTGAAGTTCTACCAGGATTTGAAATACTCAGATTTTCCAACATACGTGTTTACAATCAAAGAAATACATGGCAATTCAGTTACTGTTCAATATACCTTTCTCCATCCAACAAATGCCTAATTTTATGGTATGGTCTATATGATCTATAGCACAGTATTTGCTCTATTCCTTAATTTTTCAAACAGATAAAGTTTTTATTATTATTATTATTTTTTAAAGATATCTTTTAAATGCAAACTTAAAAAAAAAATAAAAATAAAAAATCCTCCAATCATCACAATCAAAAAATGTTGAAGCTCCTGTCTTCCTGTCAATTCCCAGCCAATGCAGGAAAGGCAGCTACCAACTGCCTGTCTCCTGTAAACATGGGAGATCAAAGAGATGCTCAAGACTGCCACCTTGACTACAGCATGTAGGTCAGAACTCCCTGCCTCACACAACTATATATTGGTATTGATAGGATATTGTTTTCATTATTTACATTTAAACACTCAATGGAAGAAGCACACAGATGCTGAAGATGAAGACACTGTGAATTTACAATGTACAGTAAATGGATGTAATGAAGCATGGGCCCATATTTCAGGGGACCAATACAAGACAGCTGTAAAATTATTGTGCAATGCACATGGCTCGCCAGCTGAAGTTACATGTGAGTAACATGCATTGGCAAGCCAATTACACCTCATGTCACATGCAGTTATCTTACTTGTTTTTCAGAAGTCTAGAGCCCAGAGAGACTGAGAATACTAACCTTACTCTTAATTAATGATAAACTAGCAAGTAGAAAGCCTGGTCTTCTGTGAAGCAGTAAATGAAATAAGACATACTTATTCATAATAGAGATGAAAATTTATTTTTAATGGTATTCTACTTTAAAACTGAAACCAGCTCTTAGGCAGTAAGGAAGAGTACTGAAAGAAGACTCCTGTAGTTTAGGTGCGATAATAAAGCTGGGGTATCATCTGCACATATATTTTTTGCATCCTCCCAGTGATAGTTTACATAAGAAAAGGGGTAGGTGTGCCAGTTTGCTACCTGAGACTAGTGAAGCTTCTTTACAAGGATTTTTCAGTTTCAGCTGGCAGCCTAACACTGACTCATTGCCCTTTTTTTCCATAAAGGGAAGGAAACTTGCAGGAATGTCTTATTTTTTATTATGGAAATTAAACAATTATTTATACCTAGCTTACAGAATGATCTTTAAGAAATGCCTAGATGAAAAAAAAATCAAGCCTTCACTGAGAGGGCAGAAAAACAAGAATGGTAAGGAACTAATTAAATCCTGTCTTTGATATGCAAATGAAATAGCCTGGTAGGCCAAAAGAGTGTTTGAGAGAAAAACTGGGAGGAAGGCAGAAGGGAGTGGGAAAGAATGGATACAGAAATGCCATTTTAAAGTCAAAGAAAAATTGGTTTGGCAGAACACTAAATTTGCTGGAACAAACATTCAGGAAATTCAAGACAGAACTTCACATCAATTATGACTTTCTAGAGCAAGCAAAAATACCATACTGATGCTATAGACAACTCATATTCTCATACCTACCTGTGCCTGCACATCTATGCCTGCACATACACAGTTAATGAAATACGCCAATTCAGTTGTTCACCCTTATACGCGGCCAGACACACACCTAGTACATACTGATGGACATCAAGCTGCAAGTCTCCTAAAATGCCACCCAGTTTAACCTTACCTTTCCAAGCATGCATGAACGAATTTGTAACAAAACCTACTCCTGCTGTAAGGAGAAGCAGTTCCCAAAGGCATCTCCCCTGCTCTCTTATAGGGCAGCTAGGGATGCTGGTGCTCAGCTAAAGAACAAAATGGCACACTGCCCAACAAACCAAAAGGTAGCCTGGGGAAAGGCTGCAACCTTTTTCCTGTGATTAGTGCTCTTGTCTATGCAGCAGGCAGCTCCCATATGGTCATTAAGAATGCATACTGAAGTGTTTAATAACTTGGAGTAACGTTTTCAAGATCCCACCCAGCCTTGGTAGAATTTCTGTTCATTCTGAGTACTTGGAGGCTTCTGACAATATCCTTTAGTTTTCCAGGCAGTTTTCAGTGTAGCCTCTGGACATCTAAGCTGTTGCTCTGTTATGGAAGTGTGAAGCATCCTCTGCTGCTTATTATGTTTTCATTATGCACATCTTCATCAGAGTCTATATCAGCACTGGCATAAAGTGCTACAGAAGTTCACCACACATCCACAGCCTGCAGTGTAATTTGGAAGGACCATAAACTGGATTTTACTCTTGTTGGGACCTTCTTATAACTTGTTACTTCACATTCATATGAAGCCACTGAAAGCAATAGGATATCACCGTAAAAGAATGTGGACACAGTTGCTCTGCAGAAACTGTATTACTCATGTGGAAAACAATAAAAGGAGGAATGCAGTCCTGCTAAACTAAACACATTTGATCTAAAATCAATGAGGAAAGAGATAGGGAATCCCAACATGTCATATTAAAATCCATTTTCAGAGATGTATTAAAATTATATTGACATACAGTTGTGCAGTTGACACATATATATGTGTCTGGTAGATGTATCTGGGAATTGATGACAAGCGTTTTAGGCAACAAGTGGGAACAACCAATCCCCTACTAAAGCAAACAAGTGCACATTTTATCACAGAAGGACCAAGCCGACTGCTGTCCCTCCATTGAGGTCCTGGCCAGGTACGAGGAAGGGCTGGGTGTCCATCCCTGTCCATCCAGTGCAGTCCTGGCATCACTCCAAGCCCTGCACAGCAGCAGATTCTGTAACTTGTCATCAGGAGTGCCAGGAGGTGGAAGAAGCAATGCAGAAGAGGAACCAAAATACACTAGAAAAGGTTGCTGCACCAGCTCCCTCACCCAAAGACTAAAAGTCTCTTGGGAAAGTTTTGCTTTTCTTGGGAAGGGAAATCCTGAGCAAAGAGTATGTCTGCATTTTTAAACACAAACTGTTCCTGTGATTGCTTGTGACAAAGTAAATCTTACCCACTTTAACAAACTGACCTGCTCCTCCTCCACTTTTTACATTGACTCATTCTCCTATTCTTAGTTTTAATTCCCTCCTTCCTACCTACACAGGCCACCCTACACATCCTCTAGCATAGCCTGAAAGCTGGGCATACAAAGTCTGTTTCTTGCTTCCCTTACCTCAGATTGATAAATTAAGTTAATTTTTATGCAAATCAATCTAAACAGTTCCAAAATTTGCGATTTCTAGCCATCAGTTAATATTGTTGCTATAAATAATATTTCTCCACACAATGGAATTAGACGTATTTCACTATTAAATACATTGATAAATATACAATGCAGCTTGCAAAAAGCCTCCTGAATATATTTAGTTGTCCAAAAGAGTAAAATCTCACATCTATTTTATAGTACTTTACCAGCTTCCAGTATCATTTCTCAGTATTTCTTCATGCTAAGTTCATATTTGCTTTTTTTGATCATTCTTTATAAATACTCCAATGTCAGAAAAAGAACAACTGTTCTCAGGGTCATTTTCATTCTGTCTCTGGCTAGGTTTTATCTTAAACTCTCACAACACGTTATGAGTAGTCTGCATCCCGTTACATCATGTACAGCATCAGTGAGACACTAGCCTATATAAATGCAAGATCTGTTTCAATGGCAGTACGTTCTAACCAATTTTTAAAATATTTGTTTTTATATAATTATTAAATTATAATATTTGCTTTTATATAATTAATGTTCATTTAGTTGCCATGGAGCTTTTTTCTGTATATATTCATTTAATTCTTATGCAAAGGTAATTTTAAAATAAAATTAAAATATTCCTACAAAGTAAAGTAAGACTGAAAATTAGTCAGAAACAGGAAAAAAATGACATCACTCTATTCAAAATCAAAAAAAAAAAAAAAGGTTTCCATGAATATCACCTTCTCAATGAGTGACTCATAGATATATTGGCTTATACATGTAGCAAGGTGGTTTCAATTCCTTGTTGCTAAAATGCATTTGTTTTGATAAAATGTAGGCCTTTCTCTGACTATTTATGCATTTTCCTTAATGCAGCACTGAAAAGTAATAACTATAAACACCACACCTCTGATTCTGTTTGCTGATTCTCCCTTCTTTTATGAGCATTCTCATAATTCCTTACAGAATAGCTGTATATCACTAATGACTCAAATTGTCTGCCCTTAATCTGAAAAAGGATAATGGGATATACAGAATTGGCTTTGGATCTGTCTCCAGGTCAATCAAAGAAGACATTTTTTTGTTCAATATCTTGTTTAGAAACGGAATGTAGCACTACAATCATTTAGAATATCCATTTTTTCCTCCATCATTATAATAATAAGTGGTAGTTTCTGAAAAACATGGCATGCAGGAGAATTTAAGGAAAGATTCCCTATTTCTTATAATTAGTACTGGTGCTTGTTTTCTCCACTTCTACTTCTTTCTACTTCCTACTCAGCATTTCTGCAGAACCCACAGAACCAAAAACAAACAAACAAACAAACAAACAAACAAAACTCTTAGCTAAATCAAGATTTAACCATTAAAAGCCTGGAAAATAAATAAGTATAGCCACATCTTCAGAAGGAGCCATCTTTCAGCCATCTCCACTGAAATTAGTAAGAACAGTTCAGCCCACCATTTTTAAATACATAGGTTCCTCTATCAAGAGTTTAATTTCAGTACACTCTTCAATGGTTCAAGGCATTTTTAATAGTTTTTAATGGCTGAAAGACACTGCCCAAGCTCAGCTAAATAACCTCATTTCAGCCCTCCATGTTAAAAAAGCACAGCTGTATCTGTCCTGATATTTTACAGTACATTGCGCTATAGCTCACTCTGGCATACTGTTACCTTCCCCAAAAGACTGAAGCACGTGGCCATTAAATTCTGAAAATGAATACAGCATATATAACATATACAGTGCATATATCCCTTTATGTCATGATGCATAAGAACACTTGTATTATCAGTTCAGGACTACTTAAGGTTCACCTTCTTCAGTCTGTCAGTGGTTTTGGCACCTCTTAATAGTGCGTGGATGTAATACATTCCTTACTCCAGCAGTTAAGCGTGGATGTAATACATTCCTTACTCCAGCAGTTAAGCTTCAACGTTGAACTGAGAAGTACATTAGCTGAAAAGGGTTTGCTTTTCAGGTTTTCATTGTATGATCAACTTGTCATTTAGGACAAGCATTTTGGTGCCCTGAATATTTAGGATAACTGTACTTCTTCCTGAAATATTTTGGCTTCCCTTTGTACTCTTGTCATAAAATAATTAGAAAAAAACAATGAGAAATAAAATGTACAAAACACTCACATCCTAACTGTTTTTGTAGTTTAAGGAAAGATCTTGAATCAAGGCAGAGGAGAAACACTGTTAGCTCTTGTGTCTGTCAGAGACTTCCTGTAAACATTATAGTCTACAGCTATAGAATCTGTAGGTATATACTTGACCTTGTCACCTGCACAGAGATGTTAAGAACTCTGCATTTCAAACAAATTTGAAAGCTAATTTTGTACATAATTGAGGAAATCAGCCAGCGCTTGATCCTGTTCCTATTTAAATTGACAGAGACATATCTCTATCTCCTCTAGCATCCAGGACACGTCTACATAATATATCTACTTCTTGTTTGTTTGTTTGTTTGTTTGTTTCCCTCAGTCTTCACCAGCAAGAGTTTCAGTCACATAGCCCAGGCCCCAGAAGGCAAGGGCACAGACTGGAAGAATGAAGAAGCACCCACAGTAGGAGAAGAACAAGTTTGAGACCAGCTAAGGAACCTGAAGGTGCACAAGTCCATGGGACCTGATGAGATGCACCTATGGGTCCTGAGGAAACTGGTGAATTAAGTTGCTAAGCCACTGTCCACCATATCTGAGAAATGGGGGATGTCTGGTGAAGTTCCCACTGACTGTAAGAGGGGAAACATAAAACCCTAATTTTTAAAAAGGGAAAAAAGGAAGGCCCATGGAACTACAGGTCAGTCAGTCTCACCTCCGTGCCCAGCAATATCCTCCTCAAAACAATGCAAAGGCACATGGAAAATGAGGAAGAGATTATTGACAGCCAACATGGCTTCACTAAGGACAGATCATGCCTGACAACGATAGTTTGATAGCCTTCCACGATAATTTACAGCACTGGTGAATTGGGGAAGAGCAACTGACATAATCTACGTGGACTTGTGCAAAGCATCTGACACTGTCCCCCATGATATCCTTGTCTCTAAACTGGAGAGACGTGGATTTGATGAATGGACCACTTGGTGGGTAAGGAATTGACTGGATGGTTGCACTCGAAGAGTTACGGTCAATGGCTAAATGTCCAGCTGGAGATCAGCGACGAGCAGTGTTCCTGAGGGGTCAATATTGGGCTGGCACTGTTTAACATCTTTGTTGGTGGCATGGACAATGAAATTCTGTGCACCCTCAGCACACCAAGTTTTGTGGTGCAGTCATCACACTAGAGGGAAGGGATGCCATCCAGAGGGATGAGGTCAGGCTGAGGGGTAGGCCTGTGCAAAAATCCTCAAGTTCAACATGGCCAAGTGCAAGGTCCTGCACCTATGTCAGAGCAATCCTAAGCACAAATACAGGCTGGGCAGAGAACAGATTGTGAGCAGCTCTGAGAAGAAGGGGCTTGTTGGTTGAAGCTCAACATGAACCAGCAATGTGCACTTGCAGCCCATGAAGCCAGCTTCTTGGGCTGCATCAAAAGAAATGTGGCCAGCAGGTTGAGGGAGGTGATTCTCCTCCTCTAATCTGATCTTGAGGGACTTGAGAGCTCTCTCCTGAGAGAACTGTGAGTTCAGTTCTGGGGCCCTCAGCACAAGAAGGACATGAACCTCTTGGAGGAAGTCCAGAGGAGGACCATGATGGTCCAGGTCAGAGGACTGGAGCACCTTCCCTCTGAAGACAGAGAGAACTGGCGTTATTTAGCCTAGAAAAGAGAAAGCTCTGGAGAGACCTTTAGAAAACTTTGTGTACTTAAAGCGAGCTTTTACAAAAGCTGGGGAGGAACACTTCATTAAGAAGTGCACTGAGATAAGGGGTAATGACTTTAAACTAAAAGAGGGAAGTTTTCAATTATATATAAGAAATAAGTTCTTTACTCTGAGGGTGGTGAGGCACTGGAACAGGTTGCCCAGAGAAGCTGTGAACGCCCCATCCCTGGAAGTGTTCAAAGCCAGGCTGGATGGGGCTTTGGGCAACCTGATTTAGTGGGAGGTGTCCCTGTTCATGGCAAGAAGGTTGAAACTGGATGGTCTTGAAGGTCCCTTCCAACCCAAACCATTCTATGATTCCATTACAGAGATGAGGCCATAGCTGAAAAAGTTTGCTAGTGATGCTGGAATTGCAAGGAGTCTCAGTATTGACAGTATTTAACAAACTTAGAGCTTCACAGGCACTGATTTGCTCTCCCTTAAAAACACTTGACCCCTTTCCTGAATGGGTTAATGGCATACAGCTTGGTCCCAGCTAGGACAAACCCATGGCAATAATCCCTGCAAAGCTATTCCTGTTATTTCTTGAGCAATAACAACAAAAGGCAAGAGGACAGTTTAAATGAAAATGTTTTAAATGAAAAGGCTTCCACAGTGGAGTTAAGAACCAGGCAAGCTTTAACGTTACATCAGTTCACAATTAGAGAGTGGCAGAAAGCCAGCCAGTATTATAATTGCACCATCATCATTGCTTGAGTCATTTATCCATATACATACAGCTGTAATTATGTGTCCTCTGGTGCATGGTATTTCATCTAATTCTGAGTGCAAGCACTGACCACACCATAAGTAGTATCTTATATACAACCATTTCAAAAATTATTTGTATCTCTTGTCTTGAAGAGAATATTGCAGTCAAATAGACACTGGCTGACTTAGAACAATCCTGGCCGGTGATAGAGAATAAGGTGCTGACTGTAAACAAGGCTAAAGGCATTATTACAACTTTGTACAGGAAAGAAATATCAAATTACATTAGAAAGCCTACAAATGAACCATAACACACACCTCTTTATTCTGTAAATTACTGTTTTTTATCATTACTACAGCTGAAATCAAGAGACATAAA
The DNA here is from genome assembly GCF_011077185.1 of Oxyura jamaicensis. Classification (NCBI taxonomy): domain Eukaryota; kingdom Metazoa; phylum Chordata; class Aves; order Anseriformes; family Anatidae; genus Oxyura; species Oxyura jamaicensis. Next base: position 60,861,312 of record NC_048926.1, on the reverse strand, counting down.
TGAGCTATTATGACATCAATAAGCACTTTCACTAGAGCCAATTTGTGTGTTGCCTTCTGTTTTTCATAGAATAGGGCATATTTGGTGAAGCCAGTCAGATTTTTTTTTTTTTTTTTTTTTTTTTTTCCACAGTCCTGCAAAAGTGAGGGGGCTCTATCTTCCTCATGTAAAATAGAATCCAAAGGACTGCTGTGATTCATGCTCAGAAGACAAATTGCCACCACTTAATGGGACCAGGCAGCAGAAACAAATAAAAGATACTACTCTGCCAGTGATTTTTAAAACACCCACACTTCTGGGACCAGTGAATTCTCTTACTCTTTTTCATGTACCTTAGCAATTCTAATTTCCATATGCAGAAACAAGAAGGCTTCAGGAAATTTTGTTCACAAGAGGTAATCATTTCAGCATCTCTTAAAAAGACAAGTTCTTTAGAAAAAGTAATTCATACATATGCTACCATAAAAGAGGGTACTATCAGTTTAAATCTATGTTTCAGAGGAAATTATAAGAAATCTGAAATGAAAAGTGAACCAAGAGATAGTCAGCCATAGGCACTATTTTTAGACAACGGTTGGTGTATTTAATAATGAAACGAAGAAAGAAACAAAAGAGCATGTGGTCAAGATTACAAAGTACAGACAAAGAAAACATATGGATTGTCATAATCATTTCAAGCACAAAAAAAGACAGAGGCTAACAAAAACTATTCTTATCAATCTGCACATATTGTGAGCAAAATGAATTTAAAGTAGAGCTATTTTTTTTTTTTTCTTTTAATTTAAAGTAGAGCCTTTTGCTGAAATTAATATTTGTAAAAGTGATGTATAAGTGATTCAGTTGAAAGGCAATACATATTAATAAAATCTGAATGGAAAAGACCAACTTCAAGAAAATGTAGCTTATAAAAAGCAGATACCAGACTTCATTGAACTGCAAGACCTATTACTACCTGTCACAATAAAGAGCTTAGTTGGTAAAAGCAAAACCAGATCAACAAAGAGACCAAGAATCTGATGAAACACATCATGCAATACAAAAGAAAGTTAAAAGAATACAAAAGAAAGTCAAAGTTAAAAGTATCCAGCAATTACATTTAAGCAGAGAGTGATGAAGGGATGGAGGGTAAAAGGAAGAGACGAGAGAAAAATATAACTGGACCAAGCTTAAGTCATTATTTTAAAAGGAAGGAACTATAAAAAAAATTGAAGAGAGTGATCAAAGGTGTTAACAGAATATAATGAGAAGATTGAGTACATATGTAAACAAACCTTGCAACAGTTTAAAATTTACTGATTATTAATAGAAGTGTGTTAAAAAAAGTTTGATGAACAATTTGGTTCTATCAAACAGGCAAGTCTAATATTTTTTTTTTCTAGGAAAAAGTTATCAATTTTTATAGTGTCAAGTCATTCTACATTACCTGATCATTCCTGAAATTACCTTTTTTTCTTTTTTTTTTTTTTCTTTTTTAATTCCATCAATTCTGCCATTATCTTTCTCCTTTTAAATGGAAAAGAGGTGAAATGGGGAAAATCTTTTGATTATAAATCTGCCTTTTAAAGTATCCACACAGGGTTTATCATTTTATTCTGTATGCACAATACAATGTCATACAAAAAACTAATAAAACTCAATCTAATTATTTCTTTCCATCACTCAAACTTCTCATACAAAAGATGTGTCTATGGTCAACCTCAGTGACATACTTCGTAAGAAGATGCAGTGAGAAGGATGATATGATAGAGGGATGAAAACTGATCTTTTCCCTCCACTGTTCTCCTCACCCTGCAATTTCCTACTCACAAGTGTAGTAGGTCCTTAAAAGACTGATCTTGCAGACAGAGAAAGCAGGGTTAAGGGTGCCACCAGTGTACCATGCATTTGAACAACTGGGTTACATCTGGGTTTCTGTTTTTCTCAGTGAGATCATGCCCCAGCACCAGTGAAGACTGGCATCAGTATTGCAGCAGTGTGAGAAACACAGCCATGTGCTGTTGGACTTACAGGGCTAGGACGCTCAGAAGCACCAGAGTTGTCCTTCAGGACTCTGTTACAATGCCACAGTTTAAAATGTTCTTCAAGCATGCATGGCTGTTTCAAACACCCAGGAAAGAAAGAGGAAGGCCAAACAATTTTAAAGGCATGTCTGCCAGAACTGGGCTGGAGACACAGCTTTAGGAATGAACTAGATTATCACTTAATTTACACCTACTAGACCTATTGGTGTTCTCTCTGTGTTGGCCATTTTGTCCATTGGTTTGTCTCACTTCACAGCCTTTGTTACTGCTCACTTACTGGGGTGATGAAAGCCATCACGCAAACTAGCAATAAATATTGTAATTTACATAAACTTCTCCAATTTGGTGTGGAGTTATATTTATTGTGTTTGGCATGTAAGAATATGGCCTATAATGTGATTTATGAAGTCTGAGAAACAGCCTTTTAAATATACAAGCAAAACCAACTTGATTCAATTATATTAGCTAGGATGTGGAACAGACATTTTTGTTTGAATTTATCGCCTTTTGGGTAACAAAATTGACCATCATATGGCATGTTATTTAAGCAGTAACATGGATCATATGATAGAAATATTAAATATGGTGAAGGAAGTTTGTGTTAGAGTGCCATGAAACTGCAGCACGTCAGGAAAAGTAATACAATTCCAGAGAGTGAATCTGACTTGGGTATTTTCAAATTCACCTCCATGATAAGGAGAAATAGTGTGTGGACAAATTTGCTCATCTGCAGCTCAAATGCTGTGTAAAAGAAGAATGGACAAATGGGATGGCAGAAAGCAGTAAAATAGTTAATAAAAAAAGTATCTGCATATTATCTGAATGAGCAGTACCTGTAACACCAATGAACATGTTCATAGTAAGGAGAGCAGATACAGTGATGTAATTGATCCAGTTGTATCATCTGCTAGCAGATAATTTGGAAGAGGCCAAAGGACAGCTCCTTCAGAGTACAAAAGTCACTTTGCTGTCTGTGTATAACAGGTGGATTACAAAGTCGTGTAGCTGTCTACCAAGCACGTAACATCCTGCAATCCCATGGGGTGATCCCTGCCCACATCACAGTCCTGCTTGCCCACATGCTCTCTGTACAGTGTCTTGTCTCAAGAACAAGGGAGATTCTTGAGACTTGGTGAAGTCTGCCATCCATATCTGACACAACCTCACTGTCCAGCAGATTTCCCTGAGTTGTTTGGCTTTAGACTGAGACAGGAGTCAGACAAGCACAGAGGAGGGAGTGCACTCAGTGTCTTGCTATGTCAGAATATTCAGGATGTCATCCTTCACACTTGATATAAAAATATACGGATTGAAAAGGTAAAGCATGAAAGGGGGATTCTGCCCTAGGGCAGAAAGCTAAGTTTATTTTCAGTTAAGCTCAAAAGGAAGCCACTGTATATCATAATACAAGAGTTAGCCCTTCAGCCCTGCTGAAGAAGAAGAAAGGGACAGCTAACATTTAATTCATGTTATTAGTGCAGAATATCTTGCCTGCATATTTCTATTAGAGGTGTTTCTTTGGACTAAACATGAAGAGCGAAGTATTACTTCAATTGCTATTTTAACAGCTAAACAATAACTTTTTTTTTTTTTTTTTTTTTTTTTTTTTTTTAAAAAAAACAAAACAGATAGGACTGCATTGCCAAAGTTTCTGGTTTTGTTATATATGGAGAAAAGGAGGAGGCTTAACTCAGAAGAGCTCCATAGTATTAGTTCTCATTTGTAGCATCACAAGGGGGCACCGCAATTCTAGTAAGCATCTCTCTTCAGGCAGTGCCAGGCAGCTTTTTGTAACCAACTATAAAACCAAACCAAACTTGTAAACTTGTAACCAAGCTTGTAAACCAAACCACTAAGCATATGATTTTGGTGAAAGATCAAGCTGAGTATTCAAATGCCATAATCACATCCTGAGTACAGATGACAGAATGTTGAAAATGTCCTAATGTTGAATTCTAGTTCTGTCATATAACACAATGCCACATCCCAGATCATATGTTCAGTTCTCCCCCTCTACTCTCTCTGCTCATGTGAGACCCACCTGGAGTAGTCGATTCAGCTCTGGGGTGCCCAGCACAAGAAGGGCATGCGTCTGTTGGAGGAAGTCCAGAGGAGGGCCATGAGGAAGATCAGAGGGCTGGAGCACCTCTCCTTTGAAGACAAGCTGAGGGATTTGGGGTTATTTAGCCCAGAAGGTGGTGAGGCACTGGAACAGGTTGCCCAGAGAAGTTGGGGGTGTCCCATCCCTAGAAGTGTGTAAGACCGGGCAGTGTGGGGCTTTGAGCAACCAAGTCTTGCAGAAGGTGACCCTGCCCATGGCAGAGGATTTGGAACTGGATGGTCTTGAAGGTCCCTTCCAACCCAAACTGTTCCATGATTCTATGATTCTTCTCTCACACACATGGTTGATGCTCAGAAAGTAAATATTTTACTGGCCTAGTTGTGTTTTCCCTTTGCAAACTCTCATTAAACACTCCTGTATAGTATCCCATTCCAAAAAAATGCCCAATCTGAAGCCATGTAGATATACTAAAGGCTATGTGAAAGGTAAGGCATCTTGCACGGGGTACTCCATAACTTGGTGCCTATTGGTTGTTTAACTTGTAGCACATCTTTCCTGATTGCTTTGAGAGACCACGCACTTTTCTTCTGTTGAACCACAGACTTTACAAGAGGAATTTTTTTTGTTGTTATAGTTCAGAAGTAGTTCATCTCAAGGCTGTAGCTATGAACATGGTATACAAAAGAGTATGCTTTTGTTTTCTCAGTCAAAGAGCCCTTCAGACTGAGTTTTCAATGCATACTTTATATAATAGTCCTCTAAAATATTAAACTTTAATAACAAGGAAGATTAAATTGCCTGTCCTTGCATGAGTTTGAAGGCACTGTACCTTCCTGTACTTTCTGTAATCTAACTTCAGTGAACTAACTGATTTACTCAAACCAGTCTAAAGTGCTTTTCATATTTTCTCTTGCTCTAACACAAACAAACAAAAAGTCAACAGAAAACAAAACAAAACAAAACAAAACAAACAAACAAAAACAAATCTACAACAGCAGAGTATTACCACAACACTATCATAGAATTTTTTTAACATTAAGTATGTGCGTATACTCCACAAGGATGTGCAGCACCACGAACAAATTACTTTCAGACTCAATAGCTGTCTTGCAGAACCATTTTAACAAAAGGAGAGGTTTTATAAATAGAATGACTATCAAGTAATATTTCTTTTTTTGCTGCTCTGCTTATCAACTTTTTATCTGACATAACACGATCCTCCTGGCTGGCTGATTGCCACCTACCACATTTTATGATGACCTGTCAATGTGATTTTGCCAGTTTTCTCGGCCTTTTGTCTGCTTCAGCATGCTTTAACACTATACATCTGCTGAACACCTTTTTTGCACTGTATGTGTTCTTCAGAACTTACTGACAATTTCTTCCATTCTCTAGTCATGTAACGTTTCCAAAACAAAATCCTGATAATCACATTTCCAAATATGTTTTTGTAATTAGTTCTTGCAGATATTTACTCATGTGAATAAATCATATGTTGATTAAATAATTCCAGTAATTACTGACACATGAACCACGTGCAGAGCAAAAACCTGGACTACAAATTCCCAGAGGGAGGTACAGAGTGAGGTTTGTACAGACAACTTACCTGTCAAATAGTTCTCCACCTGTAACCAATTCCAGAACAAGACTGATTTCTGTAGGGGTCTCAAATATCTCCTTCAGTTTTATCTGGTAAAAGACAACAAAAAGGATTCATTTTTGTATTTGTCTTCTTGTTTGACACATCACAGGGCCAACAGAAAGACACAGACTCCAGACAGTGAAGAAGAGAATGATACCAGCTGAAGCTGGTGTCTTATTTACTTTGCAGTTCAGCACATTATTATACACGCTCTCACCCTTTTTTTCTTTCCTTTTTTTTTTTTTTTCTGTCTTTATTCCCTTTATATTCCATTTTTTTTTTGTTTCTGGTTGCTATAAATCCTGCTGCAACTTCTATGTCATACAAGAATTTTAGAATCTACTTTCTTTAGTGCTCGTCAATACCTCTCTGTAAATCTTTCAGAGTAAGCTGAAGTCTCCCAAAGATTGAAAATGCCAAATTTCTCCTATCCCTTTCAGAGCTCTTTTTGCACAGTTTCTGACTCAACTCTGTAAGAACATCAATAATTTACTTTAAAGTATAATTCAACAGTCTTGCATAATGAATTGCTAATGAGCCCATGAGGAGAAACCAAAGCTTTAATCTAAGACTCTCACAAATCTATATAGGTGAACCACAGTAGTCCATGTGGACCTCTCGGGAACACAGGCATTTTTATTTTTATTTTTTTTAAAAAAGGAATGGATTGAAACATAGCTGAACTTACAATGTTGGGATGTGAAAGGCGAAGAAGCACTCCAATTTCTGTGCGGACAATTTTCTTGTCTACCTGGTTAAAAGCAGGGAGGAAAAAAAGGTGAGTAATTGATTTTCCTGTTCACCATAGAAACTTATAGTTGTATCACAGAAAAAGATGTATGAACAGCAGTTCTAGATCTCTTGGGAGAAAACAATGATGCAAGGTACACCAATCAAGTATATTGTAAAGAACAGTCTTCCATCATCACGAGACAGATACTATAACAGAAAAACATATCTGTCTAGCAAAATGATCACAAATGTACATATAAATCATGCAAGAAGTAGACTATAGAAAAGGTATCAGAAAAAAGCTTCATAAATTCCTATTTTTATTCAAGCTCTGCTCTTGTGTATTGCTACTCTCCAGTTTTTGCCCGAATAGACTCCTTTCAACAAACTGTGGTCACCAGCTGTACTTACGTAGTTTTCTGCAGGTAGGATGAGCACATCAAAGCAGTGTAACATGCTGCTTAGGACAAAAAAGCAATGCAAAGGTCAAACACCCCCCTGCCACAGGCAGGGTATAAGGTTTAACTTCAACTTTCTTCAGACATATCTGACAGAAAGGTCTACTTACGAAAAGACTATCCCTTTGATTAAACTCTGAGAGGATTAGCTTTTCCCTTTCTTTCCTTTCTCAAATTGCTGGCTTTTACAATCCAGGCACAACCAACCTATGCCCTCTTGGGGGAAATCGGTCATTTCTCACAAGAAATGCAGACCTGGGCAGTATTTCAGTCAGGAAAGATAACTGCTGATCACCCTGAACTTGAATGCTTAAGCAAGCAAGAAAAATGCTTGTAAGCACATTAAGCATGCTTTTTATGTTACTAGGGTAATCAATACATTTATGGGAAAAAAAAAAAAAAAAAAAAAAAGAAAAAAAAGAAAGCCCTCTTGGTTGCAAATATTTTCACAAAATCAGGAGAAATCCTACAACGATGAAAATTATAAATGTTTTTCTTCTACAGCACTCTTCATCTCAGGGGTTATGAGCTGAATAAGAATCAGCAAGGTAAATCATGAACTTTTTCCAAATTGATGACACAAATTAAGTCAAATAGAATTTATTTTATTTTTTTTTTTCATTTGTTTTACATAGATGAGCTGTTATACTATATAAATCTTCAGAAGGGACATAAAACTATCTTCAAAGTCTTAATGAAGAAGACATGCTTAAAAAATGATCCCTTCTTTATAACCTGAAAGATGAGAAGCTCTTCTCTGTATCTAATTTTTCCCAGCAATGACAAAATCTAAGTATCAGTCACACTCAGAACTACAGAACAGGCAGAATTTGATTCTCCCTGTGTCTGTGTAAGTCAGGAACAATTCCAGGACAGCAGTGCTGCAGTGGTCTGTCAGTGGTGTAAAGCAGTAGAGAGATAAAGCCCTTATGGACTTCTTGAAACTCATTGACATTTACCAGCTTTTAGTAGCTTTAACCAGAAGCAAAACAAAAAGAAGCAACACCCAACTTTGAAGAGGTTTATTGCATCAGAGAAGCAGCAGAAAACAAAAATTAAAGAGGAATAAAATACTCCATTCCCTGAATACCTAATGGGAGATAAAGAGTGGGGTCAATAGCTAAACCTTCTTGGGATGAGACGAACACGAGACCCTTTCAGCTCTGCCACAGGCCTTATATTTTCTATCTCTTTAATCTCTAAATGCAAGAGTTTCTCTGTTCTTGCCTCAGTGAGCAGTGGCTTTGAGGAAATGTGTCACAGCCAGTCTCCCTACCATGCCATGAGCACCAGCCTGCGTGTTCCTCCCCATGCCAAGAGGTCCAACTTGGGTCCAGGATGCCTGTGGCATCAGCATGTTCCTTTGCCTCTCTGTCACCGGTGCAGGTGCATGGCTGGGGACTCGGAGGCTCTGGTGATCCTGGGAGTAATAAGAGGCTCTGGTGATCCTGGGAGTAATAATACATGCCTGGGATATTTTTATAGGCTTGGCACCTCAGTCTGGATCAGAAAAATTAATGTGCTGTATTGCAGGGACAGCTGTTGCTTAGACTGAGCAACTCAGCCCCTCCAAAGACGCCTGTACAAACTGAACAATCTGCAGTTTGTTTTCTCCAGTTCTGAAAATGTTCACCCATCATGCGTGCCTGGCAATGAGCATGTAAGAGTCTGCCCAAATCCTAAATATGTTTCTTTTGGTACTAAGTAGATACTACTTACAAATGACAAAGGCCCCCTCTCAACTCGCTGGTGGCAACAAATTAAATGAAAAACCAACTTGAGGCTCAGTTTCAGATAGGCAGGCCCCTCTGTGATCCATTTCCTGACCTGGCACACACACTGTTTTTCTAATGCTTCCTCAGGTGATGGTATGAGAAAAAGGTACATAAAAAATCAAGATGCTGGGCTGCAATGGCAAATAAGGTCACGTATACATGCTTAGGAGTGTTAAATATTTAAAAGCACACACAAAAATGTCTACTGGGATATTTTTTATGTGAAAAGTGTGCATGTGTAAGTGATATGAATAGTTTTAGAGTAAAAGCAGCAGCATATGTAGCCACAACATTCTACTTTAGGGAACCTCCTGTTTTTTCACTTATTGTTGCCTTCTTACGTTCTCCTAAGTATAGAGAGTACAGAGTTTTATCAAAACTCCTCTTGTTGTAGCTCCTTCCAAGAAAACATATGTACCTAAATCAGGGTCAGAGTAGGCCTATTTGCAGTTTGGGCAGGAATATCAAGAATTCAGCTACAGTTATTCTTGACAGAAATGATATGACAGGATGACAGCCAGGCAGTTCACTCCATAGCATATTTTGCTAGAGCAACAAATTTTAAAATTTGGATAGTTTAGCCAGAATATTCTTTTACCACAAATGTTTGTGCAAATGTACAGATGTAATACCTTAAAAAATTAGGTTGTGAAACCATTTATTTTTGCCTCTTCCTCTCTGGATGCAATTTAGGAATCCAGCACAATATCTAACAATTAATTGTAGCTTTCCTCAAATTAATGTTACTAACAGGATTGCCAGTGAGACCCATGCAATTATATCACAGTCAAGAATAACAAAGTCAGCAGAAATGGTCTATTTGTGAAGAGAGAAAACAAACACATGCTACCTTTCAGACGGGTCCCAATTCTATTAGTTTATTGATTACTCTTCTACAAGCTTTCTTTATTCTTTGTTTTTACTTTATGTCAAATGGACTAGAGTGTGCTTCTAGTCAAATATTTCATTAGTATTTTAGTATTAGTATTAATAATTTCATTTTATTACTTAATTTTCAGTTTGCATGCTTATTTTTCGTTTTCATGAAAAAGTTATCTTAATTCTGTACCTGGTTGTGTGACTGCCTGGTTGTGTAATTTTGACAGTGGAGTGATTTTACAGAGCTATATTTTCTGTTTGTTAACTTCATGCTGCAAGCAGTCAAAAAGCATTTGCTGTGATAGGCCTGTGAAGCAGGCTTCTGCATTTCTGCTTGGTAGACCTACATCAGCTTGCGAAGGTCTTCTCCAGGCAATCTTGAAACACTTCATTATCTATTCTCCCCTGCTGACCACAAGAACTTGGTTTTCACTGCCCATGGACAAGAAAATAATACTAATAAAAAAACCTGTTAATGACTAAAACTTACATTTATATGTTTCCATGGCTTTCCTGTGAAGACACTCAAATAAAGTGTTAACATGCAGCAAAACAGCAAGAACTACTTGCAGGTGTGACAGAGCACTGCCTTGTTCTGTGGCTTGCAGCGGTTCCCAATGCACCTCTGTCAGTAAAGTCCACCAGGAGCTGTGGCTGCAGCACAGGTAAGCATCTGCACCCTGGTTTTCACCTAACTAGCCAAAACACCTACACCAGCGAAGATCCCACAGCCAGAATTTGGGAGCAGGAAGCATCCAAGAACCCAGTGCACTTAACAGAAGTGGCTATCCGCACTGCAGGCACTGCAGGTCGTGGCTTTGATGTGCTGATGGATGTGGCCCCTAAATGAATGGCAGCGTGCTGTGTGCACTCAGACCTGAACTCCTATATCCTGCTTACAGACAGACATGGGGTTAACAGCATTATTAGGGTATTTCACACAACGAAGACACAGAGAGTTAGGACAGCATTTGTCAGTGTGGGTCAATGAAATTATCCACCCACTTTATATTAAAGCATTTACTTGAGGATGTAATTATTCCTGGATGTGTTAATATTTTGTCTATCCAATTGCTTCACTTTTCTAGAACTAGGCATTCATCTGTCTTATAGATACAAAGCACTGCACCTTCAAAATATGATCCTGGTCACTCAGTGGAGTTTGGTTTACAATCAGTCTATTTCTGGTTTATAAATTTCGGACTATTTTGGCAAGGGAAAGGGCTGGAAAAATTCTTAATGAAAGCTGAGATTCTTCCATGTTTCCATGTTCTGGGGTGGTGAGGCTGAGTGATGCTACAAACCCCTGAGATGTGAACGTGTTGCTTCTATCTGAATTAAATCAAACACAAGATAAAACAGTTACTGTGAAGAGGTTAGTCTAGCTGCTTGCTTGCAGTAAGTTACATACATCATCCTGAAAACACAAGTGGCCAACAGAGGCAAAGGCCCCTCAAACTTAGCAGATAGCAAGAAGCAGAGTGAATTCCTCATCCTACAAGCCTGTGCTTTGCTGTCCTCCTTTCCCAGGGCCCTACAGACATGGAGGGACATATCTGGCCACCTGTGGCAGGTCAGGTGAGAATACAGTGCCCCAGCAAGGGGCGCAAAGCAGCTTTTGAGTAGCTTCACAGCACAGCCCACCTCACTGAGCACAGCTTTGCACAGCTCCTTATTAAATATCCCAGTTACTTATTGACTCACATGAACACCTCTAATTGGTGCAAATGAATGCTGTATTGAACCAACAGTTCAGGCTCTGAGCACATACTTCCTTGTATTTACAGCGAGCATGCTGCAAATCATTATTGGCTTACCACCACTCTGCCAAAAAGTGCTTCTAAGAAACAATTTTTATTTTCATCTCAGTTAGAGGAACTCCTCTGCAACCTAGCCTTTTCTGTACTTCATGGTGTCAGTCCCTAACTACTCTTTTTAATTTTGCCATTATTTTATTTACTTCTTAAAAAAGAAGTAAACCACATAGACCACCTGCAAGCAGAGATGCCAAACCTCTGGTAGTCTACAGGTCTGTTCCCAGCTGTAACGAGTATGCAAAGGGCCGCTGGATTACCCAGCGGCTCTTGGAAAGTTTTAAGAAAAAGTGAAATGAGTTTCTGAGCATTAATTTAAATAAATATTCACAAGAATATTCCAACTACATATTTTCTATTTAGTTTTAGGCTTTTTTTTTTAATTTCAGAATGTCCAGAAATTCCAGTTTCTGCTCAGCTCATACACAGGATGTCTTCTCAGAAAGCCTTTCAGTCACAACAGAGATTAAAACACTCTAAAGATGACTTTTGAGTCTGCCTTTTCATCTGTGCAAAGCTGGTTAGTGCCATGTAAAACATCCATCTGAGCTGGCTTACATATCAACGCAAGATAAAGATGTCACCCTTCACCATAAGTAATACAAACTCTCGGGGAACACAGGAAGTGGCATGGCTGCAAAATCCCACAGCAAATGAAAATAGGTGCTTTATATGTGATCCCATCTATCTCTCTAGGTCAGTCTGGTGTTATTCCGTACCGGTTGCAGCGGACTGTGGGTAAAAGCGGAGTTAAAAAAAGCTGAACCTTCTGAACAAAGGATACTTCTTTGTTCCAGTTAGGGAATTTACTTAACACCTATTTCAGTTGATTTGATTCTTTGTGCATCCTTTTGCAGAGGAAAACTTGAGTTTTTGCAATAAAAAATTCCTCCCATATTTTAGGGGTTGTTCTTAGTGGGGCATTGCTTGACCTTCTCAGCAATGTCAGCAGCTCTCTCTTCGTAAGGTAGCAACCTTTGTACTCATACAGGACTAATATTATTATTATTTTTTTTTTTAAAAAAAAAAGATTCAAAGTTTTGTTTGTTTGTTTGTTTTGGTGTGTGTGTGTGTGTTTTAAGCTGAGCAGACTTTTCCAGCTCTATCTCCATTCAAGCTGAACAAGAGGTCCCTGAAGAACACATCAAACAATACAATAAAGCACAGCAGTAATTGCACAGCCCTGCAGTATCTTCTATAAACTCAGCAGGGAGTTTTCATTTTGTAGGTTACTGACAATTTTTTTGAGCCTCCATAAATCAACTAGTATTATTAGTGCAAGGAAAACAGATCACTCCTTATTAAAGCAAATATTTTCTGTCTTTAGGCATAGGACCACACTTCTAATTTGCATCTACAATGCTTCAATGGATACATACGCTTCAGACTGTACATGATGGCATGGAACTGCAAGTTACATTAATATGCCTGCATTAGTCCTGTGAGGTGCCTAAAATCTGCTTGCACATGTGAACCTGCTGGCTGCAAACACAGATCAGATGGGCTTGTACAAGCATATGCTTTTTAAAAAATCAATGAGAAGTGTAGCATCTGTATATGATAATACAGTTAAACTGTTACATGTAAATTTTTCCATCAAAGGAGCAACACTTGTGTTTGTCAAAAAGCATAGGACATTTTGCAGGCACACCATCAGATGGATAGAGATGATTTGTGGCATTGTATATATTTAAGCACAATAAAGCAAATGCTGATTTAACTGATTAATATCCCCTGCACTTTGTAATATAAGAGTTTAATGGTAAAGCTGGCCAGATGCAGGTCACATTGCCATATTCCCCAAAAACACACAGACTTTTGTGAAGGGTGTCCTACTGCTCATCCACATTAACTTAGTGGTATCACAAAAGGGTGAATCACAAGGTTTCTGTGGCTTGAAAAACAGAGGTGACTGGCAATAACACGTTATCTGTACAAGTTCAGTACAAGTTATATGTTCATTAGAACAGGCCTTATTGTACGTTGTAATCTAACTATCTGACTAATTTGGTTGTTATTTCTGCTCTTGACTCATTTTTACACAGATTTCCTCAAATATGTTTGATAAATGTTGAACCTTTTATGCAAACAAATTCCAGGCTATTAGGTATTCATGAGCTGCTCATTTCACCTATTCACTGTTTATAGTGTGTCACTGCTATTGCTAGATTTCCCAAAGCTGTGTAGGGGAAGACACTTAAAACAGAACAACAATGTGTAAAGCAAAGGTAATTACATTTTTTCTTTCCAGTTCAAAATGGTCACATTTATGGGATTATGTGGCAAATTGTACTTAGCGTTTCCTTAGCCATTCTTCTCATTTAATTTATACAGTTACAAACCCCAAAATTACCTCACTTCCCAGTTAAAATTTATTAATATAGATTTTCCTTTAAGTAATGTAAACAATTTTAGACATCTGGCATTCTGTAAAAGGCTTCACATTCACACCCTGACTCCAGATAAATAAATTGTATTGCCACATAATAGATGCCCCTTAGAAACTGAGATCTATTTGAGATAAAACATTGGATCTTATATCTTATATGAGATAGAACATTTCCTATCATCTTCCTATCATCAAGTACATTTTATTTTAAAGCTATTCTAATTTCTTAGGAGTCCACAAATGCATGAGAAAGATCTGGAATATATTATGCTTACTTACACATTATTAACCAAGTGTGATGCCTACTGCAATTTAAGGAATTGCACAGAAATAATAAGCTAATGCACACACTGATCTCTGCATTAACTCACACTCACAGATGGATGCGAAACTTTGGTTCAGTCCAATGAAGCTCTGATGCACAAAGACTACCATTAGTATTATAATCTCCGTAACAGATACCAAATTGCTCTGTGTAATCAAATACACTTCATTTGTGCTCTACCACTTCATTTTGTAAGGCCTGGTTGTGAGTCTGCTGATCAAATGAGAATATTTTGTTCAACATACATCAGGGAAAAAGAAATCTTGACAACTTCAGGTACAGATAAAGGCTTGTGTGTAATCCCTGATAAAATGTCCTGAATCTCTGGACTTGCAGCTTAAACGGCCACCTGAACTAGCAGACTTGCAGTCTCCTGATGCTAGACAAGGATTCTGGTAGATCAGCCCCAAGCACCAATGAGGGGTCCTGAAGTCACAAAGTCACTTCAGTATTGTTTGACCATAGATAGAACCAAATAAACGAGTCCATGTCCCAAGAACTTCTTATAATTTACAGGTTATACATCTTATAATCTTAATAGCACAGAAAAACAGTAGATCTTCAAAGGGGGGAAAAAATCCCTTGAGGAAGCTTTTTAGAGACAGAGAATGAAAAATGTTTAATACAAATGGGAGGCTGCCCAGAGAAGCATGTAGAGATGGTGAGATGATTAAGACTAATAGATAGACATCTGAAAGCATGGCCATACAACTGACTTGGAGAGTTCATAGATTAGAAATGTAAACTGTTTCTTCTTACTGCTAAGTGTCAACAAATACCATCAGAATTTACAGGAGTGTTTCTGTCTCTACATCTCACCAATCCCTATGGAGGGTATCTCAGCTACATTAACGACAGGCACACTAGTTTGCCTCCTCTGCCATCAAATCACATGCAGGTTTGGCAAATCACATGGAGTGAGCTAAAAGCTATCTCTGATGCATGAAGTGCCACTTGGGGATCAATTTTGGTACCTACATAGAAAAAAAACAAGGCCTGAAGACCTCTTACATTCTTCTGTTACTGCACGTAATTTCTGTGGCTCAATCAGCTCTTGGTGATGTCCAGTTACCCTAGGCTGAGAAACTAACTGAGACCTACAAATAAAATATTTTGAAGTCTCCATTACAACTGCAATACTCTGACCATGCTCTCATAAACTCAGGACAGGCAGGTTCTGCACAATGCTCCACAGTAGCTGTCTCTCTTTGAACACATTTCACACGTCCATGACATGGGAGAAAGAATATCTGGCTTGTAACATGCAAGTTACATGACAGACATGGCATCCACAAAGAGTATGGGCATTTCTGCATTGAAGACATCAACATCAACAGATAAAATGAAGAGTTCAAAAGAGCAAGAAACTTTTATGAATCACCTGCATAGTTGTGCATTCTTTCATTTATGCCTCCCAGCATCATTTTAACAGGAAAGATGGAACACAGAAAAGCTTATAGCTGATAATGGCATTCTTCTGACATGGGGTTACACCTCTAATGTGGTGAAGGACACTAAAGAGCTCCCCACTCCTGTACGAGTGTTTCATTATGGAGCTGTGATAGAGAAGAGCACTGGCACCACCATCACCTTAAATCCTCGTTACACCTTTGAAAAGACTAACCTAGAGATCTGAAAGGCTTTGCACTACGAACCCCAGTTTCTACAGAGTGCTCCTTTCACCAGAATTTGAGAAAAGCTGGGATCTAACACTTTGCTCCTTTCTCTCTTCAGCCCTTTGTGCTGGTACTCTTCATTCTGCTAGCTAATAAAAAACAACAAAAATAAGGGACAAGTAGCCTTACCCAAAGCTTTGCATATGCCTGCCTTATCTCCATGGATTTTACTGTGAAGAAAAGCATGCAGGATGTAGTTATTACTGCTTTACTGTCTTATTAATAGCCTGGATACAAATCCTTTACAGATCCAGCTCCTAGTCTCAGCACCTCAAGTGTCTGCCATCCATAAAATATGAAAAAACTACCAAGTTCTCGCACTGTGGTGCTGCAGCTACAACACAGTAATGGCCCCCAAAGAACAGCTGAAATAAGCTGTAATGGTGACATGAATAATTTTCCTGGAGTTCTGATAAACAGATTTTTGTCTTCTCATTTGTAGGAAATAGGACTCTCGTTTGCAGAAATTAGGACCTCGCTCACAAATTCTTTAAAGACATGACAGAGTTCTTCTGACTCCGTATTTTCTCATACGTTTACATTTAAATTCTGATCCTACTATATTTGCCACGCAATTCAGAAATCTACAATTATTTGTCTTGCTATCTCTTCTTGTAACACTATTGTTTTATTAGGGTGCAAAGAGCTAAAACCAATATGATAGTTATATATTCTTGCAGAAAATACCTGAATTTCTGCAGGGTGATATTCCTGATAATAGTGCTTAGAGATCCACAGGAGTTGGATCTTTGCAATACTGTATACTTCAAGTAATAATTTTCTCAAAAAGACTGTAAATCAAAATGACTTGAATACTTCAATACTGATATATATATGTGTAATATATATATATAATATGTACGCATAAATCTAAAATTGAATTTTGTTTTAAATGATTTTATTAATGAAAAATATCAGCTCTGAGTGGAAAATAGTGGAAAAATTTTGATTTTAAGTATATATATGCATGTAAATACATATTGTAAACATTTTCAATCTGGACAAAAAAAAAAGAAAAAAGAATACTGACATAGCAACTCAGACAAATTAGAATATTATGTCAGTCTCTCACTTTTTCTGTGGACCAGTTTTCTCAGCTAAATTTCTGCTCTTCTCAGATGCCAGTACAGAAAGACTGCTGATTATTACTGCATCACAGGATATACAGTCTCATCACTATGTACAGTCCATAACAATAGAGAAACATGGTGCAAGGGAAATATGGAGGCTTCTGTAAGGTCACATGGCAGCAGATAGATATATTCATTTTATAGACACAAATATAGGAGTTTTTTTCTACAAAAATTCCTGTTTACTAACTCTGGCAATCTGCACGTGTGGCACAGAGTCCCTAAACCCTTTTTTTCAGAGTAAACACCTGTGGCACTTGCCATCTCAGTCAATTGGAAAGGTTCAACCAAAAGCAGCACTCCTCCAGGAAAACAGACGTGATATTTGCACAAGCCTCTTGAGTACTACTTAATACCACCAATTCACTGCAACTCAGAATAAAAAGCCCAGCCCGCTATAACATCTGTACAGCTGGGAATAAATATATTTTTCCCAGTTTAGAGTTTATAACATATATAGGTATACTATGTACACATATATAACCCTTGAAAACCAACCCCACTTCTGCAGGAGGGAAGCTTGTTACCTTTACATTTGTTGACACTCCTCTCTGCTCCACAGACATCAAGTATTTATTGTTCTCAAATTGTCTAACTGATTAGTATAATTAGACTAATTCCAGCATCGCCATTGCCAACATGTGTAGATTACAAACTGTTGCTGTGTTTCTGGTCTGAGAAATTTATGTGCCTGAACACTTCTCTGTTTCTGAACTACATCAACCAGTCTTCAAGAAGAATGTTGCTTCATAAAAAATATATATGTGTATATTTTTTAAGTAACAGCCTAGGAAGTATTAGCTAAGCATCACAAACCCTGTGAGGGAGGATGCCCACATATGAAAATAATGAAATTAAAATTAAAATTCTTAAAAACAGTCTCACTTACTTGGTTGCCTCATTGACTGAGACACAGAAGACTTAATATTTCATAATACTTAATCACTTTTATGGGGCAGTATATATCAGTTAAAACCTAGGAATATTAACCAGGCTATCGTACAAAGTACTACTGTGAAGCAAAACAAATAAATGTTATCTCCATGTTATGAATGTAGAAGCTGAAACAAAAGCAGTAAATAACTTATCCAACAGTGCAGGCTGAGCTTGGAGTACAGGAGGACCCAAGCTCCAGGCAATCTGACTCAGAATCCCATTCTCCTTTCCTGAGAGCATGCTGCTTTACTGCAGTGACAGCTCCCAAATTACTTCAGTTACAGTTGTTAGCACTTGGTACATCTAAAAAGATGGCAGGCCCTCCGTGTCTCGACTTGGAAAATGACAGAGCAGAGGCCATCTGTTTTCTTCAGTGGTGACGCTCACTAATATTTTTTAAGCAACTCATCCAGACCAGAGCAGGAAATTTAAAGGCAAAGGTGGACCTAATTCCTTGGTAGGCATTTACCTGCCCAAATAACAAGATGATCTCCAGGCTGGCCCTGGTTCATATGTTGCCTAGCTTCCTCAGAACACACCAGAAGGAGGCAAAGGTCTGCAGACTAGAGGTTTTACTCTATAAATAGCACATTTTACTTCCTTCAAGAATCCAGTGTTCTTCCAGTATGATTTATATTATATATACTGTATGCAACAACTGTTCCAGCATGATTGATTACAAATCTCATGTAATTTTTTAGTCCCTGCATTTAGTAATAATCATATTTGTAAAGCATATCCTAAAGATACTTTATTTTTCTTAAGTAAATACTGAGTCATCATTGCAAACTGACCTCATATTTGCAACTGCAAGTTTGTAAGTTCATCTCTGTACTTACCTCATTTGATGATTATTTTTTTTCCTGAAGCACTACGCGAATCTGCTTTTTTTTTTTTTTTTTTTTTTTTTCTGCATGGAATGGATTTTCTTATAAAGGTATTCAATGAATATGATTTAATTGTTTACATCTTTAACCTTTACAAAAAGTAAGAAATCTGCTAAACACAGGAGACTGAATAATGAGTAAATAATAAAACCTTGTGTTTCAGTTAAGCTCAGAAGACTAACTGAGCATGAAGTTTGAATGAGGCATATAAGCAAATCAAAGACAACAGTTTAGCATGTTAATTCACTGCCCATAGATGTAGGCTTTTAAACTTATTTCTTTTTGTATCTCTTATATACAATTCCACATTTAATTTTTTATACATTATATCAGAGGTTTTTATTATTTTATTTTATTTTATTTTATTTTCCCTGCTAATACATATATTAACTTTTCTTTTGGTCTCTTTACCTCTTCTAACAGTTGCATTTTAGCTATTCAGGAAGTATGGTCCTAATTCATTTCGTAACTTTGACAGTCAGAAATTTCAAGAGTAAGAACTATAAATGTTCCTTGAACTAAGTTTTGTTCACCTAGGTGATGAAGTAATATTAATTACAGAAGCTTCTAAAAACTCACATCTTTCCACAAGTATGTATTCTCATAATTGACTGGTACCCCTTGCCAAAACCTTTATTTGCTCTTAAACAAGACTGCATTAGGTGAAATTAAAAATTAATCTTATTACTTAAATAAAAAGAACACTGATAAGCATTTTATGTTTCTTACAGTCTATTCCCAGCATGCTACTTCAGTCCAAAAGGATCATTTGTTTCTTGTCTGAGCTGTTCCCTTGAGACAAAAACAACGATTTCAGAAGCTTTGCTTTAAAGGACAGTACAGTAATGATCAGCACTCACAGTCCGCAGCTGCCAGACTTCTAACCATACACCACTTGCTGCCATTTCCAGAACATACTGGACCACTTGCTCCCTGACCCCACCCAGTTCTTATGGACACCCTTACTGAGTTAGTCTTGCACTGTGCAGTGTTTAAAGTTAGGCAGTGTCAATGGGAAAATTAGAGTATTTGATCTTTTGTCATCTTTGTCCTCTAATTTCCTGTGCTCTTTGAAACTACTTAAAGTGCACATAACAAAGGGAATTGAGGAATGGGTCTGTGTATCAAAAGCTAACATTCACAGGCTCTTCCTCTTTCTCTCCCATCATCTCCTCCACCACTGAACTGCCATTTATTATTTTTTTTATTAATATTTAATAATTGTTTTAAAAAGTCAACAGGAACATTAAGCCAATCAACATTTTACTGTATGACTTGGCCCATACTTGGTTATTTTTACTGGGAGACGATCTGAGCAAAAATCAGGCCTCCTACTGTGGGAGCACTGTAACATACAGTTAGTTCTGTCTCTGTGATAATAATAATGTGTCCAATTTGGAAGACAGCTACAGTAGCTCGTCGCACACAGACACAAGCTGCAGCATATCGTTACAGTATCTGTAATCAGTATCATGTTTTTAATTATACAAATAAGCTCTGTTGTAGAGTAATACGCTTATCTCGTAACACAACAAAATGTGTATTATTACCTTGGGAAGAGCTCATTTACACAAGTTGTTTAACCATACTGCCGATACAATCAAGGTTGCATTAAGCTAAGCTATTGATGTTCTGCAAATAACTTACATAACAATTTTCTTATGTCCTTCTTGCTTGGCATTTTTCTAGTATTGCTATCATTATAAAAAGAAATCTGTGTTAAAATAAATCTGCCAAAAATCTGAAGTGAATAGTTCCAAGACACATATAGATGGATCTAGTATTAATGCGGCCATGGTGAACATGAATTAATCTCCACAAAGGCCAAAAAAAGGACAAAGAAATGGTTTTAAGTAATATCTTTCTTCCAAGTACACTGCACAATGAGAATCACAAAAAAAAAAAAATAAATAAAATAAAAATGAAGTCCTTTGCATTTCCATAGGAAAGAGAGTGTAGGCTGCAGCAACACAAACCGTGCTTCCTCCAGTGCACCAGATGCAAATTCAAAAGCAGCAAACAGAACTAAATTTCTATGCCAGTTTAAACTTTGGCTTACTTTCAGAGATGACAAATTAATGCCAACATTTTACTCATGTGGAACCCACTTATTATGTCTTGCACAGAGACCACCAGTTAATTCAGCATTTAGACATGTTTACGCCTACCCACCCATCATTATGTTGCTACATGCGAACATTCCTGAACTTTATGGAATAATGGATGATTTAACACTAGAATAAACTGAATCAAAACCACTCAAGAATAAAAATCATACCCATGCTTCACAGCTTACTTGCTTCCTCTCAGATTTATTTTTGTTAGAAACATGAACTGTTCTTTCTTATCCCCCACTATTCTCTTGCTGCTTGAAGTTTCTCAGCCCATTACTACCCTTTCCTCTTTAGTCTTTCTTCATGTCTCCACCATCTATTTCATGACACACACAGAAATAGCTGTGGTAGAATTGTGATATATATGGAGCTCTAAAAATGATATCACAACTGGTCTTTTTTGCAATTTTGTAGGGAGAAAAAAAACTAGGAAATATTTAATTTTACTTGAGTTTGGGTTGATGTTTTAATCCATTTATGAAAAAGCTAAATCTTATAATGATATTTTTTTGAGCAAATCAATGTACTAAAGCAATATGAAATCGCAGAGTGCATAAATAGTATAGAACCTGTTTCTTTTTCACAGTGAAAGAAATTTTTGTCTAAAATGTTTTGCCCAAATCTAGGTCCATACTGACAATACTAGATGAAGATACAAACAAGATTTCTGGAGGGATTTGCAACAGAGTACTATTATTCTAAAATCTGTTTTAACTTTAAGGAACTGAAGAAGTCCAGCTACAGAAAATACAAAGCTTAGTGGGGTCCTAAATCTAGTCCATTTCCCCCATGAAGAAACTGCACCCAAAGGGAAAAACAAACTAAACAGAATAAAACAAACAAAAAAACAGAAAGTCAGAAACATATCCCAAAGCAAAACCAAAAACAACAAAAAAAAAACAAGAAAACAAACAAAAAAAGCCATAAAAAAAGACAAAAACAAAACAAAACAAAACCAAAACCAAAAAAAACACTTACTGTCTTCTTCAACATTTTGACGGCGTAAGGTTTCTGGGTCCCTTTCTGCCTGCATCTGTAGACAATGGATGTAGCCCCACTAAATTAAAAAAAAAAAAAAAAAAAAAAAAAAAGGAAGAATAGTTGTACATATGCCTCTTTGAATATGTCAATAAACAGAGTTTCCTAGCTGAAACTATGTTTTCTACTTCTTCCAGTTTGGGCAAAAATACCTTAAATTTCCCCACAGATGCAACCAAAAATACAGTCTAAAAACTGCTCTCTGTCAAACCAGTGAACTTCAGTGACTGATGGTTCAGCCAACAGAACTGTAAGATCTCAAGGTGCCTCTTCATCACTCCTTCTATGGATCCTGACATATCCTGACATCCTGGATGACTCTTTAGGTGAGCAAAGAACATAACCTGATCCAAAATATGTAGCAACTTATCATATCTTTTTAAGGCAAACCATTTGCAACAATCAGTAGAGATGTTTTCTTTTTATTTTTGTTGTTGTTGTTGTTTTTGTTTGCCAACCATTGATAGCAGCCATGGTGATGGAGACAGAAAAGAGGAAAAGAGAGAAATATTGTGCTGTTTCCTGTGTGGTTTCCCAAACAACCACAGAGAGCATCAGATGAACCAAGCAGCACTTCTAGTTAAGTTGGAACTGAAGGGATAAATCAAATTACAAATTACACCTTCAGGTCACCTTCAAGGCCTACTTGCCTGAATGTGCTAAATGTGTGCACTCAAAGTTATGGCACTGCTGGTTGGAAGACACTTCTGAGTGGGAGGTTGAGACCTCTCCAGAGGTCTAGATCAGGGCAGTCTCAGCAGCTATACTTGTTACCTTCAAGGAAAGGACCTGTACTCTATGAATTAGGTAAACAGAGAAAAAATCTCTGGCTAAACCATAACAGTTACAAAGGATTCAGATAACTTTATATTCTACCACATTTATGCTTAGACGCCTCTAAGCAACCCAATGCCAGCCACCAGTAAAATGAAGGCACTAAAATGCTACATCTCAGCACTGGCTTTAAGGCACTTTTGAAGCCATCAGCAGCATGGAGCACATGGACCAGAGCAAGGAATTCTGTCCTCAGCAGGTGTGCTACAAGTCAGCAATTCCCATTAGCTGCAGATTTTCAAGTGTTGTGGTTTAACCCTGACCAGGCAGCTAAGTGCCACAAAGCCGCTTGCTCAAACTCCCCAGGTGTGATGGAGGAGAGAATCAAAAAGACAACAGTGCAAGAACTCATGGGTTGAGATAAAGGCAGTTCATTAGGTAAAGCAAAAGCTACATGCACAAGCAAAGCAAAACAAGGAATTAATTCTCTGCTTCCCATTGGCAGGCAGGTATTCAGCCACTTCCAGGAAAGCAGGGCTCATTAGATGGAATGGTTCCTTGGTAGACAAGCACCATCATTACAAACATCTCTCCTTCCTCTCCCTCTTCACCCTCCCCCCGCCCCTTCTTTCCCAGCTTTTATTGCTGACCATCATTCAAAGGACATTTCAAAGGACAAAAGGACAAAGGACTGATCAAAGGACATCCCTTTGGTCAGTCTGTGCGAGCTGTCCTGGCTGTGCCTCCTCCCAGCCCCTGGTATACCCCCAGCCTCCTCACTGGCTGGGTAGCACCAGAAATTGAAA
This sequence comes from Oxyura jamaicensis, assembly GCF_011077185.1. Taxonomy (NCBI): domain Eukaryota; kingdom Metazoa; phylum Chordata; class Aves; order Anseriformes; family Anatidae; genus Oxyura; species Oxyura jamaicensis. The sequence continues at coordinate 60,837,854 of NC_048926.1, read as the reverse complement.
AGGCCTTGGCTCTGTGCAAGCACTGCTCTGCAACAGCTAAACACATCAGTAGGTTATCACCACTGTTTTCATCAGAAATCTAAAACACATCATCATAGAAACCTCTACAAAGAAATTATCCCTGCCAAAACCATGACATTAAGCTAAAGGGTGCTGGCACTATCATACACAACTTCCTGAAAAACATACATAGCAGAACCTCATGAACTTAAAGGATATCACATAGACCATGCAGCCAACTGCACTGCAGATCTCTTTCAACCAGAAGAAACCCACACCAGTATAAGAGACAGCCACGAGATGCAGCATGGCACAAACAGCTTGCTTTTGAACAGGGTTCAGACATGCGGACTGCATGAATTAAGCTGTCCCATGGGGTTTATTATTCCAGATATGTTATTTCTATACAAAACCAGCTTCTATGCTGCTGGCATGCATGCTCTGCACTTCCCTCTCCTCCACATGGGCACAGGTGCTGGGTAGTGCTCTACATAGGCATGTCCAAGTGAGCACAGGAGCGGGCACCTGGCTGAGATTTATTTCAGGAAAAACCTCTTCATCAGGAAAGGTCACCTGCTGTAAGGTTTATGCAGCTCAGTCATCTGAGGGCTTGTGTACATCAAACACACATAACGTAATCTTCACTTCAACTCAAATGCTAAAATGATTTGTCTCTCATAACAGTTTATTGATAAATGTGTGGGAGTACTGCAAGCCTCAGTGACTCTCAGAATCATCACATGAATTTAATTAGATCCCCCCTTGGCCAACTCTCAAAAGACTTTATTTAGCAAAAAAGAAACAAAAAAGTTATGCCACATTAAAAAAAAATTGTATGTTTTAAGGACAACCAAAAATGTTAAAAGATAAAATTCTAAGGACCTGCTATGATAAAGTTTGTAACTATAATATTTTACTCCAGCACTGCAATGGGTAAGTCACTATATAAACTGCTAATCATTCCTATATGCTACTTCACATAATCAGAGTGCAATATAAACATTAAACTAATTGATCTGCATATGCTCTTGTTGAGTAGGCAACAAACCTTCTGGTACTGACTTGATCAGGTTGAAGGCACAGTTAGATCAGCTGTGCAGCTGATGATCCCAACAGATAGATCATAATTTCTGTGCCCATCTCCAGGCATTCACTACGGCTGCTGTGACTGAAGGCAGTCACTGCCACTCAGTAATGCTGTTGTCAGTGTTTAATTTACTATTTCGTAATTTGGCTCTGCAAAGTCTTCCACAAGAATAAAACCTTGGCCACTAGTACACCCCTGATGATCCTGTTTACAGAACAGGATTCGTGATGGGATGGACAGCTAAACCAGCAGTGGTGTATACTGGGCTTACATGGCAAGGGTTGGGGGCGGCAGGGGAGAGGGTGCTGCAGGGGTGGCCTCTGTGAGCAGAGCCCAGCAGCTGCCCCATGTCAGAGCAGAGCCTGCTGGGTGGGCCTCTGGGAGAGCAGAGTTAAGGAAGGGAAAAATACTGCTGTGCTACAGCAGCTGGGAGAGAGGGGCGAGACAATGAGAGAGAAACAATCCCACAGCCCCCCAGGTGAGTGCAGCAGGAGGGCAGGAGGTGTTCCAGGCAGGCAGCAGCAGTTCCCCTGCAGGGAGAGGCCCCTGGTGGAGCAGGCTGTCCCCCTGCAGCCCATGGGTCCCACACGGAGCAGATCTCCACGCTGCAGCCCGTGGAGGAGCCCCCGGTGGAGCAGGTGGATGTGGCCTGGAGGAGGCTGCGGCCCGTGGAGAGCCCCCGCTGGAGCAGGCCCCGGGCCGGAGCTGCAGCCCGTGGAGAGGAGCCCACGCAGGAGCAGGGGGGCTGGGGGGAGCTGCTGCCCGTGGGGGACCCGTGCTGGAGCAGTTTGCTCCTGGGGTATGGATGGAGCCCGTGGTACAGAGCCGTGTGGGAGCAGTTCCTGGAGAGCTGCTGCCTGTGGGCAGCCCCCACAGGCTCAGATCGGGAAGGACGGCATCCCGTGGGAGGGACCCCACATGGAGCAGGGGCAGGGAGTGACTGTGAAGGAGTGGTGTTAGGGACTGACCCTTCCCCTGCTCAGGGGTAGGAGGTAGAAAAAGATGGGTGGGGAGTTTTGTTTGTTTGTTTGTTTTTGTTTGTTTTTGTCTTTACTGCTCTAGACTTTTATTAATTGACAATAAATTACACTAATCTTCCCAAAGCTGACTGTTTTGCCCATGATGGTAACTGATGAGTGATCTTCTCGGCGTTCTCTCAGCCCAAGAGGTGGTGGTGTTTTTGTTTTTGTTTTCCCCATCATATTTTATCCCCTTTTTCTGTTGAGTAGGGGAAGTGAGAAAGCTGTATGGTGGTGCTACCAACCAGTGTGAAACCACCGTACGGTGGCATGGCACTGCCTTTAGCAGTTCACCCGAATGTACCCAAAGCCAGAGGAGTGTCAGCATAATCTTTGAGAGGCAAGTAACAGCACTAAGAAACAGATATTTAAGAAGGCATGTCCAGGTAAGCAGCTTGCCATCAGTCTTTTTAGTTACCTTTAATAACACACAGAAGGAGTGAGTTTAGAAATTACACCCTGTTGTAAAGATTTCTGCCAGCACATCTCTGGAGTTCTAATTTGGGGACAAAATGATAAGATACCACAAGACTTGGGAATGCTTTTAGACAGATCTCCTTTGGTTTATATGCCTATGCTGTTCCAAGGAAGAGGTCACTGCGCTAATGGCTAACACTACCTTCCTCTTCCATGCCAGAAACCAGCACCAACAGCCAGGAACACGATTGTACCACTCCTGGTGCAAACCATAGCAGACAACCCTTACTAGCACAGACCTTACTCCTTGTCTCTTTGGTGATAAATAGATCTCCTTGCTTTTATCCATTAAAGAAAAAAAAATAAAAAATAAAAAAGGAAAAAAAAAGTAGGGGGAGGGGAGAAAGTAGCCTGCAGAACTTAATATAAATGTGCAAACAAAACTGCCTTGTGTAGAGAAGTGCATTTTACTTTGCTTATTTTGGCTTTCTACTCAGTGAGCCTTTTGCTAAATCAGCACATGTAGTTTTCCAGAGCTGGTATGACTTGGGAGGTCATACTGGGAGGTCACCAGTATAATCAGAGTGATTCAAGCCTCCAACACCCAGAGGAGTGAGGAGCTTCAGTGGCAAAAACCTTATGTGCATCTGAAGAGCTAAGAGGTGGTAACAGGAGAAATCTCTTGCTCTCATCTTGAGCTGTTCAGCATCAAACTGTGACTGCAAACAATAACACCCTCAGAAACTGGTCTGGAATTCAAATCAACTAAACATTTTGTTGATGCGTTTGGCCAGAAAGCAGGAATACGTAGAAAGCAAAAATTCTTGTACATGCCAGTTTCCGTAAGCATGCTCCACTATGTCTGAATGATAAATGTTTATATAGTGATACCATAACTATCATACCAGCAGATACCGTAACTACGGAATATTTAATCCGACAGCATGAGCAGTTTCAACAGAAGAAATTGAGAGGACCCAAAGCACAAGCAGCTAATAATCCCTTGCAGATGTACATTGCAGTGTGTGATTGACAATGAATCCATTTCCAGTTCAGCCTAGAAACCAGAAATTAAGCACCCCATACACCAGATGAGTCCAACCACAAAAGTACTCGCTATATAGCTTGACATATTTAAAATTGTTCCTAACAACTCTTCGTAGCTTGCAAATGCATACATACATATCTTTATGTATACAAGGTATGTATGTATGTATATATACACTTACAATTATATGAAGTATATTTCTGTAGGTGAATGTGTATTTGTTTACTTTTTTTAAAAAAAATATGTTTAGAGGAATATCCGGTTACTGCTTTTTTGCTTGTAACTCTCTTTTCTGTACATATCAGGTTGCCTGAATTCAGAGCATAAATTATTTGAAGTTGGCTGGAACAATAAGAAAGAAGTCACACTCTTGGAATATTTAGCTCTCCAAGTTAGAGAACAGTAAAAATTAGAATTCCTAAGTTGTTGAAAACATCAGCATTACCTTTAACTGACATATGTGTTTCTGTCTGGAAAGTTGTTTAATGATTCTGTTAAAGATTTACTTTTAAAAGCCCACATATAATTGTGAACATGCTCAAGATGAAAAAAATAAAAATAAAAAAAATGAAAAAAACACTGTAATATATGCTTTACTAAACAACTGGGTTTCTACGTCTTAACTACTTGGTCATAATCAACAATAAAAGCATTGCTTCCATGTCATACCACCTACACCAAGGCCAGTGACAACTCCTGAAAAACTTCATGATGTTCCTTACATGAAACGAATCACAGCTGCTACACGACCCATTTATATTAGCAGAGAACTAGTCTTCCTGTAGTACAAATTCTTCAGTGACATGATAAACTCACTCAGCCATTAGTCCAAACATTGCATGATCACTTTAAAGTACTAAAAGAACCACTTAATATATGAAATCAGAATAAAGCCTGTTGTCTGACATCTCTATGTGTATTGTTTTCCACATATATTTGAAAAACATTTTAAAATACTAAAAATCCGTGTGTAAAACTTTTTGTATTTCCCCTCCCCCTCTCCTGTGAGTATTTCAAATTGTTTTTTCTGCATATTTACCTTGGGTTTTATTAAATTCACAATTATTTTAGAAGGACACTCTTTAGAGATTGAAGTATTTTAAATGCTTAAAAGAAGTAGAACAGCAGAGATGATTATAGGTACACTATGTCTGGTAGACACATACCAGATATCAAGTGGATAGCAAGGAATGTTTTAATCAGTGTGCACAACAGAGGTGGGCTACAGTGAAAGAACTAAAGAGGTGCCTGTCCTGGCACAAAGGGCAGGACTCAAACAGCAACCTCTAAAGAAAAGGATGGACTTGCTAAGTTGATGAGGTTGTCGTGATGAGATTAGTGTCTTTCACCAAAGAAGAGGGTGGAAAAGAGTGGAAAAAATACTTATGCAGGTCATTAGAAAATAAAAAGGATTAGTAGGAATAGAACCAGAAATTAACAAGGAGTTGGAAAAAAAAAAAAAAAATGAGGCTTAAAGAGACTAAAGGGAACTTAAAGGAAACTTGCATTTTGACATCCTCAGACACTGCAGTTGATCAGCACGGGGTAGCTACTTAATCTACATGTCAGAGGTAAACCATGATTGACCCATGTGGCCGTCTGTTGGATGGCAAAGTCTAGTTTCCCTGCACACACAGGCAGCAGGGCAGTGGAGTTCTGCCTGTGCTAAGGAGATCAGGCTGCAAAGCCAAGAGAAAAGGAACAGTCACACTTCAAGTACAAGAAGTCAGAAATAGCAGTGTTAGCACAGATGGAAGACCCATGGAGGACGTTATGGAGGTGGAAGCGGTGAGAATTTGCAAGTAAAGACAATAAATGATAAAATGGATTTTGCAGAACCAGGCGTGGACTCACGGGGGAGACTGGCAAAGAGAGAAAACAAGGCAAGAAAACATGCAGAATTTGAGCTGTTTTGGTAAAAGCCTGTTACCTTCACCCTAAACCACCAGGACCATAAGTCCTTCTACCTCTGAAACAGGAGAAGCAACATGAAACAGTCACACATTTATTTGGTCACAGGTAGGAAGGAAGGGTGAATTCCTGGAGATGCAGTTTTTATAATAAATCAAACAACACTGACAGTATTTCCACTAGAAATAGAAAAATCGGTCCTTTTTAAAATAGTTCAGCATCTCCGTATCATGCTATCATCCTCAGCTTTATACTGCATTTTGAATCAACCCAGTACAAATATACTCCCCAATGTAATCTCCTCTAAATTTCATTTGGATTAAGTTCCTTAAGTTCTGAATTGATTTTTTAAAAATACATTAGTTTGTGCTTCATGCAGTCAAAGAATGATTACACAATCTGATTTGCCCCATGAAATTAGATGAAAGAATGAACAGTCCCAGGAAGACCATGCCTAATATAGAGCCAGAGAAACCTGTGCTGCCAGAACTGAAGTAACATTAAAATTCAGTATCAGTTCCCATAAAGAATACTGCATTTTTATACAGCTTACGGAATTTTGTCACCAGGATGGTGGTCAGGTACTGAAATAGGCTTCCTAGAGAAGTGGTTGATGCCCCACACCTGTCAGTGTTTAAGAGGCATTTGGGCAATGCCCTCAATAATATGCTTTAGGTTTTGGTTAGCCCTGAAGTGGTGATGCAGTTGGACTTGATCTTTGTAGGTCCTTTGCCACTGAGCAATTATGTTCTTTCATTTCTAAACATATTTTCAAATGAATATTACATTAAAAATGTATATATTTGATGGTATTACTATTTTCTGCATTTTAAAATCCCATATATGTAAATTCAGAAAATAACTCGCATTTCATGTGAATGTGTATCAAAACAATCTTCTGAGCAATTATTAAAGCACTATTCAAATCTGATCTAAAACTTCTTACAAACTTCACTCTCTACATGTGTAGGACTTGCACACAATTCTATCTACACCCTTACAGATTTTGATACAATGAATTTTAGCTGTGGTGCTGACTTTCTAATATTTAGTGTTTTAGCAATCAATTCCTGCTGAGGCCGACCCGCACAGGCAATGCAATGGACCCAGACGGTATATTCTATATTCAGACTTCACTACATTGTATAGACAAACAAAAATTGCTGTATATAAGCACATTCCCAATAACAAACACACACAGTTTTTAAGTGAAAAATAAGCATACTAATTTTGTTGAACCCATACAATCCACAGGTAACAATATGTATAGCTGTAATCCCTTGGATGTAGGTTAGTTTGGCTGGTGAATTAATTAAAATGCAGCAACCCAAGCCACCTCTGCTGAATTGGCTGGACTAGTAGCTGATAATTCCTGCTGGGGCTGGGGCAGTATATTTCTCACTGGTTGAGCTCTTGTATGAAATTTATAGAAAGAGACCCCTATCCTACAGGGAGTCTAAACACTTCACTATATCTGGCATTATTACCTATTAAAACAGAGGATATCCAGCTAGGGGTTAAATTGGCTGCATTCTATAGTATTCATATTAACATTAAATTCTTTCCCCCAACTCAAATACTATTTCCTGAGTCGCTGTTTACCTGTTGGGCAAATGTTGAGGAGCAGAAACAGACCACCAAACCAGCATATTTTAAAGCATTTTGATGAATCTGGCTTTCAATGAATGGAAAAATATACCTGACCCAGACTCACAAAAAAGCAAGTTTCAGAAGCTCACAGATCTTCATTTGAAAACATGGAAGCAAATGTCAAATACAGTGAATTTCAGAGGTTACTGCTTCACTAGACATACATCTTGCTCTTCTTCATGTAACTCAACCCTCAGAAGGAGGCTTCCTGAACAATGCTTCAGGACTTCTGAAATGCAGATATGAGGTGATGATCAGAGCACTTAATACTGCATTATGGAAGTCAAAAGTATAAAAAATACTGAAGCGCTTCATTCTTTTTCCCTTGGCCCCTTTAAAAAAAATGGGTTAGACTGCACATAATAATAACTGTGTTTCTAAAACAGCAGGGGACTTCTCTGCTTCAAAACCAATTTCATTCAAAACTGAAAAAAAAAAAAAAATGCAGCTGGAAGTTGGCTGAAAACCAGCTTGTAACAGCATCAGGATTATTTTTCTGACATGTAGCACCTGCAGTCCAATAGATCCAGAAGATGATTTTGTATATTTTATTTAGAACAGAGTTTTCCATTGAGATTGCTCTTCTCTTTTCAGGGACAGAAGAGTAGTTAACCACTCATGCTCAGGCTGTTCAATGAAATACGGAGAGCAAATAAAAGGAATTAGAAGAGAGGACGCAGTAAAATCCTGCTGCTCCAACAGATTTTCATCTTTGGTCCTAAACTTTGGAAACACATGAGCAAATGCTCAGAACCAGTTGCTTAGACTACCTGTGCAAGGTGCACAACCAAAGCCTTGGACTGGCAGTCACAATGCATACTCTCACAGCTACAGATTCTGCGCACATAATTTTCATCTACGCAATGTGCCAAACAGCTACTGACCCTCCCTAAGCGACACGCAAAGCTTGATGACTGACAGAGCTCCTGTAGAAGTATGTATGCTTTATTTTAAGCACCTTTTACAGCATTAGCTCACTTTTTTTTTTTCTTCTGAGAGACACTAATGATGAATATACATTCTATTGTCATTGTTTATTTATTCTTAAGTAGGGTATGCTTCAAGGAGCAAATAATTATATATATATATAATTATTATTATATATAATTATATATATATTATATATATATAACTTTGAAAGTGTGTTGTGAGACTGTTTCTTCTGAGCCACCGCAGAATAGCCTGTTTTCCTCCTGTGACACATTCCTTCATCAGGCTGTATGCCACTGGAGGAAGTGTTTTAAGCAGCCTGTACTTTGACTATGTGTCAACATCATTGATTACTGCTCTTCATCATGATCTCCAGGTGCAGAAGGCAAACAGACATTTGCACTAAATGACAACAAGTGGCAGCACAAACAGCTTCAGGCACCCTGTAGTGACTCCTGGAGAATAGCACGTTTTCCTGGTCAATGGAAGGGAAGCAGAAGGGAGGCTATGGAAGTTGACTATGAGCAGATTGCTCTGTATATAGAAAAAAAAAAAAATAAGAAAAAAGAAAAAGAAAAAAAAAAAAAAGAAAAAAAAAAGTTACCTATCTAAAATCAAATGGGGAAAACCATTCATATCTGCATATCAAAACTAAGCTTTGAATAAAATTTTCTATCAGCTAATCTAAGCCAAAACATTTCCAGGATTCTGTGAGCTCTTGTGCTCATTTTGGTAAGCTACACAGCTTTCCATGTGGAGGCTCATGTTGTGCTGAATCATCAACTCCTATGCAACAGCTTCTCTGCAGTAAGCTGCTTTTGCCAGAAAGTTTATGTTCAGTGCCAACACAGAACCTCATACCAGAAGAAGACAAACAAACTTTTAATATACAACTGATTTTAAAGTTATTTGTTTTTTTTTTCTAGCTAGTTGGAGTATCTCCTTCTTTAAACTGGGTGGGACAGCCATTTCTAATCATAAGAGTGAAAGCCAGGCAATGCAAAACAGTTAAGATTGGTATATTTTGCTAGTGCTCCCTAAATTAATATGTTTTAAAATATTTTGCAATTTCTGATCACACATATATTCTCTGTGAAAGATACAGTATTTTTGAAGTAAATTTTGGGGCTGTTGTTTGATAGCTGTATAAAAACCAGCAGTGTGCTCAGGTGGCCAAGAAGGCCAACAGCATCCTGGCTTGTATGCAACATAGCATGGCCAGCAGGATTAGAGAAGAGATTGTCCCCCTGTACTCTGCTCTGGTGAGGCTGCACGATGGGTACAGTGTTCAGCTTTGGGCCCCTCACTACAGGAAGGACACTGAGGTGCTGGAGCGTGTCCAGAGAGGGGTAATGAAGCCAGTGACGAGTCTAGAGAACAAATCGTGCAAGGAGTGGCTGAGGGACCTGAGGTTAGTTAACCTAGAGAAAAGGAGGCTCGGGGAAGACTTTATCACTCATTATGACTACAGTAAATGAGGTTGTAATGAGGTGGGGACTGGGCTCTTCTCCCAAGCACCATGTGATAAGATGAGAGAAAATGGCCTCAGGTTGCACCAGGGGAGGTTTAGGTTGGATAGTAGGAGAAATGTCTTCACTGAAAGCGTTGTGCAGCATTGGAATAGGCTGCCTAGGGAAGTGGTTGAGTCACCATCCCTGGAGGTCTTCAAGAAATGTGTAAATTTAGAACTTAGTAGCATGGTGTAGTGGTGGGCTGTAGTACTAGATTAAAGGTTGGACTAGATGATCTTACAGGTCTTTTCCAACCTGAATGATTCTATGAGTCTAAAAAAATAAATTGAAATATTTTTTCCATAATGTCACTTTTAATGTGCCTTTTCTAATATTTTAATAGTCAAAGCAAACAAACAAATAATCAAACAAAACACAACTAATTTGCCACCCTAAACCATCATAATAAAAATAACCCAATAAAAAAACTACAGTAGAAAGAGGAAGCTGCAGCAGTGAGCACAGTGATATTAAACATAAAACAGAAAACCACATTTCCTGGGAATATGAAGATACCATTAAGGCAACACACTCTGCTACAGCTTGTGTCAATGGGGGGCTTAATTCCATCAGAGCAACAAGATTTGCTGTTCATGACAGTCTGGTGTGTGAAGGGGAACTTACTTCCAGCACGGGGGAGGCATCCAGTCAGATGTGAGCTCCCAGCCCTATAATGCCCTCTATTTTTAGCTGAGCAGACTTCACTGCTGGTGGTGAGGAAAGACCAGAGTGGTTCTATCCCTTCCCTAAGTACTGGGCTTCTGATGGATGTGCAGGGAAGGGTTCGTGGTCAGTCCTGAGCCGTCCCCACCTGAGGAGAGAAGCAGGTGAGGAGCCGGGGCCGTCACATCTCCCTCCTGAGTTACAGGAATGGCATGCACAGCCCTGTGAAAGCTCATCAGAAGTCAAGGTACACTGCATGCACTGTGCCCACCTTACCCCTCAGCCACAGGCCTTGAAAGCAAACAAAAAGCACTGAGTTACCGCTCTTGCAAATTCATCATTTAGCAACTTGCTTTAATGTTTCTCCAGGGACTGATATAAGCCATACAGAACTACAGTCTATGCACTTAATTGCCCTGCCCTCCACCCTTTCTTCACTCCCATGTATTCTGCTTTATTCTAGCCTTTTCAGACCTCTCCTCTGTGTTGTCAGTTCTTCGGGATACAACAGCTAATGGCTCAGGTTTTGCTCCAGAGAGGTTTTTTTCTTCAGTATTTTGGGGTGAGTTTCACCAGTTTACCAACAACATCACTCCTTCTGATATACCTAAATATCCTCACGTCTGTTCTGCTTGGGCCTGCAGTATTCTATTAATTTTTTATGAAGACCTCAGCTTTTTCTTCACAATGTTTTATTTCCTCATCCCGCCTACTAAGTAAAGAACTGTTTGTTTTTGGTTTTTGCTTGTTGTTTTTCTTGTTTTGCTTTTTCCTTTCTCTTTTTCCTCACCTTCCTAGCTTATTTCTCAAATCTCTTCCTTGGCAAATGTAATCAACATTGAGCCTTCATCTTTCCTCAGTCCTAGAGCTAGTGTGGTGTCCTCTGTTCTGTGTTTTCTTTCTTTTTACTTTTTTTTTTTTTTTTTTTTTTTTTTGTGAAATTCTGCTTTTTATCTCCCCATTATTTGACAGCTCCTAATACAGATATTTCTATCTACAGGAACTTGTAAAAGGATGCACAGCGTGACACAGAAGTCATTCCTAGTGATGGTGATCACAGACCTTCCTCATAACTAGTGACAAACACATGCAAACAAATGTATGTATGAGTGACAGTTCAAGAATGTGTCACTATTATCAGACTCTTGAGATAAGGAAGCCCTTTTCTGTAACTACAAGTGAAAATTCTGTTTTCCAGGAGAAAAATCCAGACTTTCTAGTCCATCCGCATCTTTATATTATTTTTGCTTGAGGCTCCCTATAGCAGCCACTGAAGAAGCCACTCTTTAACAAGCTATACTAGAGAGAGCATAGTTTCCGATGACTGTAGTTTCCATTTTTAAAGGGTGGGGGCTTTTTAGGTGTCAGACCTGGTCTGAAAACCAGGATAATGATTCTAATCCAATCTATGTCAGTCTGAACCCCATACATGAAGAACTCAGCACAGTGATGTATTACAGGTTTAAAACTAACCTAATTCTTTCATGTTACCCGCATAGTACTGAAACTGCAAGCATAACATACTCTAGTGACACCCTTGAAGACTGGCATTTTCAACCTGTATTAAGAATGTAAATCACAGTTAAGCAGTATTTGGAACATACTCTCTATAGGATTCACAGATTCCCTTTATTTATTTTTATATTATTATTAAAAAAAAAAAAAAAAAAAATGTCTCTGGAAGCCTATTTGTGAATGTTCCCCAGTGTAGGTTTGGAATAAACAGTGCTGTCAGTTATACCCATGAATAACTTCACGCACTTACATGCACCAAGTTATGGCCATGCAATTGTCTGTTGTTGTACACAGGCTGCCCATGCCTACCCTACACAGCAAATGGCCTCCGAAGCCCATGTCAGCCACAGCTTGACACGCACTGCTATGAGATCTCTGAAGAGAGCTGTGATAAACAAACACTGGCGAAGTCTTTGACACTGTCCTCCAGAGACATTCAAGAGGCTGTTTTAGGATAAGCAAGTATTTTGAGTGCTGTCCAGGAACACTGCACAACACTCTGTACCCCAAAGAGAGGCACTGCATTCATATGCAGAACATTGTCATCACTTATTTTACAGTGGCAAGAAATAAGGGTACTACTGTTATAACCTTAAAGCAGAATCATTGTTCGTTGCTGGAACTCACAGAAATGCCTGTTAGAACAATTAGAAGCACAGAACAATTAGAACAGAACTGTTAGAACAATTAGAAGCACATTTACCCTGTCAGGGGACAAATTTGTGTTAATGATATTGTAACATATTATCCTATCTCAGAACTTAGGTTCTCCCTAATTTCTAAGGAAAAAGCAAGAGCTACTTTTAGCCCTATTAATCCTACCTTGGATCCTCAGGGCAGCTTCAGACCTAAGCATAGACAGAATCTGTGTGTGCATGAGCTAGCCATGCTTCCACATGGGGAAGTCCTTCAACATGCCAAGCAACCCTCAACAAAAGCACTGCTCTACTGACAGTATATAGTGCTGGGCTCTTATCAGCGGCTTTTCCTTACAGCAAGTGAATCTTGACAGTTAGGCATGCCAGCCAAATGAAATCAAAGAACAGCAAGGGATTTTTCTTGGTCTCATATTATATATAGATGGTTACAGAATGATCCCAGAATTGTGCTCAGAAATAAGAACCAAGCTGCCAAAAGGCATCGCATACTCCTTCCCCAAATTGGTTTTATTGATTCTTGGAAAGAAAATACCCTTAATGAGATCTTTTGCACTGCCAGCTACTGAAGTCATCTACCCTGGAAACATAGTGAGGTTCATGTGTCTCTAACTGCTGCTTCAGAGTGAAGACTTGTGTACCTGATTTTCCAAAACTAGCCCAAAATTATAATGATTCTTTTTTTGAAGATTTAACAATTTTTAGTATTCATTCTGATCAGCAGACCATCCATCCAGACTGATTAATAATGAATGTATAGTGTTTTCACATGCAGTGCAAGTGTCTAATTAATATTGCCTTGCAGAAGATATATCATGAAGTTTTAGCATATGTCCAATATATAAAGAACTTTGGCAATGTCAGATTTCCTAAAGCTTTAGCTTCAAAGTATACTGTAAGTTTACTGCAAGTATTACTGTAAGTATACTGTAAGTATGACTTGTTTGATCCTGGGGAAAAAGAACACTTACTTTTTGAGGTTCACTATAATGCTGACTGAGAAGTTAATCCAATTTTACATATGGAGTCCCTTTCATTCTTTCCTTTTGCCTCTGTCTGTATTCTTTGAAAATACAATCCAGCCTCCCCACCCCCTGATTTCGTAGTCAACTTGCTAGGAGTGCAAAATTTGGATATTTAGTCATTAAAATCTAGTGTTTTTATCCACTAATACAAAGAATAGAATAGTAGCCACACCAAATCTAAATGTAGTAGGAGCATCATGCTTTTGACTGACTTGCTGGTGATACTGTGTTTAATGCACCCATTTAATGTGGTTCACCCCTTGGCTGCCAGGGCACGCTGCTGGCCATGCTGAGCCTGCTGTCACCAGCACCCACAGGCCTCTTTCTGCTGAGCTTCTCTCCAGGCACCCATCTCCCAGTCTGTGCCTGTGTCTGGCATTTCTCTGCCCCATGTGCAGTACCCGGCATTTTCCTTTGTTGAACTTCACATCATTGATGATCACCCAGTGCTCTCCGATCTATCCAGATCCCTCTGCTATGCTTCTCATTCCTGCAGAGAGCCTACAGCACCTCCCAGTTTAGAATCATCAGCAAACTTGCTGAGAATGCATTTCAATCCTGCAACCAGACCATTGATAAAAAAGTTGAGCAGGACCAGCCCTAGAATTGAGCCCTAGGGAACACCGCTCCTGACTGGCCACCACCCAGATGCAGCCCCATTCACACAACCCTTTGAGCTCTGCCATTCAGCCAGCCCAACACCCAGCATAATATGTACCTGCTCATCTCACAGGAGGACAATTCGTCCAGAAGGCTGCTGTGAGGGACGCTATCAAAGGCCTTACTAAAACGCAAAATGCCTTCCCAGTGTTTTCAGAGGTATGCTAAGCAACGCCGTATCACACTATAACCAAAAATACTGCCAAGAAAAACTAGATTTGTCTGTTTTCCTGGGAAAAAAAAAAAAAATATTATACAAACTAAAGCCATAAACACAGAGCCATCAGAAGAACATTGCTAAGATGTTTTTATAGTATTTACAGGAAAGCAGAAGTTTTCAATACAAGAAATTCTCTCAGACAATTATCCCAATAGAAGTTTGACGCTCTTTAGAGTTGACAGAGAACCTCAAACACATTCTGCTGCTGCTGCTCTGAGAGGTTAGAAAGACTGTGTCTCCATTCAGAGACAGTAGGAAGTTGAGGTAGGATGTAATGAGTGAAGAGAAAGCGTATTGTGTAACTGAGCCACAACTGTGGACATCTGATACAGGCCTGAAAAACAATTGAGGTCAGAAGTGGGACATGCTGATGTCATGCAGTTATGCATGTAGACAATGGCTGCACAATTTGGAATAATATGCCAGTTTAAATAAAAAAAAAAAAAAAAGGACAAAACATGCTCAAAGGAGGCTAATGTTAAAGAATCAGACCTGGCATGACAGCATAGAAAAATGGTGTTACACCTGTCTAGCTCTATCTGTTAATCTTTCAGATATTTAAGTAATTAATTCATTCCAAAACAAATTTTATTAACAAATGTTTCTATCTGTTATATATTCTTGTTCTTACATGAAGCT